>NC_082689.1:77986489-78290740 GCF_949987515.2 Delphinus delphis
CATGGATGGAAACACAGAAAACCCAGAGCTACGAGGTAAGAACTATGTTGCCCGGTAGGAAGAGGATTTTGAATTAAAAAGGTTTGTCCCTATAAAGACAGGTCAAGTATGCACCCAGGCTGCCTTGAGAAGTAATTAAGCCTATGCTGTTTCATTTCAGAGTGTCTCATTCTGCACAACAGTGGGAGCAGCTGCGGGAGATCACAGACCATGCAAAGCAAGACAGGCAGCCTCATCTATCTCCCGACTGCCACACCAGAGTTTCCAGGTGGTGTGAAAAAGCTTGTGGCCTCTTCTTCCACAGAGCACAAAGCGAATCTGCCACCCAGAACATTACTCCCCATATCAAACCAGCCCCTTTTAAAGGCCTGAGGAAAGGCAATTTAAACGTCCCAGTGTTCAGACTCTGGTCGATTCCCAAAGTTGTCAGGTTACATGCCCAAAACCCGCACACAGATGCAGAATTCGACTGACTTCAGCACAAGTTTCTCTTGCTGCCTAGCACTGTAGAATGTAGAGATTACTAGCTAGGAAGAGGCTACAAGTGTACACTTACAAGTGTAAGTATTAGGAACGCTTCCAATCTTGCCTGTTTCCCTCCCAACACCGCTTGAAAGAGGCTAGGACACTAAAAATCGAAGTCTGGGGACCAACTGCAGTACAGACTCTGGCTGGGTCGACGGGGGAGGCCACCACACCCTCCTAAGCTCACAGCACTGACAGGCTCTGGCTGGGAAGGGCCCAGAAACTTAGTCCCAGCAGGAAAGGGAGAAAGAAGGGAGTCTTCAATGTCTCAGATTTGCGAAGCTGGAAAGCTAGGAGAAGCGGATTTCGGGAGTCAGACTTGGCTGGGTGTGCTGGGGGAAGGGAGGGGAGGGGTCGCCCCTGGAGTCAGGTCAGCTCGCAACACGTCCCCGCAAAACTGCACATTTTTGTGGTCTTAACATTTAAGACCAAAAGGAACGCGCCGAGACGAAGCTTCTCTCTCGCCTGATGTCCCCCTCCTCGCTTAGGGACGAGGGTGCCGCACCGCCACGCGCGGGTTTCCTTCTCTTTCCCTTTTGGGGGAGCTCCCCTCGGCCAAGCCGCGACGTCCGCCTCCAAGTTCGCCTTCCCGCACAGCGCAGCGCGGCGCGGCACCCCTGACCGGCCACATGCGCCCATCTGCCCCGCACCCCTCAGGACCCGGGCTGGGCGCCCGCTGGACGTCCTCGAGGACTCGGGGTTTGCGCGAATTTTTTTTTCTTAAACAAAAAGCCTCAGCGGCTCGCCGCCCCCTCCTCCCCGGCCCGCGCCACCTTCCCTTCACGCCCACGCCACACCTCCCGGGCACACGCGCTGCGAGGTGCCTCTCCCGCCAGACAATGGGTTCGGGGCCGACCCGCCAGGCAGCCAGCCCCGAGCCCCCGGCCCCATCCCGGGACGCAGAGAAGGCCGAGCGCGGGGGGCTCGGAGGAGGGCGGAGAGGAGGCGGGGGAGGCCACAATGGGCGAGGTGGGAGCCTCCCCCTTGGGACAGGAGGCTCGCTCCCGGCGCCGGGAAAAGGGGAGGGGGCTGGGGTCAGCTGCACCGCCTGGTCGGAGCCCCGGGGCCCTGCTCCCGGCCGCCGCCGCGCACTCACCAGCACGATGGCAAATCGCTCCTCCAGTTCACCTGGCTCGGGCATCGGCAGCTTCAAAGGCACGTTGTGCGCCCTGAAATCGGTTTGCTGTGAATCCATGCTCCCGGCGTTGCCCATGTTGGCTGCACACCGGGGGCAGGGGCTGCTCCGGGCCCCTTGCGTCCGCGTCGGAAATCAGAACAGCTCCCGGCGGCCGGCTTCCAGCGCTGGCGCGACCTGCCCGGCTCCCCGCCCTCCGCTGCGCCCCGGCGAGTGTGCAGCGCGCGCCGCTCTCTAGCAGCGCTCCGAGCCAAGCCGCCCCCCGGCCTCCCTCATGCTCCCCGCCGCCCCAGCGCCGCCCCGGCCTCCTTTCCTCGGGAGGGGTCGTCAGGGCGCCGGGCGCCTATCTGCATGTTGCTTCGCTGGCACGCCGCCCCCTGCCAGTAATAGCGGCCAGCGGGCGCGTGGTTGCTCCGACTCAGTCTTCCGCCTGGACCGTGGCCGCCGCTGACACTTCCAGCTCAACGCCGGCGAGCACGACGCTCGCTCTGCCAGCACCTCGAGCAGACAAATGCAGCCTCGCGCTCCCGACACAATGCCCCCTCTCGCCCGGCCCCCGCCCCCGCCCCGGCTCCGCCCATTCGCCCCGTGGACTGCCGGGACCAGTAGTTTCTGCTCAAAGTGTCCACACTCAGAAACCACGCCGCTCTGGAGGGCCAGGCGGGGTTAGGGCCGCTTGCAGCAAAAACAATCTGTACACTTGTGGAAAGAGTTTATGTCACTTTTGAACCCCCTCTCCCACTCCAACAGAAGAAATAACTACCTCGTCTACATCGATTCTGACACTTAGTAGGCACATTTGGCTAATGAATGAATGAGCCAATCAGTCAATGATTGAATGCACGCATTCCGATTTAAATTTCAGGAGCTGTTCGATAGGCTCTAGTTCAACAGGAGACCTCAAGGGTATTGGCAATGTCCTATGTCATAAACTGGGATGTGGGTCCATAGGTGCTTGTTTTATTATTGTTCTTTCTTCAGTATGTATGTTACGTATTCTTTTGTGCGACTGAAATGTTTTATAAACAAATATATACTTTTATGGATATTTATAAATATCCACTATGGATATATGCAAATATATCCTGGTCAGACCCCAGGATTTGGATGAGAAGAATTCAAAACAAACACCTGTCAAACAGCTATTATGTGTGGGTTACTGTGTTCCTTCACTAGAGAAAGAAAGAAGAGAGCTCTTGCTCTGGAATACTTTCCAATCTAGTAAAGAGAAAATTTACACAAATAATCATATTTTGTGTGAGATACAAATAAGAACAGAGTGTTTGCGAAGACTTTGAAGATGGTCTTTGGCTGTAGTTATCTTATTCCTCTACAGCACTCTTGTTCCAGGTGTTTTACAGAGAAGATTGGGCCCAACCCTGTTCTACAGGATGCTCTTCAGACTGTAACTATTCTGAAGGAGTGGAAATAGAAACACCCTTATAAACGACTTTAGCCAGCTGCTCACTTTGTAGATTTCAAGGGCATCCTCCTGGTTTACTTGTGGCTAAACTCCTGCAGTTAGTCCTTTCTTAGCTTAAAGCAGTGTTTCTTCATCCTGGTTTGTATATCAGATTCATGTGGGGAGCTTGTTGTTAAAACTGCAGGCATCATGGGCCCTGACTATTATCAGAATTTCCCTAAGCTAAGAGCTGGGGCCTGGGCAGATGTATTTTTAACAAGCTCAGCAGGTACTTCTGATATGAAACTAGGGTTGTTACCCTCTTGTTAAAAAGCAGCTGCTTCCATTTAAGATAACACACCAAGGCTCAAACGTGAAGGACCACGTTTCATTCAGCTTTGTAAACCCCAAGATGACTTGAGCATAGCAGATGTTCAAAGACTGTTGAATTTTTACCAAAAGCCTATGGAGCAGAAACACACAAATACATCTTGTGTATGTATGGTCTCTTAAGCAAATCACCTATAGTTTTTTTTTTTAATAAATTTATTATTATTGGCTACGTTGGGTCTTCGTTGCTGCACGCAGGCTTTCTCTAGTTACAGCGAGTAGGCTTCTCATTGCGGTGGCTTCTCTTGTTGCAGAGCATGGGCTCTAGGTGCGCGGGCTCCAGTAGTTGGAGCACGCGGGCTCCAGAGCAAAGGCTCAGTAGTTGTGGCGCACAGGCTTAATTGCTCTGCAGCATGTGGGATCTTCCCGGACCAGGGCTCAAACACGTGTCTCCTGCATTGGAGGCAGATTCTTTTTTTTTTTTCCAACATCTTTATTGCAGTATAATTGCTTTATAATGGTGTGTTAGTTTCTGCTTTATAACAAAGGGAATCAGCTATACATACACATATATCCCCATATCCCCTCCCTCTTGCATCTCCCTCCCACCCTCCCTATCCCACCCCTCTAGGTGGTCACAAAGTACCGAGCTGATCTCCCTGTGCTATGTGGCTGCTTCCCACTAGCTATCTATTTTACATTTGGTAGTGTTTATACGTCAATGCCACTCTCTCACTTCATCCTAGCTTACCCTTCCCCCTCCCTGTGTCCTCAAGTCCATTCTCTATGTCTGCGTCTTTATTCCTGCCCTGCCCCTAGGTTCTTCAGAACCATTTCTTTTTTTCTGGATTCCATATATATGTGTTAGCATACAGTATTTGTTTTTCTCTTTCTGACTTACTTCACTCTGTATGACCAACTCTAAGTCCATCCACCTCATTACAAATAACTCAATTTCGTTTCTTTTTATGGCTGAGTAATATTCCATTGTATATATGTGCCATATCTTCTTTATCCATTCATCTGTTGATGGACACTTAAGTTGCTTCCATGTCCTGGCTATCGTAAATAGAGCTGCAATGAACATTGTGGTACATGACTCTTTTTGAATTATGGTTTTCTCAGGGTATATGCCCAGTAGTGGGATTGCTGGGTCATATGGTAGCTTTATTTTTGTTTTTTTAAGGAACCTCCATACTGTTCTCCATAGTGGCTGTACCAATTTACATTCCCACCAACAGTGCAAGAGGGTTCCCTTTTCTCCACACCCTATCCAGCCATTTATTGTTTGCAGCGTTTTTGATGATGGCCATTCTGACTGGTGTGAGGTGATACCTCATTGTAGTTTTGATTTGCATTTCTCTAATGATTAGTGATGTTGAGCATCCTTTCATGTGTTTGTTGGCAATCTGTATATCTTCTTTGGAGAAATGTCTATTTAGGTCTTCTGCCCATTTTTGGATTGGGTTGTTTTTTTGATATTGAGCTGCATGAGCTGCTTGTATATTTTGGAGATTAATCCTTTGTCAGTTGCTTCATTTGTAAATATTTTCTCCCATTCTGAGGGTTGTCTTTTTGTCTTGTTTATGGTTTCCTTTGCTGTGCAAAAGCTTTTAAGTTTCATTAGGTCCCATTTGTTTATTTTTGGTTTTATTTCCATTTGTCTAGGAGGTGGGTCAAAAAGGACCTTGCTGTGATTCATATCATAGATTGTTCTGCCTATGTTTTCCTCTAAGAGTTTGATAGTGTCTGGCCTTACGTTTAGGTCTTTAATCCATTTTGAGTTTGTTTTTGTGTATGATGTTAGGGAGTGTTCTAATTTCATTCTTTTACATGTAGCTGTCCAGTTCTCCCAGCACCACTTATTGAAGAGGCTGTCTTTTCTCCATTGTATATTCTTGCCTCCTTTATCAAAGATAAGGTGACCATATGTGCGTGGGTTTATCTCTGGGCTCTCTATCCTGTTCCATTGATCTATATATTTATTTTTGTGCCAGTACCATACTGTCTTGATTACTGTAGCTTTGTAGTATAGTGTGAAGTCAGGAAGCATGATTCCTCCAGCTCCATTTTTCTTTCTCAAGATTGCTTTGGCTATTCGGGGTCTTTTGTGTTTCCACACAAATTGTGAAATTTTTGTTCTAGTTCTGTGAAAAATGCCATTGGTAGTTTGATAGGGATTGCACTGAATCTGTAGATTGCTTTGGGTAGTATAGTCATTTTCACAATGTTGATTCTTCCAATCCAAGAACATGGTATATCTCTCCATCTGTTTTGTATCATCTTTTATTTTTTTCATCAGTATCTTATAGTTTTCTGCATACAGGTCTTTTGTTTCCTTAGGTAGGTTTATTCCTAGGTATTTTATTCTTTTTGTTGCAGTGGTAAATGGGAGTGTTTCCTTAATTTCTCTTTCAGATTTTTCATCATTAGTGTATAGGAATGCAAGAGATTTCTGTGCATTAATTTTATATCGGCAGGAGGATTCTTAACCACTGTGCCACCAGGGAAGCCCATCCTATAGGTTGTTTTGATTGATCAAAGAAATAAAAACAGGGATACACACACACACACACACACACACACACACACACAGACACACACACACCCCAACTAGTGAAAATGAGCTAGAAAGAAAAGCAGTTAATTCAGACCAAGTGAGACATTTCTGACCCACAAATGTATTTACTTTCTTTGTAATCTCTAGACATAAACTTTGAGTCTGATTGACTCACAAAATCAGCCCACCCAGAGGGTTGCCCATATGGATGGAAAAGCTAGAATTCTTTTCTGCAGTTGAGAAATCCTTTTTTATTACATTTGTGGCTCCATCCAGCCATATTTCTGCCAGTAACCAGGACCTTTTTCCTCCCCTTAAGTCTTATCACATCTAGTCTCTCTCATAATCTCACACCTTGAGAGGAGCCAAGAAAAAGTATGCCAATCCATGAACCAAAGAACCTATCTGCCATTTCAAGGTTTAGAGTCTCTAATATTTGGTTATTATTTATAACTGTTGTTAAGTGCAAAAATAAATAAAACACTCATATTACACAATTTGTGTAGGAAATTCTACCAAAATCTCAGGAAAATGTTTGGAGGAGAGTGTGGAGAAAGAAGACATTTCTGTTCCTTTAATTGAAGGCCTCCTCATCCCTCCCCACAAAATTAAAATCAGGTGATCACTTTTAAATACGTATTTCATTTTCTGATCACTAATACATATGATTTGCTATTTTGCAATGTTGCAAAATGTTAACCAAAAAATGTCTGTTAAAACTATCCATGCATCGCCCGTGGAAAATGAAATATTAGAACTTTATCTTCCCTGTGCCAGGCATTCGGAAGCTATACCAGGGATAACTTGATCAGGAATTCCCCCATAATGGTGTAATTGCTTTCAAAGAAGCTTTCTCTCATTCACAACAAATGCTCCTACAAGATCAGCTGAGTTTCACTGGTATCTCCTCAGGTTTTAAATGTAAGGTCATGCTCTGTAGCTAAGTTCAGTTAGCTTCTTTAAAAGCCACTAGTGTTACCCTAAGAAGATTCTCCTTATGTGTATAATTATATAGAAATGAGATAAATGCCATGTGATGAACTAAACCATCAATAGCCCTGAATCAAAATTGCATAGTAGTAGTAGCTGGGATTTTAGGAGGATTGCTTCATGTCAATTTACATCCATACAAGTCCTGCAAGATTCATATACCCATCCATATTTGTTTTTTAAATATTTATTGAGCACTTACTATGAGCCAGACACTGCTGTTGATTTTAAACAAAATTTAAAATTTGGTTTATCCAATTTCTGCTTCATACAAACTTCCTCAAACAGTTAACTTACAGAGATACACCTTGACTCTTCCTTCTCCTCCTGAATCAGTTAAGACTGAATATTTTTGCCACCAAATAAAAGAGAACCCAAGTGATAATTGCTTAAAAAAGATGTCTTTCTCATAAAAGAAGAAATCCGGAGAAAGGTGGATTCTAGTGTTGTTCAGCAACTCTGTAAGGCTAGGACCAGTATCTGTGAGATAGCTTGGTCTTTCATAGTACTTACAAAATAGCTAATAGAGTGCCATAAATCAAGTCTGTATTCAGGGCAAAGAGGAGGGGGGAAGAGGCAATGTCAGTTAAGTCTGCTCCTTTTATCAGGAAGTCAAAGGTTTACCCAGAAGTACCACTAGCAGACTGTCCAGTTTTCCTCATTCTGCAGATCTGAATTACATGGCCATCCCCAGCTACAGGGTGAACTGGGGGAGTGTGATAAAACCTGGGCCTGGACACACTTCCTCACCTGGACAGAATCAAGATTCTGATAGCAGGAAGAGGAAGGGAAAAGACATGGGTAAACACTGGGCAGACAACATCTTCTAACCCTCTCCCACATATTTTGCATCTTTGAATATTACTTTACATTTGCCTACGGCTTCATATTTTACAAAATACTTTATCTTATTTTATCCTGTCAGTACAACAACGAGAGATTTAAGGCTCAACAAAGTGATTTTTTTCTAGTTTATACAACAAGTCGTAGAATTAGAACTTAGGTATTTTGATTCCCAAACCAGTATCCTTCACCGTCTTTTTAAAAAAATAGATCTCTGAAATTATCATGTAGAGGTAGAAATATAATGAAACCTATGCTTCTGATCAAGATAGAGTAATAGACACCAGAGTTATCCTCACATTTGAAACTAATAAAAAACTGGCCAAAATAATATGAAACAATGGCCCTCAGACATTGACCATCAGACAATGAAGAACACTGATCTCTAGAGATGGGAAATAAATGAAGTGAATGAATAAATGAAGTGAATAAATGAGGGGAATTACCCACCTTACTGCCTGGAGAAAGTTTCCATGCCTGATAGAGTCCCTGCCTTGAGAAGGCAGAGCTGGGAGTCCAGTGACCCCAAGGAGGCTAGTGTTCTCAGGACAGAGTTCCGGAAAAAGAGAGCTGCAAGAAGAGAGAACTGCAGAGGTCTGTGGAAGTTTCCATTCCAAAATTTAGTCGAGTACTGATTAGTAAGTGCATGTGAGGAAAAAACCCAAGGCTGGTCATTTTATAATAATAAGTGAATGAATTGATCAAGAGAACATAACACCTCCAAAACAGTGCTTCAAAATACATGAACTCCAAGGACAAATACACAAATCCACAGTTATAGTTGGAGAGCTCAACACTTTGCTCTTAATATTTGTTAGAACAAGTAGACAGAAAATCAGTAAAGATGCAGAAAACTTCAAAAACACTATCAACAACTTGATATAATTGATATTTATAGATCACCTCACCCAACTACAGCAGAATACATAACTTTTAAAGTGTACAAGCAACATTTACCAAGATTAACCATATTCTCAACAAATTTTAAAGGATTCCAATATTACAATGTATATTTGCTTACCAAAATGGAATTAAATTAGGAATCAAGGACACAAAGATATTGGGAAAATACTCAAATATTTGGAAACTACATAACACACTTCTAAAAACCATGATCAATTTTTTAAAATTAAAGAAAATTTGTGGGTGTAGGTAAAGCAGTATTTAGATAGAAATTTAGAACACTAAGTGCCTATATTAGAAAAGAATAAAGGGCTCAAATCAATGTCCTCAGTTTCCACCTTAAGAAACCAGAAAAAAGAAGCAACTGAAAACCAAAACTAAGCAGAAAAAAGGAAAAACAAAGATGAGAGCAGAAATCAATGAAATAGCAAACAGGAAAATAATAGGAAAATTGATTAAACCAAAAGCTAGTTCTTGAGAAGATCAGTAAAATTGATAAACCTCTAGTCAGAGTCATCAGGAAAAAAGACACAAATAACCAATATCACAAGTGACAGAATGAACATCACTCTACATTTTACACATATTGAAAAGGATAATCAGGGAATGTTTTGAATTTTATGTCAATAAGTTCTATAATGTAGGTGAAATGGACACACACATCCCTTGAAAGATACAAACTACCAAAGAGAATTCAAGATGAAGTAGATAACCTGAATAGTCATATACTTATGAAGGAAATTGAATCTGTATTTAAAATCTTCCCACAAAGAAAACTACAGACCCAGATAGCTTCACTGGGAATTTTACCAATCACTTAAGGTAGAGAGAATACCAATTCTACCCAAACTATTCCAGAAAATTGAAAATGAGTGAATATTTCCTGACTCATTCTGAAGGCAAACATTACCCTGAAACCAAAACCAGCCACTATGACATTACGAGAAAGAAAAAAAAAAAAAAATAGCCAACATCTCTCATGAACATAGATGCAAAAATTCTTACCAAAATTTTAGCAAATAGAATCCAATAGTATATAACAAGGATAATACATCATGAGAAAGTGAGATTTATCCCAGAAATGCAAGGTTGTTTCAGCATTCAAAATTCAATCAATGTAATTCACCATATCAGCAGACTAAAAAAGAAAAACACATGATCATCTCAATAGATGACAAATAATCATTTGACAAAAATCTAACATCACTTCCTGATAAAAACCCTCAGCTTCTAGAAATAGAAAAAAAAAAACTTCCTTAACTTGATAAAAGACATTGACAAAAAACCTACTGCCAATATCATACTTAATGGTAAAAGATGAAATGCTTTATCCCTAAAATCAGTACTAAAGCAAGAATATCTCTTTTTCACCTTTTTTTTTTTTTTTTTTTTTTTTTGCGGTACGCGGGCCTCTCACTGTTGTGGCCTCTCCCGTTGCGGAGCACAGTCTCCGGACGCGCAGGCTCAGCGGCCATGGCTCACGGGCCCAGCCGCTCCATGGCATGTGGGATCTTCCCTCCATGGCATGTGGGATCTTCCCGGACCGGGGCACGAACTTGTGTCCCCTGCATCGGCAGGCGGACTCTCAACCACTGCGCCACCAGGGAAGCCCTTTTTTCACCATTTTAATTCAACAATATGTGGGAGAGTCTAGCCAGTGTAATAAGGTAGAATACAAACAACCAAAAAGGCATCCAGTTTGAAAAAGAAGTAAATTGTCTTTATTCACAAATGACAAGATCTTCTATGTAGAAACTCTTACAGAATCTAGAAAATAGCAGAACTAATATGTGAGTTTAGCAAGGTTTTAGGATACAAGATTTATATACAAAATTAAAATATATTACTATGTAGTAGAGATAAGCTTTCAAAAATTTAAAATACCATTTAAAATAACATAAAAAACATAAAATATAAAAATATAAAATTTGTCCTTTTCCCAGGGATAAATCTGACAAAATATGTGCAAGCCCTGTACACTGAAAACTACAGTATACTGTGTACATGGGTCAGAAGACTCAATATTTGTAAGACGCAATTCTCCCCAAATGGATCTATAGATTTCATGTATTCAAAAACAAAATCCCAGCAGACTTTTTTTGTAGAAACTGACAAGCCACTTCTATGATTAGTATGGAAATATAAAGGACCTTGGATAGCCAGGACAACTTTGAAAAGCAACGAAATGGGAGGACTAACTCTACCTGATTTCAAGACTTATTACAAAGCTACAGAAATCAAGGGAGCATGATCCTGGTATCAAGATAGGCAGACACATCAATGGAATAGAATGAAAAGGCCCACACGTATATGGACAACAGATTTTTGACCAAGTACAATGGCAATTCAGCGGAGAAATGATAGTCTTTTCAACAAATGGTTGAAATAGTGATTGTGGAGGAATTCAATATCCATATGTGAAAAATGAACTTCAGTACATACCCCACACCAGGTTCAAAAGAACTCAAAATGGGTCAGAGACCTAAGTGCGAAACCTAAAACTATATAACTTCTAGAAGAACACATGGGTAAAAATCTTTGCTACCTTGGGTAAGGCAAAGATTTCTTAGACATAGCAAGAAAGAATTGATAAATTGGACTTTATCAAATGTTGCAACATCTGCTCTTTGAAAGGCACAGTTAACAGAATCAAAAGACATACTGCCGACTAAAAGAAAATATGAGTAAATTATATATCTGATAAAGGACTTGTACCCAGGATACATAAAGAATTCTCAAAATTCAATAAATGGGAAACAATGGACAAAAAAGATCTGAACACTTAACACAAAGGAATATATTCGTGACTAGTAAACACATAAAAAGATGCTCAACATCATGCCTTATCAGGGGATTGCAAATAAAACCGCAGTGAGATACCACTGTACACCTAGTAGAATGGCAAAAATTTTAAAGACCACGCCAAATGTTGGCAAGAGTTTAGAGTATCTAGAACTCTCATTCACTGCTGATGGGATTGTAAAATGATATAACCACTTTGGAAAACAGTTTGGTGTTTCTTAAAAATTTAAACATACACCTACCATATGATTCAGCCATTCTATTCATGGGTATTTACCCAAGAAATATGAAAACATATATCCAAACAAAAACTTTTACATAATATTCATAGCAGCTTTATTTGTAATGACCAAAAACTGGAATGATTGCATGTGTCCATCAACAGATGAAGGAATAAGCATACTGTGAAATACTAATTGGCAATGAAATTATGAACTATTGATACAAGCAATGTGGTTGAGTCTCAAAATAATTATACTGACTGAGAAAAGCCAGACCAAAAAAATTGTATGTACGATATGATTCCATTTATATAAAGTTCTAGAGGATGAAAACTAATCTATAGAAGGAGAAAGAAGACTAATGTTTGGGAGAGGGAGGGCAGGCAGAATTCCAAAGGTCCTGAGGACACTTTTGAGGGTGGTGAATATGTTTATTAACTTGATTACAGTGCTGGTTCTGTGGATGTATACATATGTTAAACACATCAAATTATAAACTGTAAATATGTACAGTTTATTGTTGGTTAATTATATCTTAATAAAGCTCTTACAAAAAATAAGTCAAGTCAGTCGTTTTCTCTCTCCTCTTCCTTCAAGAAATATTAGAACACTTTAATTCAAATTTCCTCCCTCCTACCTCCCATGTTAATGTTGTCTATTATCTTAATTCCTCTTTATTTATTCACATCAGCCATTAGTAGTAGTAGTATTGCTAGCATAGACAATCATTATTTCAATTTACCAATGTGCTTACCAATTCATTTGCTTTTGGCCTGTTGCTTTTTTCTCCTGGATGAATTTTTCATTGCCCAGAAGTACATTCTTTTTTTTTTTTTTTTTGCGGCACGCGGGGCTCTCATCGTTGTGGTCCCTCCCACCGCGGAGCACAGGCTCCGGACGTGCAGGCCCAGCAGCCATGGCCCACAGGCCCAGCCGCTCCGCGGCACGCAGGATCCTCCCGGACCAGGGCACGAGCCCGTGTCCCCTGCATCGGCAGGCGGACTCCCAACCACTGCGCCACAAGGGAAGCCCCTCAGAAGTACATTCTTTAGTGTTTCTTTCAATGAGAGTTTGTGAACGGCAGAATTATCTGACAGTGTCTTTTTTGCCCTCAGTCTTGAATGTAGTTTATTTGGTTATATTATGCTAAGACAGAAGTTCTTTTCCCTCCCCATTTTGAAGATATTATTCCATTCTCTCCTAGCCTCTATTGTTGGTAATGAGAAATCTACTGTCACTATAATTGTCAACTTTTTGAAAAATTGATATTGCATCTTTTTCTCTCTGGTTTCTTTTAATATTTCTTTGTCTTTGATTTTCTGCATTTTTACTACCAAGAGACTATGTGCTAATGAATCTATTTATCTGTTCAGGTTTTGGTTTGCTTCCTCGGTTTGAAGACTCATGGGTTTTGGGGTGGTTTGGGTTTTTTTCAGTTCTAGAAAATTCTCAGACATCATCCTTTAAAATATTGTTTCTCCCTCATTCTCTCTTTTTTCTTCTTCTCCTGAAACTTATCCATGTGTTGGCCTATCTATAGTCTCTTAACTATTCTTTCATATACAGCCTATCTTTGTCTCTGTAGCAGTCTAGCTGATTTTCTTCAATCTTCCAGTTCAGATACTCTGTAGTTTTGTCTAATCTATTGTTTCCTTTATCATTAATATTTAAATTTCATGGTTGGTATTTTGGTAGACGTTCCAGTACTTTGTCACATGTGCCTGTTTCATTTTAATTCTGCTCCAATCCATCATTTCAAGAGATTTTCTGGAAGAAAGAAAAGATAGACATATATTCTGTTCACCATTTTGCTAGAAACCTATTACCTGCTTCTTTTTTGTTTGTTTTAATAGACATTAGGACTTTTAACTGTACCTTAATTAAATAACGCCAATTTTATAATTTAAAAAATTTTAGTAGATTCTCCAACAGTGTTCCAGAGAATTATTAACTACTTATAAGTTTTAAAATCCCAGCTCTTATTTTGCCTATATCTCTGAGATACTACCTTCTGTAGGCCCCACAAAGTATAACTTGTCACATAAACATACGTTCAAATTTGGCAAAAATCCATCTGCATCATTTTTGAATGATACAGAAATAGTAACACAGAAACTTAATTTCATTTATATAAGTTTAACACACATTTGTAAATATATGTACATATAGAGAGAACATGCTGAAACTTCTTTCAATATAGCTGATATATTAAACATGTATATCTCCACAGAAATCAAAACAACTTCAAAAATTATAAGTCAGTGGTAAAGAAGGAAAAACAGGAGAAATACTGAGGCTTTTTGAATGGACTCTCAAATATTGGTACCACCTTCCCCCACTGCTTTGCTTCACCAATTGGTCATTTAAAGGTAGCTGAACTAGGTGAAGGCTATCTTCTAGAAGTCATTTGCGGCACTCTGGATGCAACTCTTGTGCGAAAGAAAGAAAAGAAAAGAAAGAAAGGAAGGAAGGAAGGAAGGAAGGAAGAAAGAAAGAAAGGAAGGAAGGAAGGAAGAAAGAAAGGAAGGAAGGAAGAAAGAAAGGAAGGAAGGAAGGAAGGAAGAAAGAAAGAAAAGAAAGGAAGGAAGAAAGAGAAAGAAAGAAAGAAAAAAGAAGGAAGGAAGGAAAGAAGGAAGGAAGAAAGAAAGTAAGAAAAAAAAGAAAGAAAGAAGGAAGGAAGGAAGGAAAGAAAGAAAGAAAAGGAAAAAATATCACAAAATTCAGATAGCCTTATATGAAAAGTCAAGTTCAGACTATTTTTCCTCATTCTCCCCATTCTGTGACCTACTTTTTCCCTTCATCCTGCATTCCTCTACTGTATTACCACCTCCAAAATCGTCCTTAGCCTACTTTCAAAATGACTGGATGGGAGGGTCTTTGCTTGTGATATCAGCCACAGAGCAACAACAAAGGAATGTGCTGCTGTCTTATAGTGTCTGCTTTTATTTCAGGGAGTCCTCATAACTTCCCCCCCTTAATATTAACTGTCATCCAGGAGGGCCAGGGTTCCTAATCTGGGCTGCGTGGGAAGCCCAGGATGCCCCATGCACATCTGCCCTCCTCTGCAGATAAATACAGCCCTCACAGCCTCCAAGGCCATCCATCTGGCACCTTCCAACAGCTTCAAAATCTAAGAAAACAAACCCTTTAAAAAAAAAAAAAAAGGTTTTTTAAACAAGAAAGCCCAAAGGGGGCATTTTTGTTTCTGGCTGCAACCACTTCAACCAGAATAAACAGCATGGGGAAATAAGAAAGAGAATGAGTGGGAGGAAAATCCAGTTCCACAGTTATATATCACACGTTACATATCTAGATTTACAATTTTATTAATTTTCTCATTTGTTCTCCAGAGAGGTAATTTTTAGGGGAGAATTGTAGATATCTTTCTGATTACAGGAAGAAAAGAGGCTTCTCATCCTAGAAAAGGCAATCAGACTCTGAAATCTGTCCTTTCCTCCCTCTTTGGCTCAGCCCAAATATCAAAAAATGCCCCCTTTTTGGCCTTCGGAGAAGAAATGTTCACAAACCCATGATTATTCTGCCTAGTGAATTTGAATTCCTTGATTTGGAATTGAAACTCTAAAACCTAGTATGTGGTAAGAACATGTGCTTGGTGGATTTGACCCCGTCTCTCTGCTTACTGAGTGACCGTGGGAATATTCGTTAACCTCTTCAAGACTCAGTTTCTGCATTTATAAAATGGAAATTAATACTTACCCCACCAGTTAATCGTTAAGATTAAGGTGAATAACTTACATAAACCAACTATCAGGATCATGCCTGGTGTATGCTGAGATGTTCAATAAGAGATATTTCCTTCCTTTTGTTCTTTTTTTCAAGGTGGTAATGAATTTAATCTTGGGCTTATTATTGAAGGAATAAAAATTTCTGCAGTACCTGAATGATTAAAGGGAAAATATATAAATCCATCGTATTTGTTTCAAGTAAAAAGATGTATTTATAAAGCAGAACATGCGTTGGTTTGTAATCTATGAGCACTTTCTAATGTCCCAGTTCTTCCAAAGATAAAGCTCTATTCTAGTTACTCTGTATAACAGTAATTCAAAAAATTTATGCCACTGTAAAAGGAATCCAACGTTTTTCCCAAACCTGTCTGATAAAAAGATCCACCTGAGATGCTTACTGAACATACAGATTCCCACATGCCTTCCCTAGAAATTCTAATTCAATTGGTCTGGGGTGGGCTCAGGAATCCGTATGTTTAGCAAAAGCCCCAAGTGGTTCCTATTTTAGGCAAGTTTAGGAAACACCGATTAATTGCTTGGGGCTGGGGAAATGACTCATCTGCCATTAAACAATAATGCCTCTACTGAAGAAACAGTGCCAAGTTATTTTAAAGCCATTGAATAATTATAACATATACACTGCTCTAAAAATTGAATTAGCTATTATTTCAATCAGAGGGATTGTTCCTTTTAAAATACATTTACACGAATTTTTTTACTTTAAAAAAAATGGAAATAAAAACAAAAATAAACAAATGGGACCTAACGAAACTTAAAACCTTTTGCACAGCAAAGGAAACCATAAACAAGACGAAAAGACAACCCTCAGAATGGGAGAAAATATTTGCAAATGAAGCAATTCACAAAGGATTAATCTCCAAAATATACAAGCAGCTCATGCAGCTCAATATCAAAAAAACAAACAACCCAATTCAAAAATGGGCAGCAGACCTAAATAGACATTTCTCCAAAGAATATATACAGATTGCCAACAAACACATGAAAGGATGCTCAACATCACTAATCACTAGAGAAATTCAAATCAAAACTACAATGAGATATCACCTCACACCAGTCAGAATGGCCATCATCAAAAACGCTACAAACAATAAATGCTGGAGAGGGTGTGGAGAAAAGGGAACCCTCTTGCACTGTTCGTGGGAATGTAAATTGGTACAGCCACTATGGAGAACAGTATGGAGGTTCCTTAAAAAACTAAAAATAGAACTACCATACGACCCAGCAATCCCACTACTGGGCATGTACCCTGAGAAAACCATAATTCAAAAAGAGTCATGTACCACAATGTTCACTGCAACTCTATTCACAATAGCCAGGACATGGAAGCAACCTAAGTGTCCATCGACAGATGAATAGATAAAGAAGATGTGGCACATATATACAATGGAATATTACTCAGCCATAAAAAGAAACGAAATTGAGTCATTTGTAGTCAGGTGGATGGACCTAGAGTTAGTCATACAGAGTGAGCTAAGTCAGAAAGAGAAAAACAAATATGGTATGCTAACACATATATATGAAATCTAAAAAAAACAAAGGTTCTTAAGAACCTAGGGGCAGGACAGCAATAATGACGCAGATGTAGAGAATAGACTTGAGGACATGGGGAGGGAGAAGGGTAAGCTGGGATGAAGTGAGAGAGTGGCATGGACTAATATGTACTACAAAATGTAAAACAGATAGCTTGTGGGAAGCAGCCACATAGCACGGGGAGATCAGCTTGGTGCTTAGTGACCACCTAGAGGGGTGGGATAGGGAGGGTGGGAGCGAGATGCAAGAGGGAGGAGATATGGGGATATATGTATATGTATAGCTGATTCACTTCGTTATACAGCAGAAACTAACACACCATTATAAAGCAATTATACTCCAATAAATGTTTTTAAAAAATCACCAGTTCTTCACGTTTGAATTATTATTATTTTTTAGGTTTTGGAGGGGAAGAAAGCATCCTTGCTTCTATTGTATAAGGTGTCCATGACTGATCGAGGGGCTGATGTCAGATGTCCAGTTTTGAGATGGAATTTTGGTTAGGCAGATTTCTTCCTGCCCCCAACTCACATTTATATGCAAAGGTAGACTGAATAAATGCCAAACATTACATTATGCATAGAAGAAATAAAATTGTCCAGAGTTACTGAATGCTACTCACACCATTTGACTTTACCAAATTAATTTAACTAACAAATGTTTATTGTATTATATCATTTTAGTTGCAATCATTTCCATACACAATTAAGATCAAAGGAAAGTTTGCTGATGGAAGGAAGGGGGAGAGGGCTGGGCAGCTAATTAGAACTAAAAGATCTCCCTCAAAGGATCAAGCCCTTTGCCTGCTCTGTAATCACTAGTTACAAACACCTGCAGAGCTCACCTCTCTAGAGAACTGAACTCTGCTAACCTTATCCAACTGTACTAGAAAAGTGCTTACAGCAGGGGCCAGACAGACCTGTCTCAGGTCCAATTCTCATTGCCTGGTTGCTTTCTTTTTGTCAGTTTTATGGAGTGGGACGTGTTTGTTTAAATTCTTAAAGAAACAATCCAAAATACTGAATTGAAATCTATGAGAAAGGAGAAAGCCCCCAAAGCAAAATTTTTTTCTTAAATCTCTATTGTACTGAAAATGATTAAAAATCGGAGGTCAAAATATTAAAAATGCAATGAGGCTGTGGGCAATGCATAGCCCAGACAGATGCGATGGACACCTATTTTTTCGTCTGTTCTACACCCCTTCATCTTGGAAGAGCACCCCCTTCTTCTAGGAACTGTTCTTCCCTCCACTCCATCCTGTTATTAACAAAAGAGCTGCCATATTTCCTTAGGTCTCTTGGCCACAGTTGACCTATTAAAGGGGGGAATTCTAGCTCAGACTTGGCAGTAATCCTTCCTGCTCCCCTTTCTTTTTTACTTTGGACTAAAAGTATCAGGTTACATTTTCTCAAAGTGGTTGAAGCTATATGCTGTAAAGTTTATATGTGGTTGATGACAGTGGTGACTGATAAGCAGAGAGAAAAGAAGTAGATGAAAAATGAGATGCAAAGATAGGAGATGGAAAGAAAGATCTTCCTGGAAATCCTACTTATGCAAGAACAAGGCAGTTGGTAAGTTGGACACAGTTTTAAAAATTCTGTTTCCTTGTCTGTAAAATAAGGGCAATAGTAGTTTTAATTCAAGCAGTTTTTGTGAGGAATAATTGTGATAATTCATATAAATCACTGACTGCTGGACCCAACACAGGGAAAATGCTCAATAAACATCAGCCATTAAGCACCCCTAGCCAGGGCTTAAGAAATGGTTAGCGGCAGGAGTGCAACCCACTTTCAAAGGACATGATGTGACAAGATTTCTGGCACTGTTCATTAGAAAAATATCCCCAAATTAAAGTGACAGCTGACTAAAATATTAACAAAAGTGCCAGAAAACCCCAAGCATGGCAAAAAGTGGCCTATGATTGCTCAGGTCCTCAGGGAAACCCCAGAGCAGGGTTAATAATAACAATAAATAAATAATTTACCCCGAGAGCTAACTGTGGGCTAGGCAGGAAGCTAAATGGTTTACCTCTAATATCCTTAATACTTACTGCCACTAGATGAATTAGGTTTTATTCTCATTCCTATTTTACAGATGAGGATACTGATGCATAAGGTTGAAATATGCCTTCGAGAAGACTACTCAACAAGGGCCTGGTATTCCCAGCGCCTTGAGGGTCATTGGTCAGTGTATTTAAAACTCACTTTTCACTGTCACCTCTATCAGCTTGCTTTGGTTACTGGTCAGTTGCTAAGTCAGTGAAATGGCCATTCCTACACTAAAGGGAGTTAAACTCAGGCCAGAGAAGAATATGTATTTCACTTTCCCAGGCGACCTTCCTTCTTGCTCTCCCAATGTGAGCATGCTCGCTGGTTCCCTTTCAGCCCTTCACCTTCCTCTGGGCACCACGCCCCTACTTCTGCTTGCAAGCCTAGCCCCGGAACTGCTTTCTTTCCCATTGGGAAGCCTGTAAGGAACTTTTGAATTATCACCTAAATCATCTTGTTATTTCTAGTCTTTTTCATTAATTAATTTATTTTGTCTGGTTTTTTTTTTGGTTGCATTGGGTCTTCATTGCTATGCACAGCCTTTCTCTAGTTGCAGCGAGCAGGGGCTACTCTTCGTTGCAGTGCATGGGCTTCTCATTACGGTGGCTTCTCTTCTTGTAGAGCATGGGCTCTAGGTGCAGTGGGCTTCAGTAGCTGTGGCACGCAGGCTCAGTAGTTGTGGCTCGTGGGCTCTAGAGCACAGCCTCTGTAGCTGTGGTCTACAGACTTAGTTGCTCCGCGGCATGTGGGATCTTCCCAGACCAGGGCTTGAACCCTTTTCCCCTGCATTGGCAGGTGGATTCTTAACCACTGCGCCAATAGGGAAGTCCCTGTCTGTAATTCTTGACTGCCCTTGGTTCCTGTGGCCTTCTGCTTAGTCTCAATTATTGCTTTGCCCTGACTTGTGGGACTATTATATGTTCTAATTGGGACTAGCTGTAGTTACCCGTGATCACAGCTTCCCAGAAAATGTCAGGTCCATCTGTCCCCCGAACCAGCATACTCTGATTTTTTTTTAAATATTTATTTATTTATTTTTGGCTGTGCTGGACCTTAGCGGCAGCATGCAGGCTTCTTAGTTGAGGAATGCATGTGGGATCTAGTTCCCCGACAAGGGATCGAACCTGGGCCCCTTGCATTGGGAGCGCAGAGTCTTAACCACTGGACCACCAAGGAAATCCCTCTGCTTTTCTGCCTCTGCCTTGGCACCCTTCATCCTGGTCTGTTATCCTGTATCTTTGACCTCTTGAAATATATATTTTTTTATTTTTCCAACTAGGTTATAGGTTCTAGCTGGAGAATAATGTGCTTCACAGTGTGATTTTCAGTCCGTCTGCTCTTGAATCATCTGGAGTGGTTGATGAAAATTTTTAGCCCCATTGTCATGAGTCAGAATTTCTATGGTAAGGCCAGGAAGTATGCATTTTTAACAAGCTACCCAGGTGATCCTTATGCATACACAGCTTGGGACCCATTGTACTGGAAGAGCAACAGGTTCCAAGGATAATCATCTACTTTTTTTTTTTAATACTCCAGGTATTTCCAGTTCTGTGCTTAGCATCTGGAAGATTCTCACTAATTGCTTGTTGGTTTAAGAATGAATAAATCTAACTTTAGAAGAAAATCCAGTCATGGGAAATCTTCCCTACTCTAAGGAAATATTTGCAATTTTCACTAAATGTGCTCATAATACCAACTTCAAATAGTTTAATCCTCATTCCTTCACAACTTAAACTGCTTAAATCTCCTTTGGATTTTGCTTCTTCCTAAAATAATATAATTTTAATTACTTTGGTCATGACGAAATATCACATCAAATTGGTTCAAAACTCTCAAGGTGTTCTTTAATTCAGTTTAGACCTCCTCCTGGGTAGAAGCAAGATGTTTCCTCCAATTATAACTGGAAGAAAATACCAAAATGATTTTATAAGCTAGGTAAATATTGTTATAGGAACTACTAAAAAGATTTTAATGTTCTAACATATCATTAATTCAATAAATATTTACTGTACTTAAACAGATTATTACAAGCAGTACAAAGAAACACATGATTTCCTATTGCCCCCTAAAAATATTAATATTTTGACTTCTTTATTCAATTTGGTTTGGAAGTCTTTTTTGCTGCCTAGCTATAGCCCATTTAAGGCTGGGTGACTCTAGGTAGGCACTTCAGATTGCTGAATTTAGGAGACCTTTAATTCACAGAACTTCTATCAGCATAACTCATTAAACCCGAGCTTCCATTCTGTCTATGTCTTTCTAATAGAGGTTGCCTTGATCTCTTTGCTAACCTTACCTTGGCTCTGAACATATGAAACAGCAAAGGTGATATAACTATGAGCTCTAAATATGCTATTGCTTTTAATCTGTACAGTGACCTTGTGAGGAAGACAATTTCCTTCCCATATTATGGAAGAGATAGTTGAGGCTAAGAGTGGTTAAATAATAGCACTAAGTCATATAGCAGAAAAAGTTGCAGAGTCAGGAACTCAATTTCCCATTTCTTTTGTCCCTAAGCTCATCTGCTTTCTACTACACCATGTTGCTTCCTCACTTTATTTTGCCACTTCTTTTTTTTTAACTTTTAATTTTACATTAGAGTATAGTTGGTTAATAATGTTGTGATAGTTTCAGGTGTACAGCAAAATGATTCAGTTATACATTTTCCCATTT
Source organism: Delphinus delphis (assembly GCF_949987515.2). Taxonomy (NCBI): domain Eukaryota; kingdom Metazoa; phylum Chordata; class Mammalia; order Artiodactyla; family Delphinidae; genus Delphinus; species Delphinus delphis. The sequence goes on from NC_082689.1 coordinate 78,008,219, forward strand.
AGGTTGTTACATAATATTGAGCAGAGTTCCCTGTGCTATACAGTAGGTCCTTGTTGGTTATCCATTTTAAATATTTTGCCACTTCTTGAAGAGCTTTCTACTCTCCCCCTGGGACATGGGTCTTGCCCTTGGCTGTGTGTTGATATTCCTACTCTAAACTGGTATCACCCAGGAGTTCCCTAGCAATAACATGTTCTGTTGATTCCCTGTCTCTCAACCACTCTCCTTTTTGCCCTCAGTCAGTTCCCCCTTCATGCCAGTCTTTCCGAAGCTTAGGCACCAGAGCACCACTTGCAGAATCAAAGCAATAATGTAGCCTTCTTCGATGACTTCCATATGTCTTATTATGGATATGACATGAAATCAGTTGAAAACAGGTTTGGCTGCATATAACATAAAACCCAACTATAGTGGCTAAACAAAAAGTGTTTTATTTTTCTCATATAACAAGAAGTCTAGAGGTAGGTGTTTGCACAAGATGCTGTAATGATTTCAGAGGTAATGTCTCTGCAATTCTGGCCTTTTCCTCCCTTGTGATGGCAAGACAGCTGTTGTAGCTCCAGCTATCACATCTACAATTTAAAGCCAAATGAAAGAGGGAGGAGCAGTGTTGTATTCCTCCATGTTTATCAAGAAAGTGAAATCTTTCCCAGAACATATCTCACTACACACATCTAGCAGACTTCACCTAAGACCGTGTTGAACACGATGGGTCACAAGCCCCCACATCCCCCCCCCCCAACCAGCCATTAAAAAGGCAGAGAAAGCACTTGAAAATCAATTAATGTAATCTAATGCATCAGCAGGCTAAAGAAGAAAGATCATGTGATCATATCAATAGGTACCGAAAAAGCATTTGACAAAATCCAACACTCATTCATGATAAAAATTACAACAAACTAGGAATACAGGGAAACTTCTTCAAGTGCATAATGACCATCATCTACAAAAAAACCCACAGCTAACATTATACTTAATGGTTAGAAGCTTTCCTGTTAAGATCAGGAACAAAGCAAAGGTGTCCCCTCTCACCACTCCTTTTCAACTTCATACTAAAAGTCCTAGCTAATGCAATAAGACCAAAAAAAAAAAAGGAAAGAAAAGGTATACAGATTGGAAAGGAAGAAATAAAGCTGTCTTTGTTTGCAGATGACATGATTATCTACATAGAAAATCTGAAAGAATCAACAAAAAAACTCCTGGAACTAATGTGGAATTATTGTAAGATTTCAGGATAATAGGTTAATATACAAAAGTCAACTGCTTTCCTGTATACCAACAATGAACAAGTGGAATTTGAAATTAAAAAACAAATATCATTTACATTAGCGCCCCAATGAAATATTTAGCTATAAATAATGAAATATTTAGGTATAAATCTATCAATATATACAAGCTCATTATAAGGAAAACTTACAGAGTTTTCTCTTATAGAGAAAACAAAACTCTGACCAACAAAACCAAAGAACTAAATAAATGCAGAGCTATTCCGTGTTCATGAATAGGAAGACTCACTGTTGTCAAGATGTCAGTTCTTCCCAATTTGATCTATAGATACAATGTAATCTCAGTCAGAATCCCAGGAAGTTATTTTGTGGTTACCAACAAACTGATTCTAAAGTTTATATGGAGAGGCAAAAAGATCCAGAATAGCCACCACACTATTGAAAGAGAAGAGCAAAGTTGGAAAATTGACACTATCCAACTTCAAGATTTATTATAAACCTACAATGATTGAGACAGTGTGATATTGGTGAAAGAACAGACAAATAGATCAATGGAACAGAATAGAGAGCCCAGAAATAGAAGCAAAAATAGTCTTTTCAAAAAATAGTTCTGGGGGGCTTCCCTGGTGGCACAGTGGATAAGAATCTGCCTGCCAATGCAGGGGACACAGGTTTGATCCCTGGTCCGGGAAGATCCCACATGCTGCAGAGCAACTAAGCTCGTGTGCCACAACTACTCTGAGCCTGCGCTCTAGAGCCCATGAGCCACAACTGCTGAGCCCACGTGCCACAACTACTGAAGCCTGCGCGCCTAGAGCCTGTGCTCCACAACAAGAGAAGCCACTGCAATGAGAAGCCCACGCACCGCAACGAAGAGTAGCCCCCATTCGCTGCAACTAGAGAAAGCCCGCACGCATCAACGAAGACCCAACGCAGACAAAAATAAATAAATTAATTAATTAAATAAAATAAATTAAAAAAAATAGTTCTGGAACAACTAGGCATCTTCATGCAAAAAAAAAAAAATGAATCTAGACACAGACTTTATACCCTTCACAAAAATTAACTCAAAATAAATTATAGACTTACATGCGAAATGCAAAACTATAAAGTTCCTGAAATATAACATAGGGGAAAACCTAGATGATATTAGGTATGGTGATGGCATTTTAGATACAACACCAAAGGCATAATCTATGAAAGAAATAATTGATAAACTGGACTTCACTGAATTATAAACTGCTCTGTAAAAGACACTGTCAAGAGAATGAGAGGGCAATCCACAGATTGGAAGAAAATACTTGCAAAAGACACAACTGATAAAGGACTGTATCCAAAACATACAAAGAATTCTTAAAACTCAACAATAAGGAAACAGGGACTTCCCTGGTGGCACAGTGGTTAAGAGTCCACCTGCCAGCGTGGGGGACGTGGGTTCAATCCCTGGTCTGGGAAGATCCCACATGCTGCAGAGCAGCTGGGCTCATGCGCCACAACTACTGAGCCTGTGCTCTGGAGCCCGCGAGATACAACTATTGAAGTCCACGTGCCCTGGAGCCCACGCACCTCAACTACTGAGCCCACGTGCTGCAACTACTGAAGCCCGCACACCTAGAGCCTGTGCTCTGCAACAAGAGAAGCCACTGCAATGAGAAGCCAGTGCACCGCAATAAAGAGTAGCTCCCACTTGCCACAACTAGAGAAAGCCCATGCGCAGCAACCACGATCCAACGCAGCCAAAAATTAAAAAAAAAAAAAAAACCCAATAAGAAAACAAACTACCTGATTAAAAAAACGAGAGAAAGACCCTAACAGACACCTCACCAAAGAAGATATACATGGTCAGTAAGCATATGAAAACATGTTCAATATCATATGCCATTAGAATTACAAATTAAAACAACAATGAGATATTACTATACACCTATTAAAATGGCCAAAACCTAAAACACTGACACCACCAAATGCTGGCAATAATATGGAGCAACAGGAACTCTCACTCACTGCTGGTGGGAATGCAAAATGGTCCAGCCGCTTTAGAACATGGTTTGGCAATTTCTTACAAAACTAAACACACTCTTATCATGCAATCCAGCAATCACGCTCCTTGGTATTTACTCAAATGAACTGAAAAATTATATCTACCCAGAAACTTAACAATGTTTATAACAGCTTTATTCATAATTGCTAAAACTTAAAAGCAACAAGATGTCCTTTAGTAAGTAAATGTGTAAACAAAATGTGGTACATCAGGCAATGGAATATTATTCAGCAATCAGAAGAAATGAGCTCTCAAGCCATGAAAAGACATGCAGGAAGTTTAAATGCATATTGCTAAGTGAAAGAAGCCAATCTGAAGAGGTTGCATACTGTATGATTCCAACTATGACATCTGGAAAAGGCGAAACTATGGAGACAGTAAAAAGGTCAGTGGTAGGGCTTCCCTGGTGGCGCAGTGGTTGAGAGTCCGCCTGCCGATGCACGGGACACGGGTTCGTGCCCCGGTCCGTGCCCCGGTCCGGGAAGATTCCACATGCCTGGAGCGGCTAGGCCCGTGAGCCATGGCCGCTGAGCCTGCACGTCTGGAGCCTGTGCCCCGAAACGGGAGAGGGCACAACAGTGAGAGGCCCGCGTACCACAAAAAAAAAAAAAAAGGTCAGGGGATGGGGGTGGGGGCAGAGAGATGAATAGGCAGAGCACAGAGGATTTTTAGAGCGGTGAAACTACTCTGTATGCTACTATACTGCTGGATGCATGTCATACGTTTGTCAAGACTCATAGAATGTTCCACCCCAAGCATGAACCCTATTGTAAACTATGGACTTTGGGCGATAATGATGTATCAATGTAGGTTCAGCAATTGTAACAAATGGTACAGGGTGTCAGTAGCTGTGGAGGCTATGGGTGTTGGGGGCAGGGGGTATATGTCAAGCCTCTCCGTTTTCTGCTCAGTTTTACTGTGAAGCTAAAACTGTCTTTAAAAACAAAGTCTATTTTCTTAAAAGGCAGAGGAAGGAGGAAATAGGATTGTCATTATTGACTTAGAACAATCGACTATTTGCCTGGGACTGGGAACACTGATGCTCTGAACTAAATTGAAGTTTTGTTAGCAGGGAAGAAGTAGAGAAATCTCCTCCCTGATGGTATTTCCCAGTTAAGATGAATTTTCTGGATATAAATTTGCTTCCTTACAACGTGTTGTATTTACTGCATGTTACTGCATGTTTACTAACAGTGTCTACCATACAGGTGCTTCCCCATGATTTCCAGTCCTGGTACTGAAAGGACAGCCAAGGGGCTCTAGCCTGGCCTCCCTGCCACCTGCTCTGACAGCCTCTCTCTCTGCTTCACTCTCTAGTGCGTCAAGGGTTCTTGTTTACAAAGTGAGCAGCAAGCGTTCCAAGTGCAGCCTGTGGTCGAGAGACCACAGCCACGGGCGAGAGTTGCGGGTCAGGGGATTCAATAGAAGACTTTGTCCTTCATAGCACGGGGGCATAAAAACCTGTTCTTATCTTTGGATGAAATCTTTAAAGGGAGTGTAAACAAATGAATCAGATACCATCAGAGCTGCTTGCCTGAATCTAGAATGAGGTCTGGAGAAGCTTCCCTAAAACTCTTCTAGAACAGTTAAAACCCCTGGCTAGAACCGAAGGCCTACCAGAGCTAACTTTTAAACACTGCTCCCATGGCCTGAGAGAGTTAAAAAGGATGTTATCTCTGCCCTCTGATAGTTAAAGAACAGCCAGCAATGTTATTGGAATAGACTTACATAGATGATTATATTAAAAAGTTCATGTGTGTGAATTATGTTCAGCTGAAGTCAGAACTTAAGTCAAAAATCCTTTAAAAGGAAGGAACTGTTATACATTAATTAATTAGAATTTATGTTTACACCCTTATTATAACAAAGTCTGGCTGCTTGTCTAAACCAAAGTCTTTTAAGTTTATTACAGCAATCAGAGTAATGTGTTGGAATTTCATGTGTGTATGTGTGCGTGAATAATGCGAGTCTTGACATTCCTCAGTGGAGTCCTCTTTTTAGGTAGTGCTTTCGCAGAATGGCAGTTTTCACAGTAGCACAGTGTTTTCTCTTCAACAAAGAATCCCAAACAGAACTCTAATCAATGGCAGTCCTAATATCCCTTCTTTATTTGACATTAGCCTAAGTTCAGGATTTAACCTGTAAGGTTTTTTGTTTTTTGGTTTTTTTTTTTTGGTACGCGTCCCTCTTACTGTTGTGGCCTCTCCCATTGCGGAGCACAGGCTCCGGACGCGCAGGCTCAGCGGCCATGGCTCACGGGCCTAGCCGCTCCGCGGCATGTGGGTTCCTCCCGGACCGGGGCACGAACCCGTGTTCCTTGCATCGGCAGGCGGACTCTCAACCACTGCGCCACCAGGGAAGCCCTAACCTGTAAGTTTTAATTATGTTTAAACCAATATGTAAATTGATATTGCTGTAAACTAGAGTATTATGCTGTCTCCCTATGTCCCACTTCCATTTTCCACTCTCCTAGTTTCTTCATTTCCTCATGCCTTAAAAGATCCAAATGGAATTAAAGCCATTCAAGAAATATCCTCTTTGGCGGTGCTTCCTAATTAAAATTGTGGTGGGAGGATATAAATATGCCTTCTCACAATGTTATTGTAATCATTAATGTATTTATTGTTTGTAATAAGAGTGCATTTCTGGGCTTCCCTGGCGGCGCAGTGGTTGAGTCCGCCTGCTGATGCAGGGGACACGGGTTCATGCCCCGGTCTGGGAAGATCCCACATGCCGCGGAGTGGCTGGGCCCGTGAGCCATGGCCGCTGAGCCTGCACGTCCAGAGCCTGTGCTCCGCAACGGGAGAGGCCACAACAGTGAGAGGCCCGCATACCGCAAAAAAAAAAAAGAGTGCATTTCTTACACAAAGAAAAAAGAGTGAGATTATATATATGCTGCTGTTAGAGGAGTCCTTTGCAGTGCAGGTTAATTTGTTCATTTATCCTACAGGCATTGATTGAGCGCTTGTTATGTCCCAGGCACTCCAGGAGCTGAACCCTTATTCTCAGAAGTTCACAAAGTGTAGAAGAAATAAGCTTGTAAGTACTATGGCATGGTGTACTAGCCATGACAGAGGTCTGTATAACACAGTATGCAAACCTTAATGACGGGCAAGCACGCCCCCGCAGGACATGCTATTTGAACTGAATTTTGAAGCCTGCTTAGCTCCCAACCTCCTCCTGGTTGGGATTTTGGACTAGAGATCTAGTTCCCAGGTGGCAGGAGAGCTCACCTGAATGCCAGTTCTAATGGCAAGCTGAGATGCCAAACCTATTAGAGAAACAAGAACTCAGACTGGGGCAAAGATGGTTAACTTCACATGACACACAACTCTTCAACAATCCAAAAAAAAAAAAAAAAAGATCATGTCCTCCAAGTATTCATTCAACAAATGTTTGAGTTGCAACTATGCTTATAGCAGTGTAATATTCGCTGGAAATATAGCACTGAACAAAATTGATATAAATCCTCACCCTGGTAGAACTTATAATGAGGAAGGAAATAATATTAAAGACTTGGGAAAATGTCATGTGAAAAAGGCTGGTTATGGAATAGTATATGGTATAATCTCTATTTTGTTACATATAAAAAGACTGAAGGATTATTTTATTGGTTAGCTTTTGCTGCACAACAGACTATAAAACTTAGTGTTTTGTTGTAAACAGCAACCATTTATTTAGCTGAGGATTTGATGGGTTTGCACTCTGGGTTGGGCTTAGCTGGTGGTTCTTCTGCTGATCTCAGTTGGATTCACTAACATGTCTGTGTTCAGCTACCACTCATCTGGGCAGCTCTGCTTCTAGGGATTTGCTGAGCGTTGTCTGATAGGACAGGGGCCACTGGGCACACTACTCTTGTCATTCAGAAGCTAGCATAGGCTTGTTTACATGTGGCAGTATGTTCCAAGAGCAGCAAGAGAGGGCAAGCACAATCATAAGCATTTTCCAAGTCTCTGCTTGTGATCCACTTGCTATTGTCCCATTGGCCAAGCCCAGAGTTAGTGGTAAGAGAGGAATACCCAAGGGCGTGGCTATAGGAAGGTATTAACAAATTTGGGATCCCTGTTGCAACAATTTACTACAGATGTATGCGAAAAAGTTGAGGGTGGTTGTCTGGGTAGTGGGATTATAGTTTATGGTTTCTTCTCTACTTCCCCTTTAATTTTTCAAATTTCTTTTGGTAATCACATAGAACTTTTATAATAGGAGATTGGAACAATAAACAGGGAGAGGCTTAAAACCCACTGGTATGGCCTAGGGTAGAAAGGAGGAGTTAAGAGAAGGAACTCAGGGGCCTATTATCAGATCCTGAGGGTGCTAGGGGACTTGCAACTTGGAGCATGGTGAAAGGGCCCAGGGTTAGCACTGGGGCACCACGTCCTGGCTCCTAGAAGTTCATACTATGCTATGTCTGGCTGAACCAGGGAAGAGAGGCCTTAGCAACTTGCTTCTTGGCTCAGAAATAAACTAGATTATGTATAGTCTACATATATAAGAAATTAGAAGATCCAGGCAGGAGGAATAATGAAGGAGGGAGCCCTCTTATGCAAATCTGAACCTCCTATTGGAGTGGGATGAACTAGGGAAAGAAAGAAAGAAATTAGAAGTCTCTGATAATCCTGGAATTAGATATTAGGATATTATATGCTGGTAGAAACTCAAACATCATTATGTTCAAACTCTTCATTACATCAGCCAGAGTTCCAGAGAAGTGAGTGGTAGGACTTGACAGGGCCACTGACATCTTGTGGCAGAGGCAGAACTAGAGCCCAAGTCTCCTGAGAGCAAGTCTGGTGTTTTCTGCTTGCTGCACTGCTGCTGGGAGGGCAGCTGGTCCACTTGTGAACAATGGAATGTTGACTGCCTCCCTCTCTCCCCCTCCCTCCTTCCCTACCCCTCCCGCCCTCCTTCTCTCCCTCCCTCTCTCCCTCCCTCCTTCTCTCCTCCCTCTCCCTCTCTCTCTCTCACACACACACACACACACACACACACACACACACACACACACACAGACCTTGGATATTAAGATGATCCAAGTGTTACCACTAATGATGGCCACCATTTCTCTTGCTGTGCCCTTAAACCTATACCTGGAGCTTATGAGCTAATACACTAAGCAAGCCATTTTTTAAAGACTTACAGTTAATGAGCACTTGAAAAATATAGGCTGATTTGCCAAGTTAACACTGGTCGCAAGCGTGGGATTTTGTCAGGGGGATAATTGTCTGCTGCACTGACGGAACTTTCTTAGCTTTGCTTGTCTTGAGCCTATTAGTATGTCCAAGGCTGTTACCTTGAAAGGAGCATAAAAGAGAATAAAAGTTATTGTTGATGCAAAGGATGTTTTGTTATTTATCAAGTCCAATGTTGCTCCTTTTTTGTGATGGTCAAAACCAGATATTTTGTTATTATATTAAAGGAATACACACAATTGCTTCACAAACACAAACCTGGGTTATAGCATCTATCTAAATATATTCAGGCTAAGGGTGTGAGATGGAAGGGACAAGACAAGGAGGGAGAGATGGAAGAGCTACCAAGTAGGTCACACCATGTGCATGATCCACCTAAGTTTTTGGTAGCTAATGGATTTTTAAGTGAGCATCTATTCCAAACATAAGGCATTTGGTTGAAATATGTTTGGCTCTCAACTCAATATTGCATGAGGTTTCAAGATCTCTAACTGACCCTCTGTTTTTTATGCAGTGCAGCTTTGAGAACAGATGAGGCTGCTGGTCCCTAGGATCTCCTTCACCTATGGGCCCCTGAGCCACATCTAAAGCTCTAGCAAATGGGTAGAACCATGACCTGCAAGCTTCTGGTTTTCTACTCAGCTCTCCTCTGATTGCAAACAGCGCCATAGAGTGAGAGGAGCACAGGTTTGGGAAACACCATCCAAATCCCAACTTCAGTACTTCCTTTGGTTTTGTGCCTGTCCAGAGCTCTTCTGACCCAAATGGACAGATGACTCAGGGCAGAAATAATCTATAGACATTCCTGAATCTATTCCATTCACAAGTAATTAAAAAATAATTTGAATGATTTATTAACAAACATTTATTGAATACCTACTCTAAGCCAGGTTTCTGGGGTTATAGAATTAAGTAAATTAAGTCTCTCTCCTCTAAGAAGACCACAGCCTAAAAAGGGAGACACATATACACAGAAATAAATTATATAACATCTTGTCCTAAGTACATTCAACAGAATTTTTTTTTTTTTTTTTTTTTTTTTGCCGCACCATGTGGCTTATGGGATTTTAGTTCCCCAACCAGGGATTGAACCCAGGGCCCCGGCAGTGAGATTAGAGCCCTAACCACTGGACAACCAGGGACTTCCCTCAACAGGAAAACTGAGTGGAGGGTATAGTAGTAGCACAGAGGGATAGGGATGCATTTCCTCTTGGGGCAGAGATGCTCAGGGAAGGCTTCTGACGTCTCATTTCAGTAGCGCAGGCCTAGCAGATCTGTCAAGGATCCATGAGATTTATCTAAGGTACACGGAATCAGAGAAGATTTGGGCTGAAAAGTATCTTTAAAAACCACACTAGTCTATCTTCCTATGTTTAGTCAAGACTGCATTTATAAACCATTCTCTGCAAACAGGGAAGGCTACATAATCTGTGAACCCTTTGTTCAAAAAGTAGGAAAAAAAAAGTGGTGTCATACATACTAAAATATAAAGGTTTTTCCTTTCTTCTCTGACCTCTCTTTTGACTTGTGATATTTTTTATTTGCTATTTAATGTTGTTCTAACTAAAAAAGAGTTAAAAAAATTACTAGCATGAATTTTACATTTCATCTTTATATTTTTCAATGCCAGTTTTTTTTTGTTTGTTTTTTTTTTGCAGTACGTGGGCCTCTCACTGTTGTGGCCTCTCCCGTTATGGAGCACAGGCTCCGGACGCGCAGGCTCAGCGGCCATGGCTCACCGGCCCAGCCGCTCCGCGGCATGTGGGATCTTCCCGGACCGGGGCACGAACCCGTGTCCCCTGCATCGGCAGGCGAACTCTCAACCACTGCGCCACCAGGGAAGCCCTCAATGCCAGTTTTAAACATAAGAGCACTAACTCATATGTGGAATCACTGAAATTACACAATTCTTATTTCATAGTGCAAATATGCACCTGCATTTCATTCTTACAGGACACTAGAAGAGCTGCACAAGATGAACTCAACTGTTTTAATTGCACTTCATGATGTGGGCACATTCTACCAACATTCCACTCTGGCTTAATGGTAAGTTAGCAAGAACGGAAAGCAAAGGGTCTATGTGTTGCCTTAGCCTTTCCTTTCCTTTGATGTCATCATTTTCAGTGTTAAGTGGCTGGGGAACTAATAGGAGTGAGAAAGAATGTGATAACGTTCCTCGGCTTTCAGGCTTTTGAAACAAATTCTAGTTTGAACAGAAAGCATGGCCTCTTGGGCTGTAAGCACCTCCACTTACTCAGTTGTGGAGGTAACACTTACCCCTGCTTATTTTGAGTCTCACTGTGGGTTCACCAGAATTCTGTGCTCGTGGGGCATTGAGAATGCCAAATGCAAATGTGGTGTGAAGGGAACAGTGGATGTGTGTTGTGCGTATCTCCTCTATTCATGTACGTGCTCCGTTGTCCTGTCAGACTTCATTTAGAAAACACAAGTTCAAAGACAAAATCGTTAAGACATTTATGATACCAGCAGAATATCAAACCAAGCACACATCTCTGTACACAAAAAAGGCTAAACTGATGTTTCGGCTTCAGAAATATATATTGAGGGCTTCCCTGGTGGCGCAGTGGTTGGGAGTCCGCCTGCCGATGCAGGGGACACGGGTTCGTGCCCCGGTCCGGGAGGATCCCACATGCCACGGAGCGGCTGGGCCCGTGAGCCATGGCCCCTGGCCTGTGCGTCTGGAGCCTGTGCTCCGCAACGAGAGAGGCCACAACAGTGAGAGGCCCGCATACCGCAAAAAAACAAAAAAAACAAAAAAACCAGAAATATATATTGAATTATTACATTTAATGATTTTATGATTTACCACCATTGCAGCTTCTAGATAAATTCTCTGTGTCTATCCACGTTGATATATTCATGATCTTGGTTCACAATCATTCCTCAAAAATACTACAATGTTATTATTACAACCATCATTTATGCCAGATATTTTGCTCTGCACAGAAAAGGGCAACTTAATCAGTGTAGTCTTTCTTCACCTAAAGCTTCACAATCTAACATAGGCCACAATGATAGGAATAGATGTACAAAGTACACAGACAGTGGTTTAATACTGAACACAATCCCTTATTAATAAATTATTTACCTTATATAATCTCTGAGGGATAAGTTTTTCAATTGTACAGTAAAGAGCGAGTCATTAAGATCACATATTTAGAGGTCAAAGCACATATCTTGTTTACACACAAGGGGTTATTCATATAACTCTGCATAGGAGAGTGTTGGTAGTAACTTTTCAGTGCCTGTAACGTGAAATGCTTTACTATTCATTTTTTGGTTTTTGGTTTTGTTTGTTTTTTTGGTTTCTTTTTAAACAGACTTTATTTTTTTCTTAATTAAAGTATAGTTGACTTGCAATGTCATGTTAGTTTCAAGTGTACAGCAAAGTGATTCAGTTATATATATATATATATATAACTGAATATGAATATATAGTTATACAATATATAATATATATTATATATCTATTCTTTTTCAGATTCCTTTCCATTATACGTTATTACAAGATATTGAATGTAGTTCCTTTTGCTATACAGTAGGTCCTTGTTGTTTATTTTATATATAATAGTGTATATCTGTTAATCTTGAACTCCTAATTTATCCCTTCCCCCAGGCTTTCCCTTTTGGTAACCATAAATTTTTTTTCTATGTCTGAGTCTGTTTTGTAAATAAATTAATTTGTATCACATTTTAGATTCCTCATACAAGTGATATCATATGATGGTTGTCTTTTTCTGTTTGACTTACTTCACTTAGCATCATAAACTCTAGGTCCATCCATGTTGCTGCAAATGGCATTATTTCATTTTTTTATGGCTAATATTCCATTGTATATATATGCCACATCTTTTTATCCATTCACCTGTCGATAGATATTTAGGTTGCTTCCATGTCTTGACTATTGTAAATAGTGCTGCTATGAACATTGGGGTGCATGTATCTTTATGAATTAAAAGAGTTTCTGTCGTTTCCAGATATATGCCCAGGAGTGGGAATGCTGGGTCATACGGTAACTCTATTTTTAAGGAACCTCCATATAGTTTTCCATAGTAGATGCACCAATTCACATTCCCACCAACAGTGTAGGAGGGTTCCCTTTTCTCCACACCCTCCCCTGCATTTATTATTCATAGACTTTCTGATGATGGCCATTCTGAATGGTAACTCATAGTGGTTTTGATTTGCATTTCTATAATAATTAGTGATGTTGAACATCTTTTTGTATGCCTGTTGGCCATCTGTATGTAAATACACTTTATTCTTAAAAGTAATTTTAGATTTACAGAAAAATTGAGCAGAAAATACAGAGTTCCCATGTATTCCCTGCCCCCACACATGCTATTATTTTTTCAATTATTTTTCACAGCATCCTTAGAAAATAGATGAATCTCTTAATTCCTAAACTATTTTTTGAGAAATCATGGCACAGAATTTTACTGCTTTAGCCCAAAAGTATCTTAAAAATCGAGTTGGTGTTTCCTAAACTTCAGCCACACAAGTTCCACCTCACAGATTCAGTGATATTCACGTTTCATGCCTACTTTATCAAAGTAGTGTTTTTCTTTAAACCTATTCACTTTTTTACTTAAATGCATTTTTTTAAAAAACTCATTGAATTATACACTTTATTTATATATTTTTATTTATTTATTTTTTATACAGCAGGTTCTTATTAGTTATCTATTTTATACATATTAGTGTATACACATGTCAATACCAATCTCCCAATTCATCCCACCACCAACACCCCGCTTTCTGCCCTTGGTGTCCATACGTTTGTTCTCTACATCTGTGTCTCTGTTTCTGCCTTGCAAACCGGTTCATCTTTATGATTTTTCTAGATTCCACATATATGCATTAATATACGATATTTGTTTTTCTCTTTCTGACTTACTTCACTCTTTATGAGAATCTCTAGGTCCATCCAAGTCTCTACAAATGACCCAATTTCCTTACTTTTTACGGTCGAGTAATACTCCATTGTATATATGCACCACAACTTTTTTATCCATTCGTCTGTCGATGGGCATTTAGGTTGCTTCCATGACCTGACTATTGTAATGAATATTAGGGTGCATGTGTCTTTTTGAATTATGGTTCTCTCTGGGTGTATGCCCAGTAGTGGGATTGCTGGGTCATATGGTAATTCTACTTTTAGTTTTTTAAGGAACCTCCTTACTGTTCTCCATAGTGGCTGTATCAATTTACATTCCCACCAACAGTGCGAGAGGGTTCCCTTTTCTCCACACCCTCTCCAGCATTTGCTGCTTGTAGATTTTCTGATGATGCCCATTCTAACTGGTGTGAGGTGATACCTCACTGTAGTTTTGATTTGCATTTCTCTAATAATTAGTGATGTTAAGCAGCTTTTCATGTGCTTCTTGGCCATCTGTACATCTTCTTTGGAGAAATGTCTATTTAGGTCTTCTGCCCATTTTTTTTTTTTTTTTGCGGTACGCGGGCCTCTCATTGCTGTGGCCTCTCCCATCGCGGAGCACAGGCTCCAGACACGCAGGCCCAGTGGCCATGGCCCACAGGCCCAGCCGCTCCACGGCATGTGGGATTTTCCCAGACCGGGACACGAACCCATGTCCCCTGAATCGGCAGGTGACTCTCAACCACTGCGCCACCAGGGAAGCCCTTGCCCATTTTTTGATTGGGTTGTTTTTAATATTGAGCTGCATGAGTTGTTTATATATTTTGGAGATTAATCCTTTGTCCATTGATTTGTTGGCATATATTTTCTCCCATTCTGAGGGTTGTCCTTTCGTCTTATTTATAGTTTCCTTTGCTATGCAAAAGCTTTGAAGTTTCATTAGGTCCCATTTGTTTATTTTTGTTTTTATTTCCATTATTCTAGGAGGTGGGTCAAAGAAGATCTTGTGATTTATGTCAAAGAGTGTTCTTCCTATGTTTTCCTCTAAGAGTTTTATAGTGTCTGGCCTTACATTTAGGTCTTTAATCCATTTTGAGATTACTTTTGGGTAGGGTGTTCTAATTTCATTCTTTTACATGTAACTGTCCAGTTTTCCCAGCATCACTTACTGAAAACACTGCCTTTTCTCCATTGTATATCCTGCCTCCTTTGTCACATTAGTTGACCATAGGTGTGTGAGTTTATCTCTGAGATTTTTATCCTGTTCCATTGATCTATATTTCTGTTTTTGTGACAGTACCATATTGTCTTGATGACTGTAGCTTTGTAGTATAGTCTGAAGTCAGGGAATCTGATTCCTCCAGCTCCATTTTTTTTCCCTCAAGATTGCTTTGGCTATTTGGGGTGTTTTGTGTCTCCATACAAATTTTAAGGTTTTTTGTTCTAGTTCTGTAAAAAATGCCATTGGTAATTTGATAGGGATTGCATTAAATCTGTGGATTGCTTGGGTACTATAGTCATTTTCACAATATTGATTCTTCCAATCCAAGAGCATGGTATATCTCTCCATCTGTTTGTGTCATCTTTGATTTCTTTCATTAGTGTCTTATAGTTTTCTGCATACAGGTCTTTTACCTCCTTAGGTAGGTTTATTCCTAGGTATTTTATTCTTTTTGTTGCAATGGTGAATGGGATTGTTTCCTTAATTTCTCTTTCTGATCCTTCATTGTTAGTGTATAGGGAGGCAAGAGATTTCTGTGCATTAATTTTGTATCCTGCAACTTTACCAAATTCATTGATTAGCTCTAGTAGTTTTCTGGTGGCATCTTTAGGATTGTCTATGTATAGTATCATGTCATCTGCAGACAATGACAGTTTTACTTCTTCCTTTCTGATTTGGATTCCTTTTATTTCTTTTTCTTCTCTGATTGCTGTGGCTAGGACTTCCAAAACTACGTTGAATAGTAGTGGTGAGAGTGGACATCCTTGTCTTGTTCCTGATCTTAGAGGGAATGCGCTCAGTTTTTCAGCATTGAGAATGATGTTTGCTGTGGGTTTGTCGTTTATGGCCTTTATTATGTTGAGGTAGGTTCCCTCTATGCCCACTTTCTGGAGAGTTTTTATCATAAATGGGTGTTGAATTTTGTCAAAACCTTTTTCTGCATCTATTCAGATGATCATATGGTTTTTATTCTTCAATCTGTTAATATGGTGTATCACATTGATTGGTTTGCGTATATTGAAGAATACTTGCATCCCTGGGATAAATCCCACTTGATCATGGTGTATGATCCTTTTAATGTGTTGTTGGATTCTGTTTGCTTGTATTTTGTTGAGGATTTTTGCATCTATATTCATCAGTGATATTGGTCTGTAGTTTTCTTTTTTTGTAGTATGTTTGTCTGGTTTTGGTATCAGGGTGATGGTGGCCTCATAGAATGAGTTTGGTAGTGTTCCTTCCTCTGCAATTTTTTGGAAAAGTTTGAGAAGGATGAGTGTTAGCTCTTTTCTAAATGTTTGATAGAATTCACCTGTGAAGCCATCGGATCCTGGACTTTTGTTTGTTGGAAGATTTTTAAACACAGTTTCAATTTCATTACTTGAGATTGGTCTGTTCCTATTTTCTATTTCTCCCTGGTTCAGTCTTAGAAGGTTATACCTTTCTAAGAATTTGTCCATTTCTTTCAGATTGTCCATGTTATTGGCATAGAGTTGCTTGTAGTAGTCTCTTAGGATGCTTCGTATTTCTGCTGTGTCTGTTGTAACTTCCCCTTTTTCATTTCTAATTTTATTGATTTGAGTCCTCTCCCTTTTTTTCTTGACAATTCTGGCTAAAAGTTTTTCAATTTTGTTTATCTTCTCTCAGAATCAGCTTTTAGTTTCATTTATCTTTGCTATTGTTTTCTTTGTTTCTTTTTTTTTAAAAAAATATTTATTTTATTTATTTACTTTTGGCTGCTTTGCATCTTCGTTGCTGCATGTGGGCTTTCTCTGGTTGCAGTGACTGGGAACTACTCTTTGTTTTGGTGCATTGTGGCTTATTTTGTTGCAGAGCATTGGCTCTAGGTGTACGGGCTTCAGTAGTTGTGGCACACGGGCCTAGTTGCTCCATGGCATGTGGGATCTTCCTGGACCAGGGCTCGAACCCATGTCCCCTGCATTGGCAGGTGGATTCTTAACCACTGTGCCACCAGGGAAGCCCTCTTTGTTTCTATTTCATTTATTTCTGCTCTGATTTTTATGATTTCTTTCCTTCTACTAACTTTGGCTTTTGTTTGTTCTTCTTTCTCTAGTTCCTTTAAGTGTAAGGTTAGATTGTTTGAGATTTTTCTTGTTTCTTGAGGTAGGTATGTATAGCTATAAACTTCCCTCTTAGAACTGCTTTTGCTGCATCCCATAGGTTTTGGATCGTCCTGTTTTCATTGTAATTTGTCTCTAGGTATTTTTTGATTTTCTCTTTGATTTCTTCAGTGATCTCTTGGTTATTTAGTAACATTTTGTTTAGCCTCCATGTGTTTTGTGTTTTTTATGTTTTTTTCCCTGTAATTGATTTCTAATGTCAGAGTGTTGTGGTTGGAAAAGATGGTTGATATGATTTCAATCTTCTTAAATTTACCAAGGCTTGATTTGTGACCCAGGATGTGATCTATCCTGGAGAATGTTCCGTGTGCACTTGAGAAGAAAGTGTAATCTGTTATTTTTGGATGGAATGTCCTATAAATATCAATTAAATCTATCTGGTCTATTGTGTCATTTAAAGCTTGTGTTTCCTTATTAATTTTCTGTCTGGATGATCTGTCCGTTGGTGTAAGTGAGGTGTTTAAGTCCCCCACTATTATTGTGTCACTGTCAACTTCCTCTTTTATAGCTGTTAGCATTTGCCTTCTGTATTGAGGTGCTCCTATGTTGGGTGCATATATATTTATAATTGTTATATCTTCTTCTTGGATTGATCCCTTGATTGTTATGTTGTGTCCTTCCTTGTCTCTTGTAACATTCTTTATTTTAAAGTCTATTTTATCTGATATGAGTATTGCTACTCCAGCTTTCTTTTGATTTCCATTTGCATGCAATATCTTTTTCCATCCCCTCACTTTCAGTCTGTGTCCCTAGGTCTGAAGTGGGTCTCTTCTAGACAGCATATATATGGGTCTTACTTTTGTATCCATTCAGCAAGCCTGTATGTTTTGGTTGGAGCATTTAATCCATTCACATTTAAGATAATTATCAATATGTATGTTCCTATTACCATTTTCTTAATTGTTTTGGGTTTGTTTTTGTAGGTCCATTTTTTCTCTTGTGTTTCCCATTTAGAGAAGTTCCTTTAGCACTTGTTGTAGAGCTGGTTTGGTGGTGCTGAATTCTCTTAGCTTTTGCTTGTCTGTAAAGCTTTTGATTTCTCCATCAAATCTGAATGAGATCCTTGCCACGTAGAGCAACTTTGATTGTACGTTCTTCCCTTTCTTCACTTTAAATATATTGTGCCACTCCCTTCTGGCTTGTAGAGTTTCTGCTGACAAATCAGCTGTTAACCTTATGGGAGAGTTACCTTGTATGTTATTTGTCATTTTTCCCTTGTTGCTTTTAATAATTTTTCTTTATTTTTAATTTTTGTCAATTTGATTACTATGTGTCTCAGCATGTTTCTCCTTGGGTTTATCCTGCCTGGAGTCTCTGTGCTCTCTGGACTTGGGTGGCTATTTCCTTTCCCATGGTAGGGAAGTTTTTGCCTATAATCTCTTCAAATATTTTCTCAGGTTCTTTCTCTCTCTCTTCTCCTTCTGGGACCCCTATATGCGAATGTTGTTGTGTATAATGTTGTCCCAGAGGTCTCTAAGGCTGTCTTCGTTTCTTTTCATCCTTTTTTCTTTATTCTGTTCCATGGCAGTGAATTCCAGCATTCTGTCTTCCAGGTCACTTATCCGTTCTTCTGCCTCAGTTTTTCTGCTATTGATTCCTTCCAGTGTATTTTTAATTTCAGTTATTGTATTGTCCATCTCTGTCTGTTCTTTAATTCTTCTAGGTGTTTGTTCTTTAATTCTTCTGGGTGTTTGTTCTTTAATTCTTCTAGGTCTTTGTTAAACATTTCTTGCATCTTCTCGATCTTTGCCTCCATTCTTTTTCCGAGGTCCTGGTTCATCTTCACCATCATTATTCTGAATTTTTTGGGGGGAAGGTTGCCTATCTCCACTTCATTTAGTTGTTTTTCTGGGGTTTTCTCTTGTTCCTTCATCTGGTACATAGTCCTCTGCCTTTTCATTTTGTCTATCTTTCTGTGAATGTGGTTTTCATTCCACAGGCTGCAGAATTGTAGTTCTTTCTTCTGCTGTCTGCCCTCTGGTGAATGAGACTATCTAAGAGGCTTGTGCAAGCTTCCTGATGGAAAGGACTGGTGGTGGTAATGCTGGGTGCTGCTCTGGTGGGCAGAGCTTAGTAAAACTTTAATCTGCTTGTCTCCTGATGGGTGGAGCTGGGTTCCCTCCTTGTTGGTTGTTTGGCCTGAGGTGACCCAGCACCGTAGCCTACCGGGCTCTTTGGTGGGGCTAATGGCAGACTCTGGGAGGGCTCATGCCAAGGAGTACTTCCCATAACTTCTTCTGCCAGCGTCCTTGTGCCCGCAACGAGACACAGCTGCCCTCCACCTCTGCAGGAGACCCTCCAACACTAGCAGGTAGGTCCGGTTCAGTCTCCCATGCGGTCACCGCTCCCTCCACTGGTCCTGATGCACACACTTCTTTGTGCATGCACTCCAAGAATGGAGTCTCCGCTTCCCCCAGTCATGTTGAAGTTCCACAATCAAATCCCACCAGCCTTCAAAGTCTGATTCTCTAGGAATTCCTCCTCCCATTGCCAGACCCCCAGGTTGGGAAGCCTGATGTGGGGCTCAGAAGCTTCACTTCAGTGGGTAGACCTCTGTGGTATAAGTGTTCTCCAGTTTGTGAGTCAACCACCCAGAAGCCATGGGATTTGATTTTCTTCTGATTGTGCCCCTCCTACCATCTCATTGTGGCTTCTCCCTGTCCTTGGTTGTGGGGAATCTTTTTTGGTGAGTTCCAGTGTCCTCCTGTCAATGATTCTTTAGCAGTTAGTTGTGATTCCGGTGCTCTCTCAAGAGGGAGTCTATACATTTTAAATATGTGCAGTTTACTATACATAATTCATAACACAATAAATTCAGCTAAAGAGAGAAGATAAAATTCCAAATATTTTCTTTCAAAAATATATTGTTAGAGTTGAGTTATTAGTGGTGACTTCTTAGTTTTTAACCCTTCAATGTATTTTTAAAAGAGTTTTATGTTCTAATTCTTATCTACTAGCAACTTTTGCTTGAAAATGTAATCTAATTCCTTTGGAGAAAACAGATATTCATGTGAATCAGGAAATCAATAGCTATTTATTTCCTGATTCAAAAAAGCTATATAAGAATTTTAAAATTATCTTCCAAGAAGAAATGCATTCATTTAAATAGAAACTCTGTCTATTCCATAATTAGGAAGGCAATTGTAAAATGATGCAGCACTATTACAATTAAGAATAAGTCTGGGGCTTCCCTGGTGGCACAGTGGTTGAGAGTCGGTCTGCTGATGCAGGGGACATGGGTTCATGCCCCAATCCGGGAAGATCCCACATGCCGCGGAGCGGCTAGGCCCGTGAGCCATGGCCGCTGAGCCTGCGCATCCGGAGCCTGTGCTCCACAACGGGAGAGGCCACGGCAGTGAGGGACAGGCCACAACAGCGAGAGGCCCGCGTACTGCAAAAAAAAAAAAAAAAAAAAAAAAAAAGAATAAGTCTGCACATGTCTACCACCTCAAATCAATTCACAGAAGTATGCCTGTCACAGTTCGGGAATAATGATTTAGTTCAGCATTCCCAGTAGTTTTTCTGCTACAATACTACTGATTGATGGTGTCCACAACATGGCACTTTCCCATGGTTATAAGTAGCCATTTTAAAGGCTTTGACATAGACCATGCAGAACATGGGTTAGTCTTAATATCTACATCCACTACCTGTCATTTCACCTCATTTTCTCCCACTGATGGTAACACCTCATTTATAGACAAAGCAACTGAAGCTAGGAAAATCAGGGGTCTGCCCAATTTATGCAGCCTGAAGGAAAGCTAAGACCCCCCCCACCCCCGCTTCTATCCCAGTGCTCTTTGTGGTTTACCACAGCACCTCTCCAACTTTCAAACTGAGATCATCAAACAATAGGTCATGGACATTAAGGGAAATAGGAGATTAAAATGTAAAGTTGGACTATTCTCTTGAAAATGAGCACCAACATACAAAAATTGAGTAGTGCCTTCTCAAATGGCCACCCTATTGACAGCAAGAATTAGGCCAGTGTTTCCCAAAGCCTAGGACATATACACAGATGATTTGGGGGAGTACACAAAAACAACTTTAAAAAGCATAGACGACCATAGTAAGGAAGTCACTCCCTTTTGAATTCTATTTTAATTTTTCTGATTATGTCAGGAGAAAAATCTTTCACATTTTTAAAAACTTTTCTAACATTTGTTAATTTACTTTTTTAACCTACTTTTTTTTTTTTTTAAGAGAACAGGCATCCCCCTCAAGGCATTTATCAGGTATATCAAGCTAGTACTTAATTAATGAATCGTTTTTAGTTTTGTGTGTGTGTGTTTTAGTCTGATCAGGCTGCTATATCAAAATACCATAGACTGGGTGGCTTAAACAACAAGGATTCATTTCTCACAGTTCTGGAGGCTGGGAGGTCCAAGATCAACTTGCTGGCAGATTTGGTTCTTGGTGAGAGCCTTCTTCCTTGCTTGCAGAAGGGTACCTTCTAGATGTATCCTCACATGGCAGGGAGGGAGAGAGACAGAGAAAGAGAGAGAGAGCAAGAGAGCACAAGCTCTGCTCTCTTCCTCTTCTTATGTGAACACTAATCCTATCTGGTGGTTCCACCTTTATGACTTCATCAAAGGCCCCACCTCCAAGTATCATCACATTGAGGGTTAGGGCTTCAACAAATGAATCGGGCCAGGGGACACACAAACATTCAATCCATGGCATTATGTCTTATGGTTACTTTCTATTTATAACTGGTGATTTAAAAGGTTCTATTTATGGTAGATACATACAATTTACCATTTAAATAAAATTATTTATCTAAAAAAGTGAAGTGATTTAAAGAAAACTCTGAAATAAATAATATGACATATAATGACATATAAATGTGTGAAATATGTGAAAGATGTGAAAGTTGCATGCGAGTGGCTGCAATTTGAGAAACACTGGCAAAAGTAAATGGAATTGACACTGGTGTTTGCTATATGTTGAGTATTCTCCCAAGCATTAGGCATTTGTGATGAAGATGGGGAAATTGGACAATTAAAACCCAAACTAATTATAGGTGCTTTTTCCTTCTGGAAAATTTTTTACTGGGGGCAGTATCATAATTTATGTTAGTGAGAAAATACATGTCTGTGTTGTTCATTTCCACAAGCAGAGACTAATGAGAGATAGAGAAGAAAGGGAAAAGAAGGGAATTTCAATCTTTTGGCAACATTTCTGTGCTCCTAGAGAGAGGGGCAGGAAGCAAATCAACCACTGTCGGGAAGAGCATGTTGGTGGCTCTGGATATGGAACAGTAGAGAAGGAGCCAACTAGGAAGGAAAGAGTAATTGCTTAGCAATTAATGGGAGGACCCTGAGGGTAGGAGCACCAGCAAATGGATGGAGAAGAGAAAAAAGATGTGACTGCATCTTTCCATTACCCCCAACATACAAACACTTTGGTTTTTTGCTGCTGTTTACCAGGGTGGAGGGTAGTTTTGGGAGGGAGGGGAGGTTAGAGAATGATTGGAGAGTGTCTGAAATCCCCTATTTATGTATTTATTCGATCAACAAATGTATTGATCTCCTTTTATGGGCAAAATGCAAGTGCCAGGCCCTGGGGACAGCAGGGGGCAGACAGAAATAGTCCTGATACCACAGAACTTACAGCCAAGTAGAGGGATGGCTGTTAAAAAATACTGACATATATGAATGCCATGGAAAAAAACAAAAACAAACACTGGGTGCTGTGGGACAGTGAATGAAGGCTTTCTCAGGTACTGGCTGCTTGCCACTTCAAATCCATCTGGCCTCACTTCCTATCCCAGTGACTACTGTGGTAACCAGTCCCACACGAGTGCAATCCGGCTGCCCCTCACCCAGGTCCATACTGCTGGCATCCAGGCTCCTGCCCTGAAGCTTCTCTGACTGCATGGTGTGGCCTAACCTTGGGAATCTACTCAACACTCACGCGGGTGCAACCCAGAGTGTGGGAAAATTAAGGTCACGTAGGAGCCACTGCACGCCTGCCTCCACCTTTCTGAAGTCTGCTGGCATGACAGTTTAAGACACATTTCATGAAGCCTCTCAGAAGGTCCTGTGAGATTGGGCACCCAGTCCCTCATAACAGTGGCCAACTCCATAGCACATCCCTACATTGTCTCTCCCTCATTCCATGATTCACCTCCCCCCAGTGGTGTCCTGAACTGGCTCCTACAGGCTGGTGAGAGTTGATTGTTAAATTTCAGATATTTTGCCATTTGGTAGGTAAAGAGAGTCATTATTTAAAATTAAATTATATAAACTTAAAATTAAATTATATTAAAAACAAAAAAGTAAAAACTATTCAAAATTGATCGCTTCCTATTTTACTCTATTTTATTATTATCTGTGCTCTCAAGGTTATCTACATCTATCCTATCTGTTTGGTGGGAATACCACAAGGTATGTTACATTGGATCCCTTCCCATGGGCATATCATTTCAGTGACATTATGTTAGTAGCTTGATATCAGCCATGAAGGAAGTATCTATATCACAGAAATAGGCAAGTGCTACAAATCAGGATTTGATTGTTTTGTTGATTGTCCAGATTTCAGAAAATGATGGAGAAAATGTTAATAATGTAAACTTAGAAGTGTGTCATGTTTCTAGAAATTACATTGTGAATGACACAAAAATTGTGTTCTAAATTATTATTCAATTCCACAAAAAAGTCACTCGCATCATTTATGAATGAGTAAAGTTGACACACATCTTCCTAGTTTTACTTTCATTCTCTTTGTTAGTACAAATGAATCAACTTTTATATTGCAACTGTACTTTTTTGTCAGTCTCAAACAAAGGTTGGCTATGGTTATAAGACTTCAGCAAAAATCAAAGCATTCTGTGAAAATCAGTCAGCTATATGGGATTTACTATGAAGAGCACTGTATATTTTATTATAATTTGAAAATTATGTAACATACATTATTCATGTCAGTAAAAATGTGTAATAAACTTTTGTACATGTATCTACATGCATACGTTTTTCCTGGAGAGCTGGTTGTTAAACATTCACCAGCACCTCATCTCTTCTTATTCATGTAGAAGTCTTTATTTTAAACTCCTCTTTGGGAGGAACTAGTGCAATCAGGTATGGCTCTAGAAAGCAGACCCTCAGAATGGATATTTGGAGGTAGATCACTCATGAATAAGATGGCAATTGGCACACTGTTGCTGGTAGTGTGTTGATGAACTTTGGCATGCAGTAGCATCACAATCACCAAGACTGTTAGTTGTGGTGATTGGGTTGAAATAAAGATGGAAGAAGCAGCACTGGGTTACGTGATAGGTGTAACACTTGAGCAGTATAGGGATATGGTAGTCATAAGGGTTGTGGAACTTGAAGTTTTCTTGATTCTACCCATTTGCTAGAGCTTTATTTATAGCTTAGAGGCTCAAAGGTGTAGGAGATTCCAGTGATCAGCAGCCTCACCTGTTTTCAAGATTGCACTACATTAAAAGTAAGAGTGTTGTTTAGAGACCTTTAAACCTCTTAGCATTGAGCTGCCAGCTAAACCTTTTGCAACCAAATGCTGTACAGGAGCCAAAGGATACATGGCCAAAAGGTTCTGAGATGCAGTTCATAAGATTCTCAGAACGTCCTGGGTGACCAAGCAACTTGTTGCCTACAGCAGTGGTCAACTCAATCATGCATACTGGTTGGCTCACCCTTCTTCTCTTTCATTCCCCAGTCCTCACTCACACAAAAGCCTTTGTTTCAGGCTCTACTTTGGGGAAAACTTGAACTAAATAAGACATGGGTTTTACTTAGATTGGGAACTAGAGACATGTCAACAAAACCTGAAAGATCAGGTGAGGAAGGCTGAGGGAGTAAAGGAGGCGTCCAAGTTAAGCAAATAGTTTATGTGAAAGTCCTGAAGGGGGAAAGAGCTTGATCTATTCCAGGTGTGGAAAGAAGACCAGTGAGGCTGGAGGAGAGAAAGCAACTGGGGATAATGCATGAGATGAAGCTGGAGAGTGGGCAGGACCTTGTATTTCTCTCACACTGGATGTTTCTTTGTCACTGGAAAAACCTCAGTCCACTAAGCTGCCTCCTTTTTTCTCCCTTATTCCTATTTGCAACGTCTTCAAAATCAGAGTTGCGATGAGAGCAAAACAGTGAAGATGAAGAAATCCTAGTTCATATTTTGGCTCTTTCATTGACTTCATGTGTTACTTTGGACAAATTATTAAAGCTCTACTTTAAATGGTATGGAGACAATAAATAAATGCGCTATGTAAAATACATAATATTACTATTAACATCACAAGCTATGAAACATTGGAGGTCAAGGACACAGTCCATGTTTCACAGATGAATGAAGTAAAACCTGAAAGCATTGTCAAGGCCCAAAAAAGACACCTTTGCTCACAGCAAAATCACAGAATTAGTGATAGAGTTTGGAAACAAACATTCATGATCAAGCAGAGCTGAAGGAACCCCAGCCCAAGGCCAGAGGAAGGGAAAGCCTTTGACTTCTTCATATTGATAAAGCCAGAACATGTTATAGAACAAGAATTTTCCCCCATGGAATGAAATTATCTGTTGTCAGTGATATGAGAAGTGGGATAAAGAAAAAAACCCAGCATTTATAATGCCCTCTTTAAAGCAGTCCCCACCTACACAATACATGTTAAGCACCTGGTAATTATGGCCTCCAGCTTGTATACTTGTGGTGGTGTCGCTTTATTTTTGAAAGCCTGCTTTTCTAGCTCATATTTCAGTAGTAGAAGTTCATGTGGCCTAAAATATGATGCCAACTAGTACTACCAGGAAGTAGGTCTGTTTCAGAAGCTATTTCACATGCACTGGGTTAAGTAATGCAATGGGTTCAGCCCTGTTCCATAGTCTGATCACTTCCCTGGTAAGCACAGATGATTAAAGAGACTTTAAGAATTTGCTTCACTTTGGAAATTCCCTGGCGGTCCCGTGGTTAGGACTTGGCGCTTTCACCAGGGTATGATCCCTGGTCGGGGAACTAAGATCCTGCAAGCCACACAGTGCACTTCATTTAGACGGTCTTCTACTTCTAAACAAATGCTCACCTGTGATGAACAGTTTACTTGTTACGATTAACACTGATCAATGTCTATCCCATACCTAGAAACCATAGCAACAGCTTGGAAGAAAATTATGTAAAGATTCTCAAAGCATTATGCTTTTATGTTTTTCCTCCTAGGTTAGAAGAATATCAAAATTCTCTTGTAGTCCTATACCCCGCCAGATACCACAAGATTTTGGTTTTTGTTTTCTCTTTAGTTTTCATCAGTTTGACTCTACTGTGCCTGAGTGTGGATGTCCTTGTAAATGCTTGTTCTGTACATATTGAGATGATATTTTTTGTTTCCTTTTTTGGTTTGTTAATACAGTGAATAACACTGTATCAATATTTCAAATGTTAAATATACATTGCATTCATAATTATAATAATTATTTATTATAATCATAATCAATTTTTCTCTCTATGGTAGAAAAGCGTTTATCACTTTTCTGAGATGCCCAAAATGTACTCTTCAGAACATTAGCTCTGTGGTATGTTAATGGAAATTGTACAAAACGAACAGATCAAATTAGTTTGGCAAATGATAGGCTAAATAGGTGACTTCTCAGGGGTTTTAATATCCTAGAGTGAATTGTTAATCTATAAGAGAAGGGATATGTTATACATGACTTTCCACATACTTATTTGACCATGGACTTATCTTTTCTTAAATCATCTCTCAAGACCAGAGTTCCATGGAACACACTCTGGGAAATGCAACTTTCTATTAGGTAGACAGGATGTGTCTGATTTTCTACTTGGACCCTGAGCTTTCCAATAGAAACCATCATACTGAACTCATGTTTGTAACATCTATCACCTGCCCAGCATTCTTTCACTTATTCATTTTTTTCAACAAATATTATTTGAACCCCTTTGTATGCTAGATTCCACGCTTGGGGGGAAAGAGATGAAACATATGGTTTCTGCCCTCAAGGAGCTCACATTCAAAAAGAAACCTCAGTGAATGTTGGCTGAAGCAACATGCAAATGAAAGAGCACCTAGTGGTTTAAATCTAATCATAAGTCAGAGCACTTTGAGAGGAAAATAGAGACAATTCCTAAAAGGAAACTTATTTCAAAAGTCCCAATTGCCTGTGAGTTGCCAGACCCCATTCTCCTTGCAGAGTCTATCACAGAAATATTGAAATATTCAAAATCCCAGAAGAGTTAACAGGCAGTACAATTTTTATATATCATATATCTGAGTGAAAATTACATGAAGTTCTGTTTGGGGTATACCCATCTGTACTGCACAATCTCGCCATTGAGAACAGCTGTCCAATTCTCTTTCAAATGAAAGTTACAACTTCTGCCTTTTGATTCTGACCCTTTTTAAACTGTTAGGAATGTTTGAGGAAGGTTTTCCCCGACACCAATATTGAATATGTACCCTTTTATGTGCTCACAAAGCGTCTTGTTCTTATTCTATCGCAGTTATTTTGTCACAATTTCATAAAGTTGCCTGTTTGTTTCTTTATTCCTCAATGGATAGTAAAACTATGAGGACAAATCATGTATTCATCTCTATGTTCCCAGAACTTAGCTTCAAATAGAGTCTGATACATAGTAGGTCCTCAGTGAATATCTGTTGAATGAATCAGCCCCTTTGACCTGGGCACCCACTTACATTTCCAGCCTCATCTCCTGCATTCTTTGCCTTGTACTTTTCCTTCAAGCAACAAAGTGTGTAGTTCTCAGTCCTTAAATATCCTTCTTCTTCCATCTTCACCCCTTACCCCTTTTGCCTGACTTGCTCATACTAAGCCTTCACGACTCAGTTTAGGGGACTTCCCTGGGGTGCAGTGGTTAGGAATCTGCCTGCCAATGTAGGGGACACAGGTTTGAGCCCTGGTCCGGAAAGATCCCACATGCTGTGGAGCATCTAAGCCCATGCACCACAACTACTGAGCTTGTGCTCTAGAGCCCAGGAGCCACAATTACTGAAGCCTGCGCGCCTAGAGCCCGTGCTCCGCAACGAGAGGAGCCACCAAATGAGAAGCCCGTACACCGCAACAAAGAGTAGCCCCCGCTCGCCACAACTAGAGAAAGTCCACACGCAGCAACGAAGACCCAACACAGTCAAAAATTAATTAATTATTTTTTAAAAACCGACTCAGTTCAGGATTGACCAGAAGCCCTTGGTGAAGCACTCTTCCCCTGTGTTCCCTGTACTACTTCTCCACGTTGAACTGACATTACCTGCCTATTTGTTTCTCTCAAGCTAGTCTGTGGGCTTCCCTGAAACAAAGACCATTTTACTAGCCCGGAGTCTAGTACGTAGGATGTGGCCAATAAATGCTTGTGGCATCCAATCAAATTAACTACACAGAAGTTCTTATTACTCCCACCAAGTTCCTAAGAAACTTCTGCAAAATAGTTAACACAAAAGCTCAGCATCTTCTGAACAGAATATGTACTCAGCATTAAGCTGTGTTGTTGGTAGGATGGCTGGGTACTCCTGAGAGGGGTAATTACTAACACCCTGGGCTGTGTTGTCCAATATGGTAGTTGCTAGTCATATGTGGCTATTTAAATTTTAAATAAAAATAATTAAATTTAAATAAAAATTAAACTTTAGTTCCTTAGTCACTCTAGCTACATTTCAAGTGCTTAGTAGTAGCTAGTGGCTATTGGATAGGCAGCTCAGAATAAACATTTCCATCAATGCAGAATGTTTTGAGGCAGCACTGGTCTAGCCTGTAAGACCCAAAGAAAATAAAAAGCACAACTTTCAGTAATTGTTTAAGAAACAATTAAAGGTTGTTTTGTAGACCTAGTGCCCAATACTGCTTTCTAGAGGGCGTGTTAGAAAGTCATTTCTGGCTTAATGAACAGCCCAGGTGCTGAAGCTAGTTTTAGAAAATAATGAAAAGCCTAAGGATTATGTTTATAAAACACTGAACCAAGATGACTGTGGGACAAATTTAGATTGTTCCTAAAGCAATAACTTGGGAACTTGGTTACTTAAGCATAGTCTGCAACCAAGTATCATTAACGGTTTGTTTCTGATGTCCAAAATTTGGAATTCCATAACATCACCTAAGAAGAATTTCACAAATCTTGTGGGCTCCTTAAAGTGCTTGTCACGTAGAAGGTACTTAAATACATGTGGGTTGAATGAAGAACTTTTGGGGGAAACAATCCTGATTCATACATCCAGATGTCCTCTGGAATCAAACACAAGGATGTTTGACATGTGATGACTCTTGGATTGTTTTTGGAGATTCTTTCCTGCTCAACTAGTTTGTGGGCCAGAACACTATTGAATTTGGCAACACTAAAACTGAAAGCAGAGTCAAACCCCTGGTCTACTTGGAAGCAGTGAGGGGAAGTCTTAGCCACATGCTGTCCCTGTCATGATAACAATCAAAAAAAAAATCTTTATGAATACCTTTATATTCAATGACTGTAAAAGACTGGAGGAACAACCTTAAAAATGTAGGAAGATTCTGCATGTGAGATGTTTCCAAAGTGTATTGAAGTTCCTGCTGCTCTTTAAAAAAACTAAATGTGGAAATTGTAGACCATTAATTATGGGTGTTGTTTATAAAAGGCAAACAAACAAAACAAAAAGCAAACAACTCCCCCCAGAACTTTATTCAGCAGACCTATACTAAAAGAAAAGATGTTGACTAAACATCAAAAAAGATTGGCAGATGAATATAATTTCTATGTTGTAAGTTAAAACAAAATGTTTAAAGGTATATATGCATCATTTTTGGGTGATTCTCCACTTTTTTTTTTTTAAAGAAGATGTTGGGGGTAGGAGTTTATTAATTAATTTATTTATTTTTGCTGTGTTGGGTCTTCGTTTCCATGTGAGGGCTTTCTCTAGTTGCGGCAAGCAGGGGCCACTCTTCATCGCGGTGCACGGGCCTCTCACTATCGCGGCCTCTCTTGTTGTGGAGCACAGGCTCCAGACACGCAGGCTCAGTAGTTGTGGCTCACGAGCCTAGTTGCTCCGCGGCATGTGGGATCCTCCCAGACCAGGGCTTGAACCCGTGTCCCCTGCATTAGCAGGCAGATTCTCAACCACTGAGCCACCAGGGAAGCCTGATTCTCCACTTTAATGAACTCTCTGATTTGTTGACGCACAACCAGTCCCAACTCAACTATAGTTGAAAAGCTGCCATTCACTTTGATCAATAGCAATGCAAATTAGAGTTCTTTGCTCAGCAAGTGACTGGCATACAATAAAAACTCAAAACATCAGCTAGTACTATCACTATCTGCATTTGATATCAGCTAGGACTAGTAACTGCTGGGACTTGACTTTGACAAATAAGGGTCAAATGACAATTATTAACCACCCCAAATTAATTCAAAGCAGATGTAGATCTCAGATTCTTGACCAAATATAATGATGCTAATTAGATCATTGGCTTTTCCCTCATCCAATATTAAAGTCTAGGAAAGCTTTGATTGAGCAGAGGAAGGTTTTTGTTTTTTGTTTTTTTGTTCTTTTTTAAGAAATCTCATAAAATCTAGTGTGCACTGGTTTACATCAGTCAGATCCTGGCAGAGTTAACAGGGAGGGAAAACAGCCTCCTGAAATAAGTGACTTCAGTCAGAAGCTACAGCCCAGGAATGTTTTTGTAAGAATGCTGTTATAAGGACAATGTGCCTCATTACTGCCTCTCCCTACAGTCCATTTTTAATTATTGATGTCACTCTTTCCTTCTCTCTCTGCCCAAACAAATATAACATTTAAACATTAAAGAGGCTACAGAGTCAGTAACTGAATGGAAGAAAGAATGAATGATTTAAAGAAAGAGATTTCTAAACCAGGTTACCACCGAGGTGTGACTTACTCCCTCACTTTCCTCACGGGCAGGATTTTGGGGACTTTGTCATATCAGAACACAATTCATTCAAGCCAACTCTAAGGGCCACAGCAGAGAAGAGCAGCAAAAGGAAATGTATATATTGGTGGGTGTGTCCCCGGGTCATCAGCCTCACCTCACTTCTTTCTCTCGTCTTACCCAACAATTCTCTGTACATTTTCTTATAGAGTCGGAGCTAGAGTTTATCCTTAAACGTATGACAACATTATCAATATATGTTTTCCCTGGGTCACGTAATGGGATAGTCTAGCCTTTGTATGTGTGTCTTGTGTTGAGGAAAATGGTAAGAACTTTGTATATGCATGATATTGATGGACCCTTGAGGTCCTGTGTTACTTTTTTTTAAAGCAGAAAGCTATCCTACAAGTGTTTACCAGAAGATTAGATATCTAGATCAAACACTTAAATTTTACAGACATTCGCACCCAAACTTCAAACCAGATGCACAGCGATATCATGGAGGAGGCTCTGCCCGGAATCTGCCTGCCACACTTAGGCACACACACACTCGTGGGTGCTCTGGCAGGACTCAGAGAACACAGGAAAGTGAATGAGCCCATCAACTAACAAGGCCAGCTTCCTGGGCTCCTGACTCTTCTGACTGCTTTCTTCTCTGAGCACTTACTATCCTACAGCCTAACACCTGACTATGCACTGTGGCCCCAGCTTGGAGTGCATGTGCTTGAGGGTCTCTTACACAGCCAGACTATAAACTTTTTGAAGGCAGGATCATGCCTTACATTTGGCTTATCTCCTCCTTTGTGCCCAGCACAAAACTCAAAAAGGGATTGCTAGGTGTTGGAGGAGCAAATGCACAGAAATGACTGTCTTATGCTTAATCCAAACAACAAAGTCCTTCTTGGCTCAGATTACCAGCTATATCACCTTCACAGGGTTTTAAATGGCCCATTGGAGGAGTCTCTCTGCTCCTCAGACATTGTATTTATGTTTATAATACAAACAGCCACAGTGTAAGTGAAGGTAATTCTATAAATTTTCACCATTGCCAGAGCAGGGCCAACTGCCTGTATCCTTTTCCAGAATCTAATTCATTTCAATACATTTTATTATTACCTGGGCCAGCTGCCAGTGGTGCCAACTGAAAGACCTAGGTCTGACCATGAGGAGTTAAGTCAGCTCAGATATGGCCCAGTGGCCTCATTAACTGAAAGGCCCATGAATAGCGTGAGGGTGAGAAAGCTGGCAGTGGAGAACTTAACCAAGCATTTAGGGTCTCAGGATGAAAAACTTAATGCCGCATTATATTCCAGAGATATTGTAACCAGAATTAGAGGATCGATGTTGCCTTTTAAGCTGGAGAAGCTCAAGCAACCCTGTTCAGCCTCACTCTGATTCCTGAAAATAATAGCTAATATTGATTGGACATTTAGCTATATGTGTTATTGCTTGAGATATTTATCTCTTGGAAACTTTCTAAACTCTATGTGTTAGGTACTACTTTTAGTCTCATTTGCCAAAGAGGAAATAGATGCAAAGATCAACTAATAACATCCCCATGCCACATGGCTGGTTAGTAGTGGAGCTGGCATTCAAACCCAGGCGGTTTGACTCTACGGCTGCTCCTCCTTGATTGGCTGCCTCCAGTGAATACAAAGGACCCTCATTTTTCTCTCTCCTTTCACCCTCACTTGTCAATATTCTCTGTAAGAGGCACTTTCAAATGGTTTTGGGCCTTCTAACTTAGCCGAACTTCCTAGCCTCTCGGAATTCCTTGCCATATCCTGAGGATGGGATGGGGAACTATTCAAAGACCTTGGCCCATTTACAGGGCACCGCTCATGTGCTTAGAATTATTAAGGATGTAAAAGGGGCCTCGGATGATGGGCTCCTGCCCACAAGTTATATACAGCCTTGCAAACACAAGTTTCCTCAAATAACTGGAGGACAAAACAATATATAATCACATGATAGTATGATCTAGCTGTCTAGGAGAATGGGAGAGTAAGTGGAATAGGGAAATATAGAAAGATTGCCAGGCAGCATTAAGAACCCATTCAAAGTTAGTGTTCATGTATTCAAAATGAGACCAGTCAGCATGGTGACAGTTTTCTAGCCATGCTCAGTTATGTGAGTGCAGTTACCCCACAGGCAGAGAGTTAGAACTATACCTGGATTGGGGTTTTGCTCAGCAAGTATCATAGTAAGAGTTGAAATATATTCATGGGAGTGATAATGATTGATCATGGAGGTCACTTATACCAGGTATAGAGGGAAGACATGAAGGATGTGGGGACAGTGACAAGGTGTTAATGGTTTATAGATCCTAGGGCTATGAGGATTGTTGGAGTCAGGGTATGGGAGGGGCATCACGGGTCCTGCAGACACAAGTGCTGTGGAAAATCAGAAAAGGTACAACTCATATGGGCCAGAATGGTTGGGGGGAGGTTTCTTTGAAGGTGGTAGGATTTAGTCTGAGAATAAAGGACAGAGAAGAACTCAAGATGGAATATTTCAAACTGGGGACGTATCTGAGCAAGGTCATGAAGCCTGCTCTAAAGATAACAGATTTAGGAAATAGCAAGGAAATCAGCTTTACTAGGATGTGAAGTTTGGATTGGAGAGTTGGTAGGGCATAAATTTTGATAATAAGTGTTGCAAGATAATGACTCAGATACAGGGAGTACTAGGACTATTTCCATCTTCCAAATATTCCAAAAAAAATCTGTACATTTTATTCCTTTTTTTGCAGTGAATGTGGATAAAGTCTCTACAATTTAAATGGACAATATTGCCCCTGTTTGAAAACCTTGTCACACTTTGTCAGTAACTTTTCCTCCTGTTTTTGACACCTTTTATTGGCTCCATATGGTGAATTTATGTGTTTGCCTTACAGTGTTCTGTGTTGAATAATTTAGTACAGCTAGAGTTGACTGAGGCAGAGATTCAATATACATTTCAAGGCTTCTAAAAACTTAACCAAAAATGTCCAGCTAAATAGATTTACACAATGACCTAGATGGTGATTGCCATTGCCAGTTAAAAACAACCAAACACAAATGATTAAACTTTATATAACTAAAACCAATTCTTCATGTTCCACATCATTCATTCAACATTTCTGAGCACCAACTATAAACCAAGAACCATGGTAGGTAATGGGGATACAGGAATTAAGAAACAACCCTTCCCCAGCTAGCGAGCAAGACAAGTGAAGAAGATACAAAGTGCTATGAGAGCAGCAAACACAGGAGCAGATAAGAAAAGTTTCCTTACCTGGAAGCAGATGGGAAGCCAGGAAAGATGTATGAGAAGCATTTGCATCTGAGTTAAGTTTTAAAATTCCAGCAGCAGCTATTTAACCAGCTACAAAGCAGCAGAGTGGGTTCCTGGTGGGTGGAGGAAGCTGCAAATGCAAAGGCTCAAGTGAGAGAAAAGCTTACCAGAGAGAATTAAGAGAGCTCCTGAGTAATTCATTATCTTGGGAGATCAAGTAGGGGATAGTGAGAGAGATTAGCAAGACCAGATTTAAAAGATCATATGTGTTCTGCAGTGGAGGCAACTTGGAGCCATTAATCAAATTTAAGCAAAGGAAATTATTTACAATAGCCAAGACATGGAAGCAACCTGTGTCCATCAACAGATGAGTGGATAAAGAAGATATGGTATATATACACTACGGAATATGACTTAGTCATAAAAAAGAATGAAATATTGCCACTTGCAGCAACATGGATGGACCCAGAGATTATCATACTAAGTGAAGTAAGTCAGAAAGAGAAATACAAATAACATATGATACCACTTATATGTGGAATATAAAAAAAATGATACAAAGGAATCTATTTACAAAACAGAAATAGGCTCACAGACATAGAAAACAAACTCATGGTTACCAAAGGGGAAAGGTGGGGAGGGATGAATTAGGAGTTTGGGATTAACAGATACAAACTACTGTATATAAAATAGATAAACAGCAAGGTGCTACTGTATAGCACAGGGAACTATACTCAATATCCTGTGATAAACCATAACAGAAAAAAAATGTGAAAAAGAATGTATGCATATGTATAACTGAATCAATTTGCTGAACACCAGAAACTAACACAACATTGTAAATCAACTCTACTTAAATAAAAATATGTAAAAAATAAAAATAAATTTTAAGCAAAGGAAGGACACTTTAGAACATGGAATAGAAAGATCATTATTGTGGCAGGGTGGAAGATTGGGGCAAGGAAATTAGTTAAGACACTTTTGCAGTCATTCAGTTGAGAAATGATAGGGCCTTGAACAAATGGGGATGGAGAGGAGCAAATCAATATGACAATCCTTTAGGAAGGAAAGTCCATTAGGTCTGGTGAATGATTACAGAAGAACTATCGGAGAAAAGGTACCAAGTGATATTTTCTATCTTCCAAAGATCTCACTGGGGTACAAAGCCCACTTATTCCCTTAAACATATCACTCTAGAAGTGTGAAATTCAAAAAGTTCAGTCATGAAGCTTCTCTTTTATCCAGGTGGGGGTGTGAGTTTCCCTGGGTTTGGGCTTTGGTCTGTGGTCTCCAGAGAAAAGTTTGGACAGACTATCTTTTTAAAAAGGTCTAAATTTACCATTAAAAATACAGCTGACTTATAATTAAAAATAAATTGCCAGCAATCTTTTATAGCTTTATTTGCTTTCTGATTGTCAGATCTTTAAAATGCTGTGCAGCCACAAATAGTCCACCTATGTACCCTGACTTCGTACTTCCTTCCTTATCTGATTAGCATGAGGCAGAGTACTAAGTAGCTCAGCTATCTTCGTCACCTTTAGCAGGATGGAAAAACAAGAATGAGCCGAGTTTTCTAACATGTGTTTGATGTGATGAAATCACATTTGTCTTCAAAAAGAGAATATTGTTGCCTTTTTTATGGTTTGATTTTTTTTTTTAAACTAAAAATTCATCCAGATGTGTGCAGATTCCAAATGACAAAAGCCATTCGTTTCAACCCCTTCAAGTGAAATGGAATCATTGTGTGAAGAAAAGATTACAGGATTATGGCTGTGCAGTCTTTTCCGCCAGGAACTGAGTGGCAGTTTGGTGGTAACTGAGCGGCTCCACCGCCTGGCTGGGTCACACCACCACCACCTCAAGCTGAGGGCAGAACTGACGCAGATGGGGTTTGGGGGTGGGCAGAAATCACAGGCGAGACAAAGGAAAAGAGCAATCTGTCATCTTAAAGAAAGAAAACTTCCCCAATGCCAACTTTTAGGTTTACGGAGACAATGTGCGATGCACAGCTGTGGGAAAGGCGGCTTACTTCTGTCACAGTTGCTACTTGGGTCCTGCCGACTCAACTCCTCCTTGTCTGGCTTCTCTCTGGGAACCCCAGGCAAGATGCTGCAGTGCCTGACTAGGAGAGTGACCTCCGTCCCAATGCCGAACGGATGACTAAAATAAACACAGAAAAACAAATCATTGTTTTTGGACTGAAACTCCCATTTTCTTCATTTCAGGCCTCTGACTTCCTTTTGGAACCACTCTCTTGAGATGCCCAGATGTGGCCTTCTGAGTCTCCTTGTATGAGTTTGTTTTTTAAAGTGATATGTGCCATATGTTTGAGAGTCTAATAACAGTTCTTGTTATTGGCTGGAGCTAGAGGATGAATAGAAGTCCAGTGTAGGAAAAGAAGATAAAGAACAAACTTAGCTGCATCTCTTAAGGAACTGAAGCTGCTTTAAAATGAGTGCTTATAATTCCTTGCCTGATCTGTGATTTGAAAGTCTTAGTACTGTTGTCAATTTTTCACACGTGGAAAAGAAACAGACTGGTTAAGTAAGTCTGGCATAAAATTTAAAAATATTTTAGGGCCCATAGAAAATTTTTTTCAACCATTGTTGACCCTTTAATTCTTCATGGAGTTTTCACTTAAAGTCTAAAGTTATTATCTTTGTTTCATCCCACTATATTAAGCTAAGAATTATGGTTCTTAGGCCTTCCTCAGCTATTGGGAGTATATAAAAGCTCTCTAAGGTCTAGCTGTATCAATTAGAACACTTTTGGTTGCAAGTGACAGAAACCCATTTAAAATTGGCTTAAGCAAAAAGTAGAATTTATCGGCTCATATAACAGATAAGCCTAGGAGTACCCAACTTCAGGCATGGCTTGATCAAGATGCTTAAACAATGATGTATGGAATCTTTCTATCTCTCCAAGTCATAGATCTGCTTTTCTTTTTTTTGCGGTACGCGGGCTTCTCACTGTTGTGGCCTCTCCTGTTGCGGAGCACAGGCTCCAGACGCGCAGACTTAGCGGCCATGGCTCACGGGCCCAGCCATTCCGCGGCATGTGGGACCTTCCCGGACCGGGGCACGAACCCGTGTCCCCTGCATCGGCAGGGGGACTCTCAACCACTGCGCCACCAGGGAAGCCCTGCTTTTCTTTATGTTGGCTTCATTTTCAGATGTGGTAGAAAGATGACTATCAACAATCCAAGGCTTGGCAACATCAGTAGAAAGAGATTCTATTTCTATATAATCCTTTCGGCAATTTTAGGCAAGGTTCTCTTTGTCCTGACTTAGGTCATGTGCCCAGTCTTGAACCAACCACATTGGTCAAAGCCTTGCAGTGTGGTTAACCTGCTCTCACTAGAGCCAAGGATGGGTCCTGCCCCACTCAAATCACAAGGATAGCTTGAGAAGGTGCATGGTTCCCCAAAGTAAAATTGGGTTACTAATACCAAGATGGGAATGGGCACTGTAGCAGGCAGTGTTGGTTGCCTATCCAAAACTCACTTTCCTGGTCCTCCCTGCTAAACTGAACCCTGGTTATGTTTAGGTATTTACTCCACTCCATGCAGATGTGGGCTCAGGAAAGGGGTAAAGAGTTGGGGAGCTGGCCAGGCACACAGTGTCAGAGTCTAGGCAGGATGAGGAAGGCATCCTGTTCACAGACCAATACTGACAGCATGTCACAGCCCAAATGCAGTGAGGTTGGCATCCATGCAAGGACGGGTGGTGATAACTTATGGGAGATTGGTTACGTTCAGAGGAATTGATCAAAGAAGTAATATATTACAAGTAATTGGGACCAGGTTTCTCACTGTCAGAGAAGGGAGTTAAAGAAAAGGAGAAAAATAGTGAACCCTATGGCGTTTGGATTGGAATTGGAGGTAATGTTGTGAACTCATGGTTTTCAACTTATATAGATACATACAGAAATATAGAGGAAAACAAGTGTGTGCGTGTGTGTGTGCGTGTGTGTGTGTCTACACACATATATATAGCCTAGCTCTGTTCATAGAGAGGCCTGAGAACAGTAATACCTCATGGCAAAGAACAAACGTAATGCTCAGATGTTACCTTCTAAATACCATTCTCCACTAAAAGGAACCAAGCTTCCTAATCAATGGCCGATTCCTGGGCAAGGAAAGCATAAGATGAACCTGGGATATTTTGTAATACCAAAAATTAAGGAAGTGCTCCAAAAATGGATGAGAGCATCTTGAAGGGACACAAGGACCAATGTTAAGGGGTTCCAAATGGCTGAACTGTGACAACATTGAGCAACAAAATAAATAACCTTAGCAATGAATTATAGCCCATTGAATAAAATACGAATTTGAGTGCATACTAATACAAATAAACAAATAAGGAAGAAAAGAGGGTTCTCCTGAACCATTAGCAGAATGGCAACTAATAAATGTTGAAGGAATGTTGAAAACAGAAAATCTCCATTTGGCAAACACTGCAGTAATAATTGTTTCAGGCAAGAGTCATCAATGAATGCTAAAATTAGAGAACAAAACTGTAATAAACTTTTTGCTTACATAGTCTCAAAGTATCTCCCCATAAGTTAGTAATTTAGTAAATATAAATAACTTTACAGTGGAGAAACCAGGCAGACACCACCTGAATCAACTAATTAAAGTTGAAATTATCAAGGCAGAAGCTGGGGATAGGTGAAATGGGTAAAAGGGGTGAAAAGGTACATACAAGTCCTGGGGATGGAATGTACAGCATGGTGACTACAGTTAATTATACTGTATTGTATATTTGAAAATTGCTAAAAGAGTAGATGTTAAAAGTTCTCATCACAAGAAAAAACTTATAGGGAGTTCCCTGGTTGCCTAGTGGTTAGGAGTCTGGGCTTTCACTGCCATGGCCCGGGTTCAACCCCTGGTGGGGGAACTGAGATCCCACAAGCTTCATGGCACAGCCAAAAATATATATATAAATATATGTGGTGATGGATGTTAACTAGACTTGTTGTGGTGACCACTTCACAATATACACATATATCAAGTCATTATGTTGTATAACTGAAATATAATGTTATATGTCAAATATATCTCAATTTTTTAAAAAGTTAAAATCACCAGTAATGGGGCAAATCATCATATGCCTCTGATATGATGCACGAAGAAGGACACCACAGCACTTCTGTAGCACTTGGTCCAAAACACATAAGTCTAATCATGGGGAAATATCACACAAACCAAAATTAATGGATATCTGCAAAACAATTGGGCAGGACTCCTCAGAAATGTCAAGGTCGGGAAAGTCAAAGATTATGGAGCTGTTTCAGATTAAAGGAGACTCTAGACTGAATCTTGGACCAGAAAATCTTCATTAGTAGGACAATTGGTGAGTCTGAATAAGATCTTGGGTATACTGAGTTAAGTAAAATTTATTATTAAAATTAATAATAAATTATTAATAATATTAGTACCTGTTTCTTTATACCATTTTAATGTGATTTCTAGAAAATTTTAAATTACACATGTGGCTTCCATTATATTTCTATTGGCCAGCACTGATCTAGATCTTTATTGTCCTCCCAGTACTCAGGGTCACACACTCTGAACAGCCTCCTAGTTACCCTACTGACTGCAGTGGTCAGGAATCAGTCCTTGCGAATGCATGCTGGGGACTTGTACTGGGCCCAGTGGTTGAGTCAGTCCTCAGTAAGGCAGCAGGGTAGAATGCCTCAGCAGTGGGGAATAAGTCTCACTTAGTGGCCCTTGGAGCATCTATCCTCTTTGTTGTTATTCTTGATGTGCTCATCTAGAAAAAGAATGAAGCATCAGTGGGACTTACCACAAATGCAGTCAGATGGCCAGGATTCTTGTTTATTTGTCTGCTCTGTTTGTCCCAGCCAGTACTATCATAGTGGAGTAAGGAGTCTTGGACCACTATTAAAAAGTTATTACATCAGAACTTTAGGAGCATAAGTTCCACCAAAATGGTAGGAGCAAGGGTATGGTTTAGGCTTTTTCCCCCAGAAAAGGAAAGCACTGATGGTATACCTTAAATAATGTACCAGTACTTACAGGGTTAACATTCCTTTTTGTGCCTTTGGTGAATACATTCTCCATGATATGTCTAAAAGCCAAATTGTTGTGATCTTCAGGAGAAGTAAAAGCTTTCTAGATTTTATCATTTCTACAGGTGAAGCACATCTCCTACAATCAACAATTCCTTAGGACGTTAGTCTCACCACACATGTGCTTTAGAAGTACGTCTCCTTTTTCATTAATTTATTAGGGTTCTAAGGTCAGTTTGCTGAACGAAGGTTCTGGCAACGTCTATGACATGCTATGAAATTCCTACCTAAAAAGGTAGCTTTGGAGGAAAAAACACTGATCTAACTGCTTAGCTGCCAACACTTCCAGAAAATTCCTTTGTGCTGTTTTTATCCAGGAACTAAAGGAGCAGCTAAAGAAGTGTATTCCTTGTATTGTGATTATGTCACACTTTATATACATTCATACAGGTCAATTAAAAGATATCCACTACAGGGCTTCCCTGGTGGCGTAGTGGTTGGGAGTCCGCCTGCCAATGCAGGGGACGCGGGTTCGTGCCCCGGTCCG
This sequence comes from Delphinus delphis, assembly GCF_949987515.2. Classification (NCBI taxonomy): domain Eukaryota; kingdom Metazoa; phylum Chordata; class Mammalia; order Artiodactyla; family Delphinidae; genus Delphinus; species Delphinus delphis. The sequence goes on from NC_082689.1 coordinate 78,048,629, forward strand.
GGAAGATCCCACATGCCGCGGAGCGGCTGGGACCGTGAGCCATGGCCGCTGAGCCTGCACGTCTGGAGCCTGTGCTCCGCAACGGGAGAGGCCACAACAGTGAGAGGCCTGCATACCACCAAAAAAAAAAAAAAGAAAAAAGATATCCACTCCAGTGATTCTGTACATGGTACAAAAATAAAATATATTTTAGAAGAATCCCAAAGTTGTAACATTCACACAGATCTTAGTTTGCCTGAGTCTTTCTGTGTTAACCAGCAGCAGTGACTCAGCATGTCAGGGCATGAGAAGCTGTAAACCAAGGCACAACTCTTCCTTGAGTTTCTCCATGGTTGTAGGGATGGAGGAAACCTGTATGGGGAAGGGGCTGATAAACTCATCCAAGCATCAAGAAAGACCAGCCAAATCAATTACAAAGGAAAAGGAGAATCTAGATTTAGAAAATGCGAGTATAGGTTTAGAAAAAAATTTGGCAATTCTTTAGATGTTTATATCATTAATTCCATTTTCATTATCAAAAAGTGGTCATGAATGTTCATTGAGTTTATGGTGTTATTCGAGTTTGCTTTGACACCTAAAGGGCCTTTGAAACACTTTTGTCTGTTTCAAGTGTTTGATGAGCTTAATTAAAAAAACAAAAAATAAAACAGTCACAAACTGGAGAGTTTGTGATCATTGATATGAGTTGTGTCTTCAATGTGTTTTCTGTGTACTTGAACATTATGATTGAGTTGAATGACCCTGTACTCAATTTCATCACTGGGTCAGTTCATTTGATGAAAGGCTGTATTAAAGTATTGTGCCATGGCCTACATGTTATCCAACTTCTTACACCTAGCTCTCTTCTGAGCAGAGGGAAAAGCCACTTGTGGTTTTCATTTGAAATTTTTCAGAAATCAGATTATCCAGATTTTTTTTTTTTTGCGGTACGCGGGCCTCTCACTGCTGTGGCCTCTCCCGTTGCGGAGCCCAGGCCCCGGACGCAAAGGCTCAGCGGCCATGGCTCACGGGCACAGCCGCTCCGCGGCACGTGGGATCCTCCCGGACTGGGGCACGAACCCGCGTCCCCTGCATCGGCAGGCGGACTCCCAACCACTGCGCCACCAGGGAAGCCCAGATTATCCAGATTTTGAAGCTAGTGATCACCAGCTAAAGGCATTGTCTTGGAATCCATTAAGTATTTACTTTTCTACTTCTACCTAAATTCACTCATGCATTCCTATTAGCCAAAAACCTGAGCAGAAATCCCCACAGAAATTTCTCCTGTCTTTGTGCTCCAATAAAAACTATCCATCTCACAATTTCACTGCCACAATGAAAGAAAACTTGCGTGTGTTTTTCCCATAGCAGCTGCCGAGAGTCTCTCCTCTGTTTAATCGAATCTGGAGAGCCCCCTGCTCCTGCCCTTCCTGTCCTTTGGCACCATGGGTACAGAATGCCCTAGAACCATGACTGCCAGACCTCCCTAGGATGCTGGAGTGAGTCACTGGCTGAGTTCAACAGTAATGGAAGCTCCAATCAGAGGAAAGTCACAGGGCCAGGGCTCCACAGGCAACATTCACAGCACGCAAAGCCATTGTCTAAACATAATCTAATTTTGGCCAAGAGGGTATGGAACAGATTGGTTTCTTTTTTGTCTGTTTCTCTATAACTAGGATCTATATGATCTGATAAATCCAAAGAGACAATTTTGTCTCGTGGCATTTCTTTTAAATTGGGTTTGCCGGGAGGTATGCCAGATGAAGTCCTTTCTTCCACAGTGGATTCAGGGCAGGCAGCAGCAAGCTGACCTTTCCCACCCTTTTCATTCACACAGTTCTAAGAAGAGAACCTACTTTTGTTCCTGGAGCTCATTCAGCCCTCAGCCTCTCTGCTGAGCCTACCAATTAGTGTTAATAATGGTGGCCAGAGTTTAAGGTCTGGACACGGGAACACAACTGAGTAGATGGATTCATTTCAGGACCTAGACTACTAAGAAGGCATCTGATAGAACATGGAGGAAGCAATTCATAAAGCTAAATAATAGCCTGGGGAGGATAGAGCTTCAAGTTTGGAAACTTTCTATCAAAGCCTTTTCATGTTATGTCGATCAACTCATTCAATTTGCCTCAAATCTTACTTGCTACAATTAGAATAGCATAACAAGGCCAGACATTTGTTTACAATTTTCTACAATTGATAAGTTTACCTTAAAATACTCAAAAAGACTTGCAGACATTTAAAATTCTGTATTGAATCAGGGTAAAAACTTTGAGAAGCTCATAGTTTATTTCATTCGTTCCCACCCTACCACTAGGATGTGTTTAATAAAGAATAGCTATAAACCAATCATCTTTTAAGGAAGGTGACTTTGAAGCCCAGCAAGATGACAAAATTTGCTTTAGGTTAGGTGAACAGTACAATGGCCAGGACCAGAACACTATCAGGCACTATGGGCTCAGGCCAGAGGGAGCAAGGTGGAGTGACTGAATGCATGGGTTTTCACACCAGCCTTGCCTGGGTTCAAGTCCAGCTGGTTTACCTTAGGAGATCTACTTAACTTCTCTCTGCCTCCATTTTCCCTTTCTAAAACACGGCTAGTAGGAGTTTCTCACTTACAGTTGGCTATAAGGACTGGATGAGCTAATGGGTGTCAAGTGCCTAGAACAATACTTGATACGGGCTACGTAAGTATTTATTCAACATAAAACGCAATGGGATGGTAAAGACCTTCTGTTTTGCTCCTTATCTACTTACATGATCTTAAAAAAATGTTTCATAGAAACTAATGTGTACAACATTCTTGGGATGTTGGGTGACTACGGGAGACCCAGGGTAGGGTCTGGCTGCTCGTCAGGCAGCGCTGTGGTGGAGTTGTGGCTTGTAAAGCCCATTGCGTAGTTCCCCATGCCCACCACCAGAACTCACTGCTCACCATAATTACAACAGGCTTTCATCGCCTGGTGTTAATGGGTATCATTGCATCCTTTGATCAGCGTTCTCACCTCCAAAGATGGATTCGTACTTTTGAAATTTTAATTTAAAAGGAAAATAAGCTCTTTGTCTACTGAGCACATATATTATGTAAATGTGACAATTATAGAGCTATAAAGAAGCACACATACATGTTTAATGTGCAAATTAGGGGTGAGAGGGATCTCAACAGCAACAACACACAAGGGTCCAAACCTCCAGTTTCAAAACTCCTAACAGAAACCAATGAAATATTTATGTTAGGAAGACATACACATCACATTTATATTTGTATATTCTACCATGAACAGACAATTTACACACATATTCACACCCACATATTCATATATCTATATATAAAATATATGATACTTATTCCCGCTTCATTTGTACCAAACAATAACAAACAGTCCTTCAAATGAAACATCTCAGGAAGAACCTGTGGAATTACTAGGTAATAGTTGAAGAGTATAATCAGGCTCTGGATCATAAACCTAAATTCCAAGCTGTATGTGTCCTTATCTTCCTACCTCATTTATGTAGATGCAATTTTGTTTGGTAATTACAATGGTATTTTTGAAGCAATATAAAAAGGTTCAGAGGTGGGTGGGGTACTTATATACGTGTCTAATTCAGGAAGTCTGGCAAGCCACTGCAAGCCACCAACAGCCCTCCTTGCAATGAGAAGTGTGAATGCTGGGAATTTCTGAGTGCTCTGTGCTTACTCCCCAACATCCCTGGGGGAGGGGAGGCATCCAAGTACTAAGTAAGGGAAAGCACACATTCCCCTGGTCTCATATTTTCCATAAAGAGATGAGTGAAAGAGGAGATTTTCAGCCTCTCCCCACCTCCTCACTTACTCTACCTCCTAGAGAAATGACTTGTCTCATCGGTGACTTTGGCTACACTGGGCTCACCCCTTCTGGGATTTCTTGAGGAGCCAGCCTGGCCACATGACTCTTGCATTCTGGTTTGTCTCCATGATATGATAACCTTAGCAGGCAGGTTTCTGCAGGGGGAAAGTTCAACCTCTGGGGAAGGTGGGGTGTGGGATTTTTAGCAATTGCTTTGGCTACAGATCTAAAGCAGAGCTGCAAATCAGTAATGAAACTGACATTTACTTATAAAACTGACATTTTAATCTTCATCTGTTTTGACATTTTAATCTTCATCTGTTTGTCTCTGTGCCTTCATTCTTACATAGTTTGAACTTAGCTATCTCCGTTTGGACCCCTAAAAGGCCCAACACTGCAAAATAAGGAGTTAGGATCACGAAAGTTGCACATTTGCTGCCTCCCTCACCCCTCAATAATTCTGTCACATAGCACCTCTGATCAAAGAGCTGTTGGGTTAAGCAGTGAAGGGAACATATAACCAATAGTGGAATCCCAGGAAACAGAAGCCCACTGATTCATGATGAGGAGTAGAGATAATTTTGAGTGTGTCTCTAAATGATACCACCCAAATTCCCTTTGACCTGGAGGAATTTGACCAAAATACAGTGATGGAAGGACCCATAAGATTTTGAGGGAACTAAACTACCCTTTTGGGAACCTAATCAAAAATCCATAATACATAATCATTAGAGAAATGCAAATCAAACCTACAATGAGATATCATCTCACACCAGTCAGAATGGCCATCATCAAAAAGTCTACAAACAATAAATGCTGGAGAGGGTGTGGAGAAAAGGGAACCCTCTTGCACTGTTGATGGAAATGTAAATTGATACAGCCACTATGGAGAACAGTATGGAGGTTCCTTAAAAAACTAAAAATAGAACTACCATACGACCCAGCAATCCCACTACTGGGCATATACCCTGAGAAAACCATAATTCAAAAAGAGTCATGTACCAAAATGTTCATTGCAGCTCTATTTACAATAGCCAGGACATGGAAGCAAACCTAAGTGTCCATCAACAGATGAATGGATAAAGAAGATGTGGCACCTATATACAATGGAATGGAATATTACTCAGCCATAAAAAGAAATGAAATTGAGTCATTTGTAGTGAGGTGGATGGACCTAGAGTCTGTCATACAGAGTGAAGTAAGTCAGAAAGAGAAAAACAAATACCGTATGCTAACACATATATATGGAATCTAAAAAAAAAAAAAAAAATGGTCATGAAAAACCTAGGGGCAAGATGGGAATAAAGACGCAGACCTACTAGAGAATGGACTTGAGGATATGGGGAGGGGGAAGGGTAAGCTGGGACGAAGTAAGAGAGTGGCATGGACATATATACACTACCAAACATAAAATAGATAGCTAGTGGGAAGCAGCCGCATAGCACAGGGAGGTCAGCTCGGTGCTTTGTGACCACCTAGAGGGGTGGGATAGGGAGGGTGGGAGGGAGGGAGACGCAAGAGAGAAGAGATATGGGGACATATGTATATGTATAACTGACTCACTTGGTTATTAAGCAGCAACTAACGCACCATTGTAAAGCAATTATACTCCAATAAAGATGTTAAAATAAAATAAAATGATCTTTTTACACTAAAAAAAAAAATCCATAATACAAATGCCAATGGAAAGATTCTCCCAAGTAAGCCAGGGGTCTTCCAATGAACCATGCCTCCCAGTACTCATGCCTGTGTGTATTTCCTTCTCTTGAATTCTATTGGTTATCACGGAATCAGCAGGTTGCAGTGAAAGTGATGCTGCATGGCTTGCAAGGCTAGGTCAGAAGAAGCCTTGCAACTTTCACCTTGGTCTCTTAGAATGTTCACTCTAGGGAAAGACTGTTATCATAAAAGAACTCTGATTTCCCTGAGACCTTCAAACTATCATGAATCCCAGGCTAGCCACATGGAGGGACCATGTGAATTGACACTCTCAGGGAGGCCTCAGCTTTAAGCCACCTCAGTCCAGGCACCAAACAGGATGGAAAAAACTCCCTTGGACACCCAGGTGAGTCCTCAGAAAACTCCAGCTCCAGCCAACATCTAACTTTAACTGCTTAGAGACCCCAAATTAGAATCACCCAGCTGAACCGTAAATCCACAGAATTAGGAGAGATAAGAACAAGTTATTTTAAAAATCATTGATTATTTGGATAGTCATCTATAGCCTCAGATAATTGGAACAGCATTCACAACATGAGGTATGAAATTGTTTGTAGTAATATTGCTGAGCTGCTACAGCCAGATGGGATTGTAATAAAGTGGGCATCCATGTTTTACCCAATAGGGGCATCCACTTTCAATCTGGATTCCAAGCATGAAGTTACTCTTCCCTCCAAAAGGAGCAAAAACAAACAAACCAAAAAACCCACCCTTTCCATCTGAAAACAAAGGGCTCTCATTATGCACCAGCAAGAAAAGTATGTGACTTGTGGAAAGTACTTTCAGGGAATCTTTAAGAGTTTACATCTTTAAAAAAAAAAAAGAATTATAAATGTTTAAATCTAATACATAAAATGAATTTGGCACAATTCCAGATGGAAACAAAAAAAAAGTAGTAAGGCTCTGACATAAGAAAAGAATACCCTACCACAGACCACACTGGAATAGAAAGTAAGCAAAAGATGCAGGGCATACCACTGAGTTCAAGAGCTTAAGGTTTGGAATCACAGGTCTGGGTTTGAATCTTGTTACTGCCACCTACCAATGGTATGATCTTGGTCTAGTAACTTAGTTTCCCTGAGTTTATAATCTTAGAACCTAAATATAAAACCATAAATAAGTATTAAATGAGATGATAAATGCAAAGTGCTTATTATCATGCCTAGAATGTAGTAGGTTCTTAATATAAAGTAGCAATTATATTATACTCTAACGATTTGAGTTGTTTTGTATATTTTTGCTTGAATAACACAAGAGTCTATTCATCTAAATGCTTTCACCAATTTCTTATTGAGGGAGAAACTGGAAATTTACATCATAGCCTCACTGTATAATATTTGTGGAATGTTATACGAAATTATAAGTAAAATATATTAGTTAATGCTACTGAAATAAGAAATTCCTGAAAGTTCAGTGATTTAATGTGATAGTTTATTTCTTGTTCACTCAGTGTCCCAAAATGGGTGCTTCTTGTTGGGTCCAGACAACTCTTCTCCAAGTGATGATTCAGGAATCCAGGCTTGTTCCACTTTGTCATTTTGCCATCTTCAACATAAGACCTCCAAGGGCACCATATTCACTTAGATTGAACCAGACAGGGAAAGATTATAGAATATTATTACATGTGGGAGGCTTCTAGGAACCAGGCTGGGTTCCACTTCCAATCACATTCTATTAACTAGAAATCAGACACATGGCCAAACCTAAGTGCAAGGGAGTTAGTGGTCTAGCTAAGGGCCCAGAACATTTGATAATTAGATAGTAGTCTCTGCCTCAAAAAGTATAGAACCGGGCTTCCCTGGTGGCGCAGTGGTTGAGAGTCCGCCTGCCGATGCAGGGGACACGGGTTCGTGCCCCAGTCCGGGAAGATCCCACATGCTGCGGAGCGGCTCGGCCCGTGAGCCATGGCCACTGAGCCTGCGTGTCCGGAGCCTGTGCTCCGCAACGGGAGAGGCCACATCAGTGAGAGGCCCGCGTACCGCAAAAAAAAAAGTATAGAACCAAAATGACAAATAACTGATATGAACAACAAAAAAGGATAATATATTCTATGGCAAAATGTATATACATTTTTCCCCTGGTGGGTGTTCAACTACTTCTACTAACCATAATCTTTTTATTTCCAATATAAAGAACGCTCTAGATCAAAATCTAGATTTGTAGTACTGAGCTGACTACCATTATCAAGATTCTGTTGCCCAGAGCAGGAAAAAAGAGACAAGTGACACTTTTAACAGATTGTTGTTTTAACAAGATTTATTTATGTTCAGGTCGTATAAGTACCCATATTAAGGGCCACCTTAATTGATTTTAAGGAAAAAAATCCCAAGTATACTTTTCTTGTTGTTTTATTCATTAGTATGCCTCCTCAGCAACTAATTTATTAGAATTGGGATTCCATACATATTTGAGCAGACCATTCATTCATTCATCCTTTCATTCTGTACTTTCCTATGTTCAGAGATGTAGAAGGTGTAAGAGGGAGAATAGAGGACGTGTTGCTCTTAAATCAGTTGGAGAGTTGAAAGTTATACAGCCTAGAATATCCAAAGAACAATTCTAGGAAAATATAAGGTAGGATAGCCTAGTCTAAATAGGATGACCATATTTTCTGTGTCAAAAAAATCAGGACATGTGGTCTAACTAATTCGTGAATTTGCTCATATGAAGTCTCATGAAAGTGTATTAAATTTGACGTTTCACAGACTATATGACGCAGTGACTTCCAGTTTAATATTTCATGTCTTCTGTCTGAAAACACTCAAGCAAACTTGAGATTCTTTCATTCCATTTCCATCTCCTTGAGGGTGACCTAAAACCTCAAGACACATATCACATATGTAATATCCTGGCAGGGAGGAGGAAAATGTGCTTGTCTTTGTGTGCCTTCCTTGAGTTATTCATTTCACATGTCTGTTCATTGGCCTCAGTGGCTGAAGGGTTCTAGGGACCCTTTTCTGCTGGCTTCTGGGTCCAGCAAGGTCACTCTGTATCCTCCACCCATCAGTGAGCCTCTCTAAGTCAGCTGACTACCCTCAGGCTCATCCACTTACACAGTTATTCTGCCATTCTTGTGTCACAGGGGGCTTTGCTGTGAGGTTTGCAAACTCCCAGGCTATATCCCAGGAAGGCATGTAATAGTCCTTCTGCTCCAAGATTCAACTCTTGCCCAATTTACTAGGAGTTTCTCTCTTCAGTCAACCACCCCCACTCCACACTTCAGAACTTGGCCCAGGACCTTAGGCCCTTTCTCAAAGACAATCCATGGCAAACCTTAGTCATGTTCACTTAGCTTCTTTCCCACCACTAGCAGGAAAAAAAAAAAAAAGAACTTCCTGTTCTATCTGTGAAAAGCTTATTCTTGCCATCATGATGCCTTCTTTGCCACTCAGGTCTTTTATAAAGACTATTCTCTCTCAAACCTGGCTCTTGATCTTCAAAATCAAGTTTGTAGAATTAAAAGCAACTCACAAAGACAACACTTCTTTCTGATTCTGTTTCACACAACTCAAAAGTGCTTTAATTTCAGACTATTGCCTCTGTCACGAATTTTTTTAAGTCTTCTTAAAAGCTTAAAGCCTAGAATTTCACTAATTCCTCTCTCTGTGTGTCACCCCAATCTGGAGGAGAGTGCAAATAGAATGTTCTTAGTGCTGCTTGAATGATGTGGAAACGGCAGGGGTAAATGAGGGTTTTTTTTCCAAATACGTGATTTAATATCAAAATATTTTTCTGCTACAGAAGTATAAAAGATTAATTCATTTAGATAGGCTACATTTATTGAAAAGAATGAAATGGTATGGAACTGTCCATACTATTAGAACTGTCCTGGAAAATTGCAATTGCATGGTTGCCATAAGTTGCATTGTACACATGTGAGTATTGAGGGAATTCACTGTTTGGGAAAGAGCACCAGGGGTCAGAGAAAGCTGTGTGGTTAGCCACTCAGTTACTGCCAGCATGTAGCTGTGCCAGTGGACAGATGGGCCTTTGTGCTCTCTTTAAATTCTGTAAAGCAATATGTTTGCATATGTTAAGTATCATCTCACTAATATTGAATCAATGGTTCTCAAATTTAGGGCTCAGAAAAATCAGGGAGGTTATTTTAAAATGTATCTTGGTAAGGGGGAAGGGAGGGTAGGATGAATTGGGAGATTGGGATTGACATATATACACTACTGTGTATAAAATAGATAACTAATGAGAACCTGCTGTATAGCACAGGGAACTCTACTCGGTGCTCTGTGGTGACCTAAATGGGAATGAAATCCAAAAAAGGGGATATGTATACATATGGCTGATTCACTTTGCTGTACAGCAGAAACTGACACAGCAGTGTAAAGCAACTATACGCCAATGAAAAAAAAAATTTTTTTAATAAGATAAAATGTATCTTGTTAAAAAAAAAATTTAGACTCCTGAATTCTATCTCCAGAGATTTATTGACTAAGCCAGGGATGGGACCCACTAAGCAGTTTTAACAGATACCCAAATGATCCTCATTCAAGTGGCCCTCAGACCACACCTTGAGAAACTATCTCAACTCAGGGAAAGAAAACACCCATTCATTCAGCTGCTTTGTTTCATATCTGGGACTCCCCTAAATCAGTATCATCAATCACCACCCACACATGGATGGCAGTGATCCTATGGCTTGCCAGGGCTCACTTTAAGAGCCTACCTGCTGAGGAAGGTGCCCACCCACAATCTCCCATGCAGAATCAGCATCTCAGCACCACCTGTGATTCCAGGATTTGCTTGGCACTTTGGCCATCTGGACACAAACACACACAGTGGGTAGTGCTAGGATTGCCAAATAAGTTGCCTAGATAACAGCAAGCTTTTGTTCAGCATTTGGCCAGATTTTGTGCCTTGACAATTAGTTATTTTTAGGAATCTGACTTTTTTCCCCATAGGAAGATATTGTCTCTTAATTCTTTCTTTAAAAACTAGTTGTTATATGTGAAATACTCTTTCTGCTACCAAAATACCCTGAACATTACACTGGCTTCATTTAAACAGAAGATATGATAGGACGATTATACTTGTCTTCATGAATAAAAGCAGAACAGTGAAGCCATTGCTGATTTATTATTGTTCAGATATGTTGTTTTTGTTGCTAGCATTTTTTAAAGGATCAAAATTCACTAGAACAATCTCATGAAATACAGATTTTTCTCCTTATTTATAGCACCAATAACCACAAAGATATTCAAAGGCATTTTATCCTATTCTAAAGGTGCTACAGGGCTTCCCTTGTAGCACAGTGGTTGAGAATCTGCCTGCCAGTGCAGGGGATATGGGTTCAAGCCCTGGTCCAGGAAGATCCCACATGCCGCGGAGCAACTAAGCCCGTGCACCACAACTACCGAGCCTGCGCTCTAGTGCCCGTGAGCCACAACTACTGAAGCCCACACGCCTAGAGCCCATGCTCTGCAACAAGAGAAACCACCGCAATGAGAAGCCCACACACCGCAACAAAGAGTAGCCCCCTATCGCCACAACTAGAGAAAGCCCGTGCGCAGCAACGAAGACCCAACACAGCCAATAAATAAATAAATAAATTAATTAAAAATAAATAAAAAATAAAGGTGCTACATTTGCAAACATTCATCCGGGTAGAACAGAGAGTGCTCAAGTTCATTGTGCTGACTCAAATCGGGGGTAATAATTGGAACCAGGAGAGCTTTTAGGTAAAATATTGGACTGGAATGCAATAGAAAATCTTACAGAGCTTTGAGAAAACACAGTGGTGCTTATTTCAAAGTGCCATACTGAGAGAGGAATTATTTACTGTCACGAGTTATAAATAATGAGGTAAAATAAAATGGGAAAATGTAGGAAGCCTATCTGAATTCCTAGCAGTGAGACTTATTTAATAGTGAGGTATGTTCTGCTAAGAAAAAAAAGTCCATATCAAATGAAGCATTGAAAACCAGCCTGGACACTGCACTAGAAAATGTAGGGTGAAATCCTCTCCAAAGGGGAAATACATGGACTAACCCTCAGTGGTGCTCCTCATTTCAGCATTTTAGGACACAATATTCCTAAAGAAATCGTTTCTTTCCATTCATATGTCAACACAGGAAACTACTTAATCCAAAAATCTTCAGAAATTAATTGTAAAGTTGCTATGGTACATAATGAAGGTGGAGGTGGTAGAAGACATCTAAGTAATTTAGGCTCAATAGGCAGTCCATAATGAGTCACTGGGCTTTTCCACTGTTAAACTCCACCTCACTGTCCATAATTTCTTTCAGTCTTGTCTCAGTCCCTAGGCTAATTCAAACATCCTGCCCTCTCACTCCTTCCCCTGCCCCCAGTCTGATGGAACTTAACATTAAGTCCATTATTAGGCTGGGGCTCTCGAGACTCGGTGACTACCGCTGCACCCAGGGGTTTGTTGTCCAGATTCTTGGATTCCTGCTCACTGTTCCTTATTGCCATAAGTGGACAGCCACAATCACGTGTGCCTTATGCCCAAGTCCCAAGTAATGACAGCTACTTTTGCTGGCTCTTCCTGCTGTCATCACCCTTGGTCCCAGGGCTTTGTACTTATGGGCTAAGGTGCAAATCTCTTCCCCAGTGTCTCCCAGGTCCCTTCTTAAAAGACAATGTACTGTTTCTTTGCAAGAACACCACTTTTCTACAAGAGTGAGGGCCTATTAGGGTACAGTAACAAACATCTAGGTCCAACTCTATAAAGTAGTCTCTGTGGTCCTTGGTTTTAGATATATTTGCCCAAGTCTTTTCAGATTTAGGCCCTGTTCTGCTTTACTATTCAACAAATCCGGCTTCTCCCTATTTTATTTTATGTCTCTGCTCTAAACTCACCTGGTCACTAAAGAAATAGTGGCTTTACCATGTACTTAAGGTCCCATCAAGACCTCAAGTACACTTTACCCAAGATCTTTTACACCATCAGATCCTACCTTGTCTCCAGTGTTTTTACAAGACTCTGCTCTGTTCTAACTCTGACTCATCCCTTTCTCTGATTCTCCTCTTAATTTGTTATCTCTTTCTCATTTGGAGGCCCAGAACCGACCTGTCTTTCACTGGTGCCCAATCTCTCCCGACTGTGTAGAGTATGACTGCCAAAATAGCAGATGTAAGTGCAGAAATTTCCAAACAAGAGTATGAGATATAAGTGTGAGACACGCAAACTGGAAAGTTAGATGGGAGAAGGGCTTCTCTGTTCCCCCCACCTCAAATTAATTTAGGCCTAAAAAGTCTAGTAGCGACCTGAATTTAATATAATTGGATTTGTCTCAAATGTAGATGCTCGAGAAGAAAAATGCAAATGGCCATTTATTAGAGTAATGAAATTAAGCAGAATGCTAACATGCAGGGCTGACAGGGATGAGGGGAAATGAGTGCTTTCATGTAAGATTAATGGAAATGTCAAGGAGTATGCATTTTGGGGAAAGTAACTTGGCAATATCTATTGAAATTTAAAAGGTGCATACCTTTAGCCCAACAATCTCATTTTAACAAATATTTATTTAGTGGCGCATCTGTGTTAGAAGCAACAAAAACCATATTGAGCAAAACAGACAAGTCCTGACCCTTATGGAGCAAGTATTCATGAAGGAGAAAGATAAATTAATCAAATCACCAAGGAGATGAATGTTACTAAACCACGGCTATGATGCATGTTAGGAAGGAAGTGTACATGATGCATATACATGGGGAACCTAACCACGTCTGCAGGGCAAGAAAGGCCTCCCTGAGGAAGGGAGATCAAAGAATGAACAGGAGTACACTCGATAAAAGAGAGGACAGTAGGAGTTAACTGCGTAAAAAGAAGGGAAAATATTCTAGGCAGAGAGAACAGCATGTAGAATAATTTCTTCAATTTGTTCATTTTTCACCATGCCCAACCCTACCACCTTGGTCCAACAAGCCAAGCTCATTTCATACTAGGGTCTTTGCAGTTTCTGTTCCCTTTGCCTGGAAGGCTATTCCTCATGATCTCTGCATGGTTGGCTACCTTTTAATTGACATCCTTTAGAGAGGCCTTCCCTGCCCACCCAATAGAGGCCTTCCCTGCCCACCCAATAAGGAGCATCCAGTTAGTCATTCTCTTTTATATCACCTTAAATTTATTCTCAGCATAGAAATTAACAATTATCACTATCTAATAAACTGTCTTGTTTATGTTTGTGTTTTTGGTGTGCCTTCTCACACTTTACTCCTCTAGAATGAAAGCACCATTAGAAGCAGAAACCTTGCCTGTCCATCCCAGAGCCTTCACATAAACAAATAAAGATGTTCTGTAGATGGAGGGAACATGGGAGAACACTGGAGGAATTGAAAGAAGGCTGGTGTGGCTGAAAGGCAGAAAGTGAGGAGGGAAGGTCAATCTGGCTATAAATGGAAACTTGATTAGAGAGGGGCAAGAGTAGGTAGATAAAGATAGAACTTAATTAGGAAGACATGACAGTGGCAAGAGATGGTTGTAGCATGAATTAGTTGGGTAGCAGTGGAGGTAGGGAGAAATTGATGAATTGAAGAAACATTTAGGGGTAAAACCATGCTTGGTGATGAATTATATATGGGTAGTTATTTCTATTGTGCAACTTTTTGGATGCCAGTACCATTCAATAAAATAGAAATTACTGGGGAGGACTATGTTTGATGGAATTATGAGTTTGATTTCAGATAAAATGAGTTTGTGGCAGTAGGAGTCACGGGTCTAGAATAATGAAGAGAGGTATGGAGTAGAAAAATAAATCAAAAGTAATCTAAAAAGTAATAAACATGTTGCAATATACATGGTTCTGGAATCCAGAGTCAAGGGTGAAGATATAAATATGGGTGCCATTCCTGTATACATGGTAATTAAAGCCTTGGTCATTGATGAGGTTATCTAGAGGTAAAATATAATATGCAAATAAAAGAGTGCCTAGACTGAGCTTGAGGAGTTTGCATTGAAGAAGAGGTGGTGGTGAAGTAGACTTAGAAGGAACAACAAAAGAGGTAGGAGGAAAAGCAGAGAAACTTCCAAGGAACAGAGAGGATGGTCGAAAGTGTGCTAAAGAAAACCAACGTCCCACTGGCTCCAGCGTCATGCTGGTTATGGTGACCTTAGCAAGAACTAGTCTGTGGAGAGATACATCTTACATACATGCTACACAACCACATAAAGCTACATATTATTCCCTGAAATAGTGTTTTCAGTAGCGTAAAAGAAAAACATCTATATTTAACAGTTTAAATATCAGTGGAAAATACCTACACAGATTATGATACACCCATACAATGGAATGCAATAGTTATTGAAAGTGAGGAAATCTATGTATGATGATATGGAAATATGTCCAGATATATAAGTAAGGGGAAAACCTATGTTATAGGTCAATATGGCTAGCCTGATCCATTTCTGTAAAACTTGTATAGATAGATTGATTAATATAGCTGTATGAAAGGGAAAATTGAAAAGAATTTGTAGCACCAAATTATAAACAGAGGGCTCTTCTTGGACTGCTAATAAATGGTGGGAGCAGGAGGATAGGGATGGGGTAAAATTTAAATGGTGGGATTATGGACACTTCTTTTGTGTATCTCAATTAAAAAAACATGGTGATGTGCTAAACCTCCTTTTCACTTTGTGATGTAAAAAGATATTTTTTAAAAATCTAAACCAATATAAAAGCTGAATCTATAAAATAACTGCTTCCACAAGTATGTCAGAGAAGTGGATAACGTCACATAGACCAAGAAAGTTCAACTGACACATTCACTAATTGGAGCCTCTTTTTAAGTACAAAACAATTATTTTATGATTTTAAGTCAAATGCTGGACATACCCAAAGTGGTAGCCGTCCTTAATAAATGCTTCTTTATCTAATATGAATTCCCATATTTTGTACAAACTTATCACAGATCTATGCTCGGTAAGCACTTCCTTGGATTAAATAGTTTTGTTCAGTTTATTTTTAAAATTAATGAATAGATTCTATTTTAAAGGAAGCAATGATGAAGAATAGTCCAAGATTCATGGTCTTATTAATTTTCCTTTTCTTTGGCATATGTATGGTGTATGTATATCTGTGGGTTTTTAGGGAATGGATACACATACAAATGTACATTATAAATCTACTTATATTGTGTATATACAGTTGACCCTTGAACAACATGGGTTTGAACTACATGGGTCCACTTATACATGAATTTTTTTCAATAGATGCATACTATAGTATTATAAAAATAATGTTTATTCTTCCCTGTTGGGGGCTGAAACATCATGTGCAAACGGAGACTGTTTTTTAAAAATCTTTATATACATATATCTACATAGTTGTATATGAAACTATAAATTGATTAGTTTATACATTAGTCCCAAACAGAATTCTCAATATTTACTTATTCATATAAGTAAGTCATATATAGAAATATATATTACAAAGCTTAGGCAGATGTGACATATAAGATACTTTAAGAAGTTTCTTTTAACATGTAAGCACTTTAATTTTAATAAAAAGGAATATGTCACTAATGGTATATTGTTATTTACTGTTTTAATTAATATAATTCAAGAATCAGGATGAATGAATTATAGAAACTTCTTAAAATGCTATAAATGCATTCTAAATATATTAGAAAGTATTTTCCTTAAGTTGCATTTAGTATCATAAATGGATCATTTACAAAATGTGTAAAACAGCCTTGACCGAAGTCTGCTAAATTTGCATACTTTCCAACTTAAGAGTAACTTAACTTGAATAACTCTCCATAGTTAAATTATCTAAAACATGCAAAAAAAGGAAGCAAGATGGGGCTTCCCTGGTGGCGCAGTGGTTGAGGGTCTGCCTGCTAATGCAGGGGACACGGCTTCGAGCCCTGGTCTGGGAGGATCCCGCATGTCGCGGAGCAACTGGGCCCGTGAGCCACAACTACTGAGCCTGCGCGTCTGGAGCCTGTGCTCCGCAACAAGAGAGGCCGCGATGGTGAGAGGCCTGCGCACCGCGATGAGGAGTGGCCCCCGCTTGCCACAACTAGAGAAAGCCCTTGCACAGACACGAAGACCCAACACAGCAAAAATAAATTAATTAATTAAAAAAAAAAAAAAGGAAGCAAGAAAGGACTTTAATGATAGAGAAGTTAAAATTTTTTTCTCATTTCTGTATAATTCACTAAGACTCCATCCATCTTTACCATATGATGTTTATACTTTGGATATAAATATAATTTATAATCATAGTGTATGAAGCACCATAGAAGCACACACACAGAGTAACTGAATTTTTTAAAAGACACAAAAGTAAATATTGATTTCTGATAATACATAATACCTAAGACTCATCTTGAATATATGAATATAATTGTTTCGTTAGACATCTTTACACTGTAGCTCTTGCAAGCCAAACTACTATTTCAAGCACAAAATCTCAAACATACTTTTGTAAAATTCTGAAATGTTTAGAAACTCAACACTAAAGCCTAATTTTATTTTATTTTATTTTTTATTATTTATTTATTTATTTATTTTTGCGGTACGCGGGCCTTTCACTGTAGTGGCCTCTCCCGTCGCGGAGCACAGGCTCCGGATGCGCAGGCGCAGCGGCCATGGCTCACGGGCCCAGCCGCTCCGCGGCATGTGGGATCTTCCCGGACCGGGGCACGAACTCGTGTCCCCTGCATCGGCAGGTGGACTCGCAACCACTGCGCCACCAGGGAAGCCCTAAAGCCTAATTTTAAACACAAGTCTTGCATATGCCTGTGAGTTGCTGAACTGAAATACTAAAGAAATTTCTCTTCCATCATCCTGCCTTTACACAATGTCTAGCTAATCATCCCAAAGCCATTAGATGCGATTTTATTTTTAAATGTCTCAGTCATGATGATTTCACAACCTCCCTTGTAATCCATTCCTGTACTTAAAGTTCTTTTTTCTCAGGAAGCCCTTCTCTAGGGTAAACTAGGAAGAAACAGTAAAAGAGACCTAAAAGGACTTTAAAATATTCATTCTTCTTTAAAAAAAACAAACAAAAAAAGATATTCTCTTAGGGAATTTCACTGTCCTAAGCCAACTAAGAAAGAGCCATCTTGAGCAGGTAGATCAAAGTCTTATGGGACTGCACCTCAGGAACGGCCCTTTCCTATCACGGTTGCTCCAGAGCCAAGCAGTCATCCCAAAGAGCTTTCCTAGACAGAATCCCAAGGTTGTTCCAAGTTTGTGGCATCTCCCTTGGCTGGGCTCAAGCATCTGCCCTCTCAGGCTTTTCCTGCCTCTTTTGGTCTCCCCTACCTTCACTGTGAACCCAGAGATCTCATTACCATGAAAAACAAACAAGAGAAAACACCCTGCAAGTGTAAAGCATTATAGGATTTTAATGTCTTGTTTATACGGTCCCCAGGTATGCCCCTAACATTTCACCTTTCTGCTGTGTGACTCCTTCCACTACTGACTACCTGATGTACATTTATAAACCCCTGGAATTGGGAATTATTTCTAGAGGGCCCTGTTCTATCCCAATCAGATAGACAAACCCCAGCAAACCCAATTACCATTTATTATCATATTAATATATCACCACTCATATTTGCAATTTAAAAAAAAGATACTTTCCTGAGATAAGATCTTATCATAAAAACACTTGGTAAGTCAGAGGGGAAGATTATTTTTGTTCAAAAAGGTGGGTCTCATTAATATTTTACTCATGGCAATGAGAAACTAAGGAAAGAAAGCATTATCTTTGTAAAAGGCATTAATGTGTCCATGGAAAATGCTACAACGTAGTATACTGAGAGCTGTTTGTTAAACTTAGCGTGCATTTTATTCCTTTTTAACTTCTGGTTTAGTGTTAATTCCTATTCTATTTGTATGTTAAAGAAAGCAAAGTTAGTTATATCATTCTCAGTGCTAATAAAATTGATGGTGAAAAATCTGACAAAGAAAACAGACGGTCCTCCTAAGACCCATCAAATCTCTCTATCTGCAGCCAGGCCTTGTTTCCTGGATCCTACATGTTTTATTGTTTAATGTAACTGATGACTTATATATCATGGACACAATAGAAATGCCAGACTAATTTTTACTGGAAGGGCATTCTCTCACACTCATGTTACTTGTTCATTATAATTTAGAACAGTCAGATGACAGATTTCTGAGCTGCAGATCAGTAGAATATCTGAGTTCCAGCCCCAGATTTACTATCAAAAAACCCAGGGCAAACCACTCAATATGTCTTAATCATATTCTAATTCAGTAGGTCTAGGGTGGTGACTCTACATTTCTAACAGACTCATTTGATGATGATGCTGGTTCTCAGATCACACCTAGAGCAGCAAGACCTTAGGATATCTGACTTGTGTGTAGATAAAAGCAGTTGTACTTATTATTACACAGTACAACTGCATGAGTAAAATAATAGGTGAGAAAATGTTTGGAAAGTAAAGAACTATGTAAATGGGAAGTTTTATGAAGATATTAGCACCTTGCTTTTGAAACAAACTCAATGTGAAAATCTAACTTTGCAAAATAGATCAATAATTAAGAAATAATATACTTTTCTTGATGATTCTTTGCTTTATAAGAGATGTCAAGATGATATTTCTTCAGTTATTGTATCCACTAATACATTTAAGGTGATTCAACACTTAAAAATTACATTTAGGGCTTCCCTGGTGGTACAGTCGTTGAGAGTCCACCTGCAGGGATCACGGGTTCATGCCCCGGTCCGGGAAGATCCCACATGCCGTGGAGCGGCTGGGCCCATGAGCCATGGCCGCTGAGCCTGCGCGTCCGGAGCCTGTGCTCCGCAACGGGAGAGGCCACAGCAGTGAGAGGCCCGAGTACGGCAAAAAAAAAAAAAAAAAAAAAAAAAATTACTTTTAATGCATGGCTTCTCATGAGCACAAATACCTCATAAAACTCTATGCCAATAATTTACCATAAATGTAAGTCATATGTCCAGTCAAATTCTATTTAATACCTAGATTCAGTTTCTGTCTATCTGATCTAAAGTCTTAACAGAACTCAATTCAAAGAACTAATTTGACTGTTTTTTCTCTACTGAGTGGATAAATGGCAGCTGCAGCATTTTGTGTATGTAAAGAGAGTGTGCGTTTATTATTGGACTGAAAGAATTAACACTGGCCAGAGCAGTTAATGTACCACACTAGGAATAATTAATAATTTCTATTTTGGAAAAATAAAAGATTTTAGTGACTCACCAAGGCAATATCTCTTTGTTAGTATGCAAAATTTCTTTATATCAATTTTAAGCCTATAGGTAGTCCAAGCCAGAACTTATAGTAAGATATTAAAAACAAATAGCTCAAAATTTGTGAACCATATGAAGCTAAAATCTAGGCTGATGAAGAAAATAAGGGAGCACTGAGTGCGAGTGTGAGTATCTGTGTGTGTGTTAATGTGAGGACTGGTTTTTGCCAAGCACTGTAGGTCCTACAAAGTTACACTGAGCCAATAAATCAATAGAAACAGTACACGGATCACTAAGACTGGTAAGCAGAGAAAATGGAATAAAACCACAGATGTCTTGGATATCAAGGACCAGGAATTGGCATGAAGTATTTATTAAGCTATATCTAAAAATTACACCATCAGTTTGAGTGATTTTGTGATTTGGCCTCTGGACATGAAAACAAAAATAAAAGTAAAAATAAACCCAGTTCTTATTAAA
This sequence comes from Delphinus delphis, assembly GCF_949987515.2. Classification (NCBI taxonomy): domain Eukaryota; kingdom Metazoa; phylum Chordata; class Mammalia; order Artiodactyla; family Delphinidae; genus Delphinus; species Delphinus delphis. Next base: position 78,068,802 of record NC_082689.1, read on the forward strand.
TTATTGTATAGTGAAGAAAAGAAAAGTTTCCCACAAGTTGTAATTTAAAGAATAAAAATATATACAGTACATCTTTGCTGCCCTAACTGATCTGAATAGCAATAACCTGGCACTTTCATATTACTCCCTTTTCCAGTAAGTAATTGATCAGTTGGAAACATTTTGTAAAACATGGTCTTTTCTTTTTCTGATGTTAATGGCTCCTTGTTTATATGACTGTATGTGGCATTGATTATAAGGACATTTGTTGGATTCTAGTTTTATACTTATACATTTATAGGACATCAAGTATTAGGAGATACTCTATATATTTTCTCAATTTATTGAGTAGTAAAACCAGGAACAAAGAAATGAGAGAAGTCAGAGATTCGATGACAAAGCAGTGGCTTTGATTGAATCCAGTTCAGGAAGACAGTTAACTGCTTCCAAAAGTATTTATAAGAGTCCTGACCATAAACTGTGTATTTGAGCCATATTTACTAGGTATTAAAAACTGCTTAATATACATGTATGTTCAGTGAACAGCAGCACTATTCACAACAGCCAAAAGGAGAAAACAGCCCAAATGTCCATCAATAGGTAAATGAGTAAACAAATTGTGGTAGGTATATACAGTGGAATATTATTTAGCCAGAAAAAGGAGTGAAATACTGGTACATGCTACCATGTGGATAAACCTGAAAAGTATTATGATAAGCAAAAGAAGCTAGATGAAAAAGGTCACATTTTATATGAAATGTCCAAAATAGATAAATCCATAGAATCCATAAATCCACAGAAATCAGATTAGTGGTTAACGGGGGTAGGGAGAGAAGACAATTCAGACTGATGACTTAACAGGCATGGGGTTTCTTTCTGGAGGGGTGAACATATTTCAGAACTAAGAGGTAGTGGTTGTACAACATTATGAATATACTAAATGCACTATTGTTTACTCTAAAATGCTTAATTTTATGTTATGTGAATTGCACCTCTATAAAAACCATTTGAGAATGAACAAAAGTAAGAATAATTATCACTCAGTGCCTAGTCAGCAGAGAGCCTGAGTGACAGTAAGTGTTCAATAAACATTCACTGAGCAATGAATGAATAATAAGATTATAATTCTCTTGCTAGATGGTCTGTTTTCAGAAAGCCATTGTTCAGATTTTTAGATTTCTCCCCCCTTCTAGAAACAGTGGAACCAGAAAATAGCATGAAAATCATAGAATTTAGAAGGGGAAATGTTAAATGACAGTCTAACCTGGTTACTGTATGAGGCCCACAGGTGTGACTCACTTTAATTAGGTAACAGCCACTTAGTCTCAGTAGGCCAGAATCTGAGGCTCCAGACTTCTAGTTCTCTCTTTGTTACTCCTCACTGCTTCAGCCATGACCCAAGATCCCTGAGAAGGTTGGAGCCTGGTGGAAGAGGAAAGATTTGACCAGACAACGGCTGTAATGAAGTTAGTTTACTCTGTGGATCAGGACTCAGGCCATATTTGGGTGTGGAGGGAACACAGCTGCACTAAAAAGAGGAAAAACAAAGTGGGTGGTAAATAAATTATCAAAAGTATAAAATGCAAATATCCCAATGGTTGATGCAATTCTATTCCCAGTGGGCAAATATCTAGAATTGTAACTCTTTTTCATAAGGGAGTTTAATATTGCTTAAAAGGAGAAAGAGGGAGGTAGGTCCCATTCAAACAAAGCCAAGGAAAATAAATACATGTACACCTCATAAATTTATTAGAATTATTTGAAATTTGATAGAATTTTAGGATAAAGGTCTATCCTAAGAAATTTGGCTAAGAATAGTCCTTATACGCTCATATTTTGTAATAATGTGATTTGTTTGAAAGTGAGTTCTTTTTTTGATTCCTATCCTTAAAGAACTTCCATTTTCAAAAAGCCAACATGAGGCTTTTCTTATAAGACAGTTCAGTGACAAGAGATAGAAATTGTCATTAAAAGGTATACTAGAAATTTTCTTTTTCAATGCTAAAAAAAAGTGAATCGAGCTTGCAAATTGTGTTGAGATGTGAGTGTGTGTGTGTTAAAGTTCAGTGCTGATGGAAATGTGCCAAGGACTGTAATACTAAGAACTGGCTTACGGCCAAGTGCCTTTGGTTTTAGAGAAGGCGAGCACGAGCCAGAGAATGCTCTCAGTACTGGTGGGAGGTTATTTGAAGTTGAGGGGGTCAGTGTATTTGATGCCCAGGAGCAGAGAGAAACAATGATTCTCTGATAATTAGGATAGTAATCCCAGCAGGGAAGCCTTATCACCTTTGTTTCTCTCAGACAGAAGCATCTCCAGGCTATGGCTTAATCTTGTGAGTACTCTAACTTGGAGAAATCATGATATCTTTGGTAGTATGCTGCGAGCTGACCCATGCTTACTTTGCAAACTCCTTCTTCCATAAACAGACATTATAGAAGGTGAAATTCTATGACTTGATCCTTGTTCAAAGCATCTTATAAACCATATCAGCAATAACACTGCAAAATCACTAAGATGAATGCACATTTCTTGTCAGTATACTTATATATGTTTAATTCTCTAAAATTTCTGTCCTTTATTCTTTTTTCTTTTGATATCTTTCTTTTTTTTAATGTAAAGTCAATTGATTCCATTTTCTGTTTCCTCAAGCCCTCCTTTCCTCTCTACTCTATTAGAATAATTTTCCAGGCCTGATGGTGTAATTGTACATACAATATTTCTTATCCTGGCACTTTCTAACAATAAATATCAAGATCAAAGTTAAAGTCCCATTTGCAGGATTTTTTTTTTCATGTCATAGACACACAGCACAAATCTGACCTTTTCCTAGGCCTAAAGCCTATGTTGGTTTTTTCTTTATTTCTATCATTTATAGTCCTGTTTCTGTGACTTTCTTTATTGATCTGACCCTCCTCTTTCCTTACTGAGAAAAATTCAGTTTTTACTATTAAAGATTCTTTTGACAGTGCTGTAAAACTCACACTTTAGTGATTTACATATGCTCCTAATTTAGTGATATTATTTGAATTCAACAATTTTTAACAATTAATTCACCTCCAGTTTCTGCAAATTCAGCTCTTATACAGAGCCAGATCTCTTCATTGCTCAGGGAGCAGTCACCTAAGCCTTTGGGCATAACAGAACAAACATACTGATGTCTCTTAGCAGTTACTCATGTCTAGACTTTGCTCCAGAATCTCCTTAGTACTTCAGCTAAGCCTGAAGTCTCTAGTGGGATAAGCTAAGTTCTCTATTGCAGATAATTTTCTGACTCACAGTAAACAAGAAAATGTTGGGTGGAAAGATGCCATGACGGCAGAAACAAATGTTAGTGGGGAATACTGCAAAAGCAGCCTCTTATAGGCAACAAGTTCAGGAAACAATGAACAGTAAGACAGCAAACACCACAGACTCACTGTACTTAGAGAGGCTGCTGGGTTTTACACATGCTTTGTGTTTAGCCAAGATTTGTGATGAGGCCCTTAATATGCTCAGGGAAACTGCTGAATATTTTTTTTAATTGAAAACTTTATATGTGAATATTCCAATGAAGGATAACAAAAACACTGGATTTGCAGAAATTCTTTTCTACCAAGAGATCAAATACTCTAATACACAATACAGACAAGGACAGGTTACTAAAAGGAAAACTGAGAAGCCTAGAGAAGTACATTGAGTTGACAAAGCAAATCAGTGGCCAAGATGGAACTAAAATTTAAGTCTTTACTTATTTCAGAGAGTTGAAAATTTGATGAATGTGGAAATATAAAAGTGGAATATAAAAGTAATTGGCTAGACAGAGATTCAGAACAAATGCATTCAACCAGGCTACTGTTTAGTGTCTACAATATAGGAAAACTAGTATCTGACATAGTTCATAAATATTTGGTATTAAGATTTTATAAAGGCATAATACATTAAAGAGATATAAAAGTTTATAATGCACAAGAGCCTTTTTATATTTAAAAAATAAGTTTATCGGGCTTCCCTGGTGGCGCAGTGGTTGAGAGTCCGTCTGCCAATGCAGGGGACACGGGTTCGTGCCCCGGTCCGGGAAGATCCCACATGCCGCGGAGCGGCTGGGCCCGTGAGCCACTGCCGCTGAGCCTGCGCATCCGGAGCCTGTGCTCCGCAACAGGAGAGGCCACAACAGTGAGAGGCCTGCGTACCGCAAAAAAAATAAATAAGTTTATCACAGTGCTTGTCATATTTTATGCAGAGTATTACACAGCTTGTTGAAGCCAAGAGAATCCTACGTGTTTTTTAATAAACTGCACATAAGAGTTTATTAAGTCAACATTACAAACCAATGCTCAAAGCCAAAACATAAAGTTCCTGTTTCAATTAGATATACTAACTCAATCTCTGAAGACCTTCACATTTTCTCATGTTCTAAAACAGGGGTTGGCAAACTTCTTCTGAAAAGGATCAGAAAATATTTTAGGCTTTGCAGGGCTTACAATCTCTGTTGCAAACACTCAAAGCAGCCATAGATAATATGTAAACAGATGAGTACAGCTATGTTCTCATAAAGTTTTATTCATGGACACTGATATTTGAATTTCACATAATTTTCACATGCTATGAAATATTGGTCTTTGATTTGTTTCTCTCCAATCATTTAAAAATGCAGAAACCATTCGTAGCTGCAGGACACATAAAAAACAGAAGCAGGCCAGTTTTGACCCATGCACCATAGTTTTCCAACCCCTGCTCCAAAATATGTATTTTTTAACACTTATTTAATTTTTAGGTTGAATATTCTCTCAATGACAGTGCCAGCAAAAGTATAATGAAAACTACAGCCTTATATGGAATTACTCTAAGAGGCTAACAGTGGAAAAGAACTGAAATTTAAGATAATAATAACATTTACAGAGAAGAGAATGAGACATTTATGTCATTATGTGAATGTATAACATAAGATAATCTTTACTTAACATAAATTGCAGACTGTTTGAGCAAATTACTAATTCAGTGTAAATGAGCTGGCTGTATAACTGGTTACTTGACATTCAGCTATTTTGCATTATGTTTAATAACATTTTATTTTTGGTTAAGAATTAAACACATAAAATTTAACATTTTTAAACAAATCCTCTGGGAAACCATTGGCTTCTTAAAAGTTATAGTAAAAAGGTAAAATAGCCATAAGTGATAGAACCCTAAATAAGTTCCAATTATTCAAATTTTAATTACCTAAAATGGGGTTATGTCTTGTGAAGTATATATTTCATTAAAATTTATCTAGCTTAGTCAAATTTCCAATTATTAGATGAATTCAGTAATTCAATCACTCGATCCTTGACCCATGATTACCTTGGGAATTACTTACTATTTTAACAGACTCTTAGAGGTTAACATTTATTACATTTGTGATTTATCAAAATCTGATATTTATGGCTACTTTTACTCTATTCCCAGAAAATACTAGAATCTTAGAACAATTTACCAATATTTTATCTCTCCTAATATACTATTGTTGTGTATTTTTCTGCATACATAAAGACCAGAAGTCTTTATTATTACTGTTTATGCAGTAAATACTCATTTATATTTACCCAAATGTTTAAATCTCTTTGCTTTCACTGCTATCTACATTTCCAATTGGGATCATTTTTTTCTATCCAAAGAATACCCTATAGTATTCCCTTTAGTGTAGATGTGCTTGTGACTAATTCTCTCAGGTTTTTTTTTGTTGTTTTTTTTTGGTACGCGGTCCTCTCACTGTTGTGGCCTCTCCCGTTGCGGAGCACAGGCTCCGGACGCGCAAGCTCAGCGGTCATGGCTCACGGGCCCAGCCGCTCCGCGGCATGTGGGATCCTCCAAGAGCGGGGCACGAACACCTGTCCCCTGCATCGGCAGGTGGACTCTCAACCACTGCACAACCAGGGAAGCCCTCTCAGTTTTTGTCTTTATATGTCTTTATTTATATGTCTTTATTTCCCCTTAATTATGGAAGAATGCTTTCACTGCATATGAATGTCTAGTTTGGTTGTTATTTTCTTTCAGTGCCTTGAACTTATTATACCATTGTCTTCTGCCTTCCATTGTTTTTCTTTTTTTTTTTTTTTTTTGGCTGCCTTGTCTTTGTTGCTGTGCGCAGGCTTCCTCTAGTTGTGGTGACGGGGGCTATTCTTCACTGTGGTGCGCGGGCTTCTCACTGCTGTGGCTTCTGCACGGGCTCTAGGCGCACAGGCTTCAGTAGCTGTGGCACGTGGGCTCTAGAGCTCAGGCTCAGTGGTTGTGGCACACGGGCTTAGTTGCTCCACGGCATGTGGGATCTTCCCAGACCAGGGCTTGAACCCGTGTCCCCTGCATTGGCAGGAGGGTTCTTAACCACTGTGCCACCAGGGAAGCCTGCCTTCCATTGTTTCTGTTTAGAAGTTAGCTGTTGGCTCTTAGGCTAGTCATTGGTCCTTTGAAAGCAATCTGTCCTCCTCTGGCTGTTTCCTCCACACCCCTGGCTAATTTAAAAATTCTTTTCTCTTTATCTTTCCTTTTCAGAAAATTTTCTGTGATGGACCTGGCTGTGCATTTCTTTTGGTTTATCCTGTTTAGAGTTTGTAGGAAGTTATGAATTTTAAACTTATCTTTCATCAGTTTTTGGACAATTCTCAGGTATTACCTCTTCCAATATGTCTCTTAGTTTCTCTCCTCTACTTCTGGGATTCAACTGTACATATATATGGGTTTTTTTCACAAATCAACCTTTATGATTCTTACCCTTTCACCTATAATTTCAATCCTTTTGACTCTTCGTGCTTTATTCTCAATAGTTTCTTTTGTTCTAATGTGTCTAATCTGAGTTTTAATTCCAGCTATTCATTTTTCATTTCTAGGTTATATTTGGTAACATTTTCAAGTATTTTTTGTTCTGTATTTCCAAAAACTTTCAATATTGTCTTTTACCTTCTTGAATATGGTAAACATATTTATTTTAAAGTCTATTCTGATAAACCTAATGGACCCTAGGGCCTGTTTCTGTTCTCTATTGTTCCTGCTGGTTCTCAGTTATGTTGTCATGTTTCCTTGGGTACCTGGTTATTTTTTGTGTGCTAGACATTGTACTTGAAAACACTTATAGAGGGGAGTTGATCAAGATGGTGGAGTAGGAGAATGCTAAGCTGACCCCTCTCCCCATGAACACATCAAAAATACATCTAGGGACTTCCCTGGTGGTCCAGTGGTAAAGAATATGCCTTCCAATGCAGGGGCCCTGGGTTCGATCCCTGGTCAGGGAACTAAGATCCCACATGCAATGGGGCAACTATGCCCACGCACCACAACTACTGAGCTCACACACCTCAACTAGAGTGCCCATGTACCCTGGAGCCTGCACATCACAACTAGAGAGAGAAAACCCACATGCCACAACTAGAGAGAGAAAACCCACATGCCACAACTAGAGAGAAGCCCATGCATTGCAACAAGGACCTGACACAGCCAAAAATAAAAATAAAGAAATAAATATTTTTTAAAAAGAAAAATGTTAAAAAAAAAAAAGGAAAAAATCTATATGGAACAATTCTCACTGAAAACAAACTGGAGACTGGCAGAAAGACTCTTGTACAACCAAGGCTGTAGGAAAGATGGGGTAGGAATGGAAGAAAAGTGATCAGGTTAGGACCTGTATCCCTGGAAGGAGACACAAAGAGAAGGAGGATTACACAGGTTCAGAGATCCTCCCTGGGGAGTGAGCAGTTCGAAACACATATTGGGCTTGTGACTAATTCTCTCAGTTTTTTTTTTGTTTTTATTTTTTGGTACGCGATCCTGTCACTGCTGTGGCCTCTCCCGTTGTGGAGCACAGGCTCTGGACACGCAGGCTCAGCAGCCATGGCTCATGGGCCCAGCTGCTCCGCGGCATGTGGGATCTTCCTGGACCGGGGCACGAACCCGTGTCCCCTGCATCGGCAGGCGGACTCTCAACCACTGCGCTACCAGGGAAGCCCAAGATCAACACATTTTTGACTAGAGACAGATTACAGCCACTGGTGTTAGTTTCTGCAAAAATCCCCCTGTCAATAATGTGTTAAAAGACAAAAATTATAAAATCACCTATAACTACAACAAACATTTAAGGGATAAACATGATGTTATAAAATAGGACATGAAAAACACAAAAATAGGGAGGGGAGTAAAAAATGTAGATCATTTAGAACATGTTTGAACTTAAATGAGTATCAATTTACAACAAGTAGAATAGTTATAGGTCAACATATATGAACTCTATGGTTACCACAAATCAAAAACCTACCACAGATACACAAAAACTAGAGAGAGAGGAACAGAAGCACAGCACCAAAGAAAATCATCAAATCACAAGGGAGGAAAGTAAAAGAAGAAGAAAAGAAGAGAGAAGAACTACAAAAATAACCAGAAAACAAGTAACAAGATGGCCATAAGTACATACCTATCGATAATCACTTTAAATGTCAATGGACTAAATGCTCCAACAAAAGACATAGGGTGGCTGATTAGATAAAAAAACAACACCCATCTATATGCAGCTTATAGGAGACTCACTTCAGAACTAAAGACACACAGACTGAAAGTGAGGGGATGGAAAAATATATTCCATACAAATGGAAATGACAAGAAAGCTAAAGTAGCAATACTCCTATCAGACAAAGTAGATTTTTAAAACAAAGTCTATAACAAAAGATAAAGGAGGGCATTATATAATGAGAAAGGGAATTATACCAGAAGAGATTATATTTAACATATATGTGCATTAACATATATGCACCTAATATAGGAGCACTAAATATATAAAGCACATATTAACAAACATAAAGAAAGAAATTGACAATAATACAATAATAATCGAGAAATTTAACACCTCATTTACATAACACCTCATTTACATGACAGATCATGCAGACAGAAAATCAATAAGGAAACAGTGGTCTTAAATGACACAATAGTCAAGTTGGACTTAGTATATAGCTACAGGACATTACATTCAAAAACAGTAGAATATACATCCTTTTCAAGTGTACATGGAACATTCTCCAGGATAGATCACATGCTAGGCCACAAAACAAGCCTCAACAAATTTAAGAGGATAGAAATTATATTGAGCAATTGTTCCAACCACAATGGTATGAAACTAGAAATAAATTACAGGAAGAAAAATGGGAAAAACACAAACACATGGAGACTAAACAACATGCTACTAAAAACCAATGGGTCAATGAAGAAATCAAAGAGGAAGTCAAAAAATACCTCCAGACAAATGGAAATAAAAACACAACTTTCCAAAATATATGGGTCATGCAAAAGCAGTCCTAAGAGGGAAGTTTATAGTGATACAGGCCCACACCAAGAAACAAGAAAAATCTCAAACAACCTAACATACCATCTAAAGGAATTAGAAAAAGAAGAGCAAAGTCCAAAGTCAGCAGAAGGAAGGAAATAATGAAGATCAGAAAAGAAATAAGAAATAGAGACACCCCCCCCCAAAAAAACAAAACATCAATGAAAATAAGAGCTGTTTTTCTGAAAAGCTAAACAAAATTAATAAGCCTTTAGCCAGGCTCATTAAGAAAAAAAGAGAGGACCAAATAAACAAAACAAGAAATGAAAGAGAAGAAATTACAACTGATATCACAGACATTAAAAAAATCATAAGGGGGGACTTCACTGGTGGTCCAGTGGTTAAGACTTTGTGCTCCCAGTGCAGGGGGCACGGGTTTTATCACTGGTTGGGGAACTAAGATCCTGCATGCTGCATGGCACAGCCAAAAATAATAAATAAATAAGGGAATACTATGAACAGTTATATGTCAACAAACTGGATAAGCTAGAAGAAATGGATACATTTCTGAAAACATACAATCTCCAAGACTGAATCAGGAAGAAATAGACAATAGGAACAGATTGTTTACCAGTAACCAAATTGAATCAGTAATCAAAAAACTCCCAACAAACAATAGTCCAGGACTAGACAGCTTCACAGAGGAATTCCACCAAACATATAAAGAAGAGCTAATACCTATTCTTCTCAAACTATTCCAAAAAAATTGAAGGGAACACTCCCAAATTCATTCTACAAAGGCTCCATTACCCTGATACCAAAATCAGACCATGACACTACAAAAAAAAGAAAATTACAGGCCAATGTCTCTGATGAATACAGATGCAAAATGCCTCAACAAAATATTAGCAAACCAAATTCAACAGTATATAAAAGGATCATACACCATGATCAAGTGGGATTCATTACAGGGATATAAGGATGATTCAATATCTTCAAATCAACCAATGTGATACACCACATTAACAAAAAGACAGATAAAAATCACACTATCATCTCAATAGAAGCTAGAAAAGCTTTTGACAAAATTCAACATCTATTCATGATACAAACTCTCATCAGAGTTGTTAAACCAGGGACTATATCTTAACATAATAAAGGTCATATATGACAAACCCACCGCTAACATAATACTCAATGGTGAAAAGCTGAAAGATTTTCCTCTAAAATCAGGAACAAGATAGGGATGCTCATTCTCACCACTTCTACCTAACATAGTATTGGAAGTCCTAGCCACAGCAATCAGACAAAAAAAGAAGTAAAAGGCATCCAAATTGGAAGGGGGTAAATAAAACTGTCACTGTTTGCAGACAACATGATCCTATATATAGAAAACGCTAAAGTCTCCACCCAAAAGCTATTATTAGAACTAATATGTGAATTTAGTAAAGTTGCAGGATACAAGATTAATCTACAGAAATCTGTTGCTTTTCTGTACACTAATAATGAACTATCAGAAAGAGAAAGCAAGAAAACAAACCAGTTTAAAATCACACTAAAAAGAATAAAATAGGGCTTCCCTGGTGGCGCAGTGGTTGAGAGTCCACCTGTCGATGCAGGGGACATGGGTTCATGCCCTGGTCTGGGAAGATCCCACATGCCGCGGAGCGGCTAGGCCCATGAGCCATGGCTGCTGAGTCTGCGCGTCCGGAGCCTGTGCTCCGCAACAGGAGAGGCCACAACAGTGAGAGGCCCGCGTACCGCAAAAAAAAAAAAAAAAAAAAAAAGAATAAAATAACTAGGAATAAACTTAACCAAGGAGGTAAAATACCTATACTCTGAAAACTATAAGACATTGATGAAGAAAACTGAAGGTGATACAAAGAAATGGAAAGCTATCCCATTTTCATGGATTGGAGGAATTATTATTGTTAAAATGCCCCTACAACCCAAAGAAATCTACAGATTTAATGCAATCCATATCAAAATACCCATAATATTTTTCACAGAATTAGAACAAATAATTCTAAATTTTACATGGAACCACAATAGATCCCGAATAGCCAAACGAAACTTGAGAAGAAGGAACAAAGGTAGAGGTATTATGTTCCCAAACTTCAGACCATATTACAAAGCTACAGTAATCAACACAGTATGGTACTGGCACAAAACCAGACACATTGATCAGTTGATCAATGGAACAGAATACAGAGCCCAGAAATAAACCCATGCACCCATGATCAATTAATCTATGACAAAGGAGGCAAGAATATAAAATGGGGAATAGATAGTCTCTTCAAAATGATGCTGGGAAAACTGAACAGCTACATGTAAAAGAATGAAATTAGAACATTCTCTAACACCAAATACCAAAAAAACCCAAAATGGATTAAAGATCTAAATGTAAGAATGGAAATCATAAAACTCCTAGAAAAAAACATAGGCAAACAACTCTTTGACATAAATCATAGCAATTTTTAAAATCCATCTCCTAAGGCAAGGGAAACAAAAGCAAAAATAAACAAAAGGGACCTAATTAAACTTAAAAGCTTTTGCACAGCAAAGGAAACCATGACAACATATAAATACAACCTACTAAATGGGAGAAAATATTTACAAATTATATGACCGATAAGGGCTTAATATTCAAAATATATAAACAGTTCATACAACTCAATACCAAAAAAACAAACAACATGATTTTAAAATGGGCAAAAGACCTGAATAAACATATTTTCCAAAGAAGACACACAAACGGCCAACAGGAGGACAAAAAGATGCTCTCTAATCATCAGAGAAATGCAAATCAAAACCACAATATCACCTCACACCTGTCACAATGGATATCTTCAATAACAAATGTTGAAAAAAAAACAAATGTTGACAAAGATCTGGAGAAAAGGGAAACCTGGTACAGTGTTGATGGAAATGTGAATTGTTGAAGCCAGTATGGAAAACAGTATGATGGTTCCTCAAAAAACTAAAAATAGAACTACCATATGATCAGCAATTCTACTCATGGGTATATATCCAAAGAAAATGAAAACACTAATTAAAAAAGATACATGCAGGGCTTCCCTGGTGGTGCAATGGTTGAGAGTCTGCCTGCCAATGCAGGGGACATGGGTTCGTGCCCCAGTCCAGGAAGATCCCACATGCCGCGGAGCGGCTGGGCCCGTGAGCCATGGTCGCTGAGCCTGCGCGTCCGGAGCCTGTGCTCTGCAACAGGAGACGCCACAACAGTGAGAGGCCTGCTTACTGAAAAAAAAAAAAAAAGATACATGCACCCCAATCCTCATAACAGCACTATTTACCATAGCCAAGATATGGAAACAACCTAAGGGTTCATCAACAAATGAATGGATAAAGAAGAATGGTATATATACATATATATATATATATATATATATATATATAATATATAGCATAATATCCTCAAGTCCATCCATGTTGTTGCAAATGGCAAAATTTCTTTTTGGGGGAGGGGCTGAGTAATATATATATATAATATATATTTTATATATATATATTCCCCCAAATATATATATATTTCCTCCCTTGGTGGGAGGGGCTGAGTAATACATATTTCCTCCAAAACAGAAATTTTGCCATTTGCAACAACATAGATGGACCTGAGGGTACTATGCTATATATATACATATATATACATGTATACATATATTTTTATATACATACACACACATATGTGTATATACATATATAGTACAATATATATGTATATATACCACTCTATGTATATACACCAATATATATGTATATCTACCATATATATATGTATATATACCATACTGTTTTCCACAGTGGTTTCACAAATTTACATTTCCATTAGCAGTGTACCAGGTTTCCCTTTTCTCCAAAAAGAAATTTTGCCATTTGCAACAACATGGATAGACTTGAGTGTATCATGTTTAGTGATATACGTCAGTCATAGAAAGACAAATACTGTATATGTCATCACTTATATGTGGAATCTAAAAAATAATCAAACGAGTGAATATAACAAAACAGAAACAGACTCACATGTATGGAGAACAAACTAGTAGTTACCAGTGGGGAGAGGGAAGCAGGGAAGGGCAAGGTTGGGGAAGGAGATTAAGAGGTAAAAACTCCTATATAATATAAATAAGCTACAAGGATATATTGTACAGCACAGGGAATGTAGCCAATATTTTACAATAACTTTTAATTTTTATAGATTTTATAACCTATAAAAATATTGAATCACTATGTTGTACACCTGAAACTAATTTTATAAATCAACTATACTTCAGTTTAAAAAATGCTTATAGAAATAATTTGATGCTTACAATAATATTATCATACTGCATGGTGAATTTATTTTTATCTTGGCAAATTGTATTTTTAAAAATCCAAGTATATGCTGTATATTGAGGTACACCTAAAATATAAAGACACAAAAAGTTTGAAAGTAAAAAGACAGAAAAAAATGTACCCAGGAAATACAACGCCCCAAAAACTGGTGCCACAATATTAGTATCAGACAAAGTACACTTTAAGATAAACACTATTAGGCACAATATGGTCATTACATCATGATGATATGAACAATCCATTAAGAAAGTATAAAAATTCTTAACCTGTATGTATCTAATTATATTATCATTAAAAAGGCAAAAATGGGGCTTCCCTGGTGGTGCAGTGGTTGAGGGTCCGCCTGCTGATGCAGGGGACATGGGTTCGTGCCCTAGTCCGGGAAGATCCCACATGCCGCGGAGCGGCTGGGCCCATGAGCCATGGCCGCTGAGCCTGCGTGTCCAGAGCCTGTGCTCCGCTACAGGAGAGGCCACAGCAGTGAGAGGCCCGTGTACCACAAAAGAAAAAAAAAAAAAAAAAAGGCAAAAATGGAGAAAATTACAAGAAGAGAAGGATAAATACATTCAAATAGGAGAGATGTAAACATACTTCTCTTCATATTTAAGATACTATGCAGACAAGAAATTAGTAAAGCATAAAAAATGTGAAAGCACAATTAATATTCTTTCTCTACTGGACATACACATATATGTATGTGTGTATGTATATAACATACTGTTATATCCATCAAATACATAATATATAGTCTTTTCAAGTACATAAATAACAGTTTAAAAATTGATCATTAACTTGCAAACTAAACTAAATAACAAATACCAAAGAATATTTGTCATGGAGATAATTTTCTCTGATACCAATGAAATTACATTAGATAATAACAAATGAGAGAATAAATTTTTAAAGTGAAAATTCCTTTTATTCCACACATCCTCTCCCCTACCCTCCATCCTAAATAACCAAGATGAAGAGATAACTATTGTAACAGTTGGGCCATATCCTCTCAGATCTTTTTTATTTTTTTCTAATAACATAGTAACATTCATCACATTATTTAGAAAATTTTCAGATTTTTAGTAAAATCATTTCCTCTATATTCTTTTTTTAATTGAAATATAGTTGAGGTACAGTATTTTATTAGTTTCAGGTGTACTATGTAATGATATGACATTTGTGTTTATTTTGAAATGATCCCCACAATAAGTCTAGTAACCATCTGTTCCCACACAAAGTTATCACAAATATTATTGACCACATTTCTTATAATGTATGTTACATTCTCATGACTTATTTATTATACACCTGGAGGTTTGTACCTTTATATTCCTACACTTACTTCTCTTACCCCCCACCTTCCTTCCTTCTGGCAACAACCCATTTGTTCTCTGTACCTATGAGTCTGTTTTCATTTAATTTTTAATTTAACATCTTCTTTATCCATTCATCTGTCAGTGGACATTTACATTGCTTCCATATCTTGGCTATTGTAAATAATGCTGCAATGAACATTAGAGTGTATATCTCTTTTCCAACTAATGTTTTTTGTTTTCTTCGAGTAAATACCCAGAAGTGAATGGCTGGATCACATGGCAGTTCTATTTTTAATTTTTTAAGGAAACTCCATACTGTTTTCCATAGTGGTTGCACCAGTTTACAATCTACTGATAGTGCACGAGGTTTTCATTTTCTCCACATCCTCACCAACACTTGTTATTTGTTGTCTCTTTGATGTTAGTCATTCTGACAGATATGAGGTCATTATAGTTTTGATTTGCATTTCCCTGATGATTAGTGATGTTGAGTATCTTTTCATGTATCTCTTGGTCATCTGTATGTCGTTTTCGGAAAAATGTCTGTTCAGGTCCTCTGTCCATTGTTTAATTGGGTTGTGTGGGTTTGTTTGTTTGTTTTGTTTTGGGGGGTTTTGTTGTTGTTGTTTTTTAGTTGTATGTGTTTTTTGTATATTTTGGATATTAACCCCTTGTCAGATATATAATTTGGGAATATCTTCTCCCTCGAGTAGGCTACTTTTTCATTTTATTGATAATTTCCTTCACTGTGCAAAAGCTTTTTAGTTTGATAAAGTCCAATTTGTGTATTTTTGCTTTTGTTTTCCTTGCCTGAGACAACATATCCAAAAAAATATTGCTAAGACTGAGGTCAAAAAGTATACTGCCTATATTTATATTCTACTAGGAGTTTCATGGTTTCTGGTCTTACATTTAGCTCTTTAACCTATTTTGAGTTTATTTTTGTATATAGTATGAGTAGCTATTCAGTTTTCCCAACACCTTTCGTTGAAGAGGCTGTCTTTTCCCCATTGTATATTCTTACCTCCTTTGTCATAGATTAATTGACCATTTAAGTGACAGGTTATTTCTGGGCTCTCAATTCTGTTCTACTGAACTATGTGTCTGTATTTGTAACAGTACCATACTGTTTTGATTACTCTAGCTTTAAGTATAGTTTGAAATCAGGGAATGTAATGGCTTCAGCTTTGTTCTTTTATCTCAAGATTGTTTTGGCTATTTGGGTTCTTTTGTGTTTCCATACAAATTTTTGACTTATTTGTTCTATTTCTGTGAAAAATGCTATTGATATTTTGATAGAGACTGCACTGAATCCTGAGGGGAAATAAGAAAGAGAACATGACACAAATACAAACAATATGGTAGAGAAACAGGGCTTTTTACATGTATTACTTTATTACATGATGAAAGTAGGGAAAGGAAGAATTATACAATGAATTATTGGGGATATTTGCTGAATAATTTGAAAAAACAATGTCATTGCTTCTGACCAAATACTGAAATGAATTCTCAGGATCAGAGTTAATGGTGGAAATAAACCATAATAATCTAAAAGAAAATTGGTCTAAATATCTTTCTGAACTGTCAGTAGGAAATTCAAAGAAAATACCACAAAATATTAAATGTGTTCTTTGCTTCTTCTTTCTTCTTTTAAAATACACCACACACAAATATATATATAGTGTATATTTTATATATATAGTGTGTATATATAGTTGTCATACAACTCAGTACATTATTGCCATACAACTCAATAGTGAAAAAACAAACAACCCAATGAAAAAATGGGCAGAAGACCTAAACAGACATTTTTCCAAAGAAGACATACAGATGGCCAATAGGCACATGAAAAGATGCTTAACATCACTAATTATTAGAGATAAGCAGATCAAAACCACAGTGAGAGATCACCTCACACTGGTCAGAATGGCTATCATCAAAAAGTTTACAAATAATAAATGCTGGAGAGGATGTGGAGAAAAGGGAACCCTCCTACATTGTTGGTGGGAATATAAATTGGTTCAGCCACTATAGAAAACAGTATGGAGTTTCCTTAAAAAAAACTACCAATAGAGCTACCATATGATCTAGCAATTCCATTCCTGGGTATATATCTGGAAAAAACAAAAACTCTAATTAAAAAGATACATGCACCTCAATGTTCATAGCAGCACTATTTACAATAGCCAAGACATGGAAACAACCCACAAGCCCATCAACAGAGGACTGGCTTAAGAAGATGTGATATATATTCACAATGGAATATTACTCAGCCATAAAAAAGAATGAAATATTGCCATTTGCAGCAACATGGATGGATCCAGAGAATATGCCTAATGAAATAATTGAGACAAAGACAAATACTATATGATAGCACTCATATGTGGAATCTATACACAAAACAGAAACAGACTCACAGACATAGAAAACAAAGTTATGGTGACCAAAGAGGAGGGGGAACAAATTAGAAATATGGGGTTAATAAATATAAACTACTATGCATAAAATAGATAAGCAACAAGGATTTACTACATAACACAGGGAATTATATACAATATCTTGTAATAACCTCTAGTGGAATATGATCTGCAAAAAATAAAAAAACTGAGTCACTATGCTGTACACATGAAACGAATGCAATATTGTAAATCAACTATACTTCAATAAAAATAAAATAAAATACATAATTGTTTTAAAATATTATATATTGGGACTTCCCTGGTGGTCCAGTGGTAAATAATCTGCCTTCCAATGCAGGGGACGCAGGTTCGATCCCTGGTCGAGGAACTAAGATCCCACATGCTGCAGGGCAACTAAGTCTGCGTGCCACAACTACTGAGCTCACGTGCCTCAATGAGAGAGCCCATGTACTGCAAACTACAGAGCTCACACGTCCTGGAGCCTGCACACCACAACTAGAGAAGAGAAAACTCGCACTGCCACAAGTAGAGAGAAGCCCACACACCACAACGAAAAGATCCTGCATGCCTCAACGAAGATCCCATGTGCTGCAATGCACCTAAGACCCGACCCGGCCAAAATAAATAAATAAATAATAAATAGATAAATAAATCTTTTTTTAAAAAAATAAAATATTATATATTACATATAATAATGATGTATAAATATTATATATAATTGTATGTGTATATACATATGCCTATAAGGTATTGAAATGTAATATATTTGCCAGTATACCGTATGAATATTGACGAAAGATTCTCCTCAATAAAATACTAGAAAACTGAATCCAGCAGCATATAAAAAGGGTATTATACCATGACCAAGTGGGATTTATCCCGGGAACGCAGGTTGGTTCAACATATGAAAATTAATCAGTATAATACACCATATGAATGGAATAAAGGAAAAAGTATGATCATTACAATAAACATAGTAAAAGTATCTGAGAAAATCCAAAACAGTTTTACGATTAAAACACCCAACAAACTAGGATTAGTTTAAGGAACTTCCTTAACCTCACAAAGAGCATCTACAAAAAACCCCACAGCTAACGATAAATTTAATGGTGAAAGACTAGATGCTTTCCCCATATGATAAGGAAGAAGAAAAGGATGTTTACTCTTGCCACTTGTATTTAACACTGTATTGAAGGTTCCAGCCAGGGAAGACTAGAAAAGAACTAACTCTCTTTGCAGATGACAAGATATTGTAACAAAGTCCTAAAGAATCCACTAAAAAATCTATGTCTGATGTATGAGTTCAGCAAGGTTGTGGAATACAAGATCAGTTGGAAAAGGTCAATTGCGCTTCTATACACTTGCAATAAACAATCTGAAAATGAAATTTAAAAAAATTCATTTACAATTGCATCAAAAATAAAATACTTAGGAATGAATTTAACAAAAGAAGTGAAAAATATATTCTGAAATATATTCAAATATATTTGAAAGAAATTAAGGATTTAGATAAATGAAAAGACAGCTCATGTTCATGGATAGGAAACTTAATATTGTTATGATAGCATTAATCTCCAAATTGATCCATAGATTTAATACAGTTACTCTCAGAATCCAAAAGTGACTGCTTTGTAGAAATTAACAAGCTGATCCTAAAATTCATATGGAAACTCAAGAGACCCAGAATAGCTAAAACAATCTTTTTTTTTTTTTTTTTTGGCGGTACGCGGGCCTCTCACTGTTGTGGCCTCTCCCGTTGCGGAGCACAGGCTCTGGACGCGCAGGCTCAGTGGCCATGGCTCAGGGGCCCAGCTGCTCCGCGGCATGTGGGATCTTCCCAGACCGGGGCACGAACCCGTGTCCCCTGCATCGGCAGGTGGACTCTCAACCACTGCGCCACCAGGGAAGCCCTCATTTCAAAACTTACTACAAGAAACAGTAATCAACAGTATGGTGCTGACATAAGGATGGACATATAGATCAATGGAATAGAATTGAGAATCCAAAAACAACCCCCCACATTTATACTTAATTTATTTCCTGCAAGTATGTCAAAATAATTCAGTCGGGAGAGAATAGTCTTTTCAACAAATGGTGCTAGGACAACTGGATAGCTACATGCAAAATAATTATTTTGGACTCCTAACTCACACTATATAAATAAATTAACTCAAAATGGATCAAACATCCATTTTGTACAAGCTAAAATAATAAAATATTAGAAAAGACAAGATTAAATCTTCATGACCTTGGATTTAGCACTGTTGTTTTAGATATGACACCAAAAGCACAAGCAACAACAACAACAACAACAAAATAGATAAACTGGACTTCACCAAAATTAAAAACATTTGTGTGTCAAATGATACTATCAAGAAAGTTAAAAAACAACTCATGGAATGAGAGGAAAATATTAGCAAGTCATATATTGGACAAGAACTTGTATCTAGAATATATAAAGTACACATAACTCTCAATAATAAAAAGATAAATAACCCAATTTAAAAATGGGCAAAAGATCTGAATAGACATGTCTCCAAAGAAGATATACAAATGGCCAAAAAGCACATGAAAGGATGCTCAACATCATTAATCATCAAGGAAACGCAAATCAAAACAACGAGATACCAACTCACACCTACTTGAAAGGCTGTAATCAAAGAGACAGATAATGAAAAATGTTGGTAAGGATGTGGAGAAATCAGAACCCTTATAAACCACCGATGAGAATGGAAAATGGTGTGGTTACTTTGGAAAACAGTCTGATAATTCCTCAAAAGTTAAACATGGAGCAATTCCACTTCTAAATATATAGCCAAGAAAAATGAAAACATATCCACACAAACACTTGAATATTTATAGCAGTATTATTCACAATAGCCAAAAGGTGGAAATGACCCAAATGTCCATTAAATAATGAATGGATAAACAAAATGTGGTATTGTGGTCTATCTATACAATGGAACACAATGAATATTACTTGGCCATAAAAAAGAATACTAATTAATACATGTTACAACTTTGATGAACCTTGAAAACATTATGCTAAGTGAAAGAAGCCAGTTGTAAAGGACCATATATGTTTCATTTATATGAAATGTCCAATATAGTCAAATCTATAGAAGCAAAAAGTAGATTAGTGGCTGCCTACAGTAAGGGTATGGGGTAGGAGGATTGAGAGGTGATAGCTAAAGGAGAGAGCGTTTCTTTTTAGGGCAGTGAAAATATTCTAAAATTGATTCTGATAATGATTGCATATATCCATGATATACTAAAAACCACTGAATTATATTCACTTTAAATTGGTGAACTGTATGTGACTATATCTTAATAAAGCTGTCACCAAAAAAATTTAGATGTTAAATGTGGCAAGGTCAGGTCAACAACTTTTGAGCAGGAAGTGATAATGGTAAATGTAATATGTCTTGAAAGTTAGTCTAAATAAGGAAAAATCTAGAAAACCAAGGTGAGGAGAATCTGTACTTTCTTGAGATTGCACTTAAGGAAGGGGAATACATGAATTTCGTAAAAAGAGCTTTAATTTAAATTACTTTATTGCCTATGTACTTAGCAATAGAAAACAGGTTAGTGATTTTTGCTGCTTATATACACTTAGTTTAGCTGAATGTATATCATGCAAATCTTAACCTAGAAAACAAGATATTCTCAGAGGTTTGGAAACATGTCTCTCTAATAACCAGGGTCAAAACCAGATTGTCATAGGTATGAACACTAAGAGACATCTTCTTGGTAATGCATTCAGACTTTCTTCCAACATAGCTACAAAACTGGCATAAAACACTGAAACTTAGTTTTCAATATTATGACTTGCTGTGGATAGGTCAAATCATAAACCTTGTATTTTTTGTTTTGAAAGCAATATAGAAATAGACTTGAATGCTTCTTTGAAAATGATAGCATTTTAACTTTGATTCATTGGCATGTGATATGAAGTAAATATGGAGCTTTAGTGATACTTTTAATAATATAAGATCCTGGTTTGATTTTTCACATCCAGTTGTGTGATGTAGGTTTGATATTTAAAAATAAATTTGTAAAACGGAAATCAATTCATCTATCATTTGGAGAACCTAAGTAGATATGAAGAAAGTAACTTTTTTTAAGAGCCAGAACAACAGGCTTTATAGGAACTTGGAATCTATAATCAGGATTCCTTGATCTATCAGGAATAATCTCTTTCAAGGGACCTGAATCAAGGTTCTTTTTTAGGATCTTAGTGTATCATTATGTGTACATGCTACTAAAATCCTTATCTAGTGCCAAAATTGTTTACTGCTTCAAATTGAGTGCTTTACATCAGGAAGAGGTTTCTCCATAGAATAGAATTTGGATAATCTTTGGCTAATGAAGACCAGGAATTATTTTCATTGAGAACACTGGTGTGCTACATGATTAAACATAAAATAATATCAAAAATTTTGTGGAAGAATAATGCCTGGAAATTCCTATAACCTGGCAACCCACTTCTATTTTCCCAAATTACCACTTAAATGTCTTTTAACTGATTTCATATGGAATATTTTCATGGTGATTATTAGGCAAGACAAAGTGGCACCTGAAATTAGGATATGACAGTAGGGCTAAGCAAACTGTAAAGTTTGTGCTCTGCTGTAGTTTCCACACATACTTCCTGATTCCCTTTCCCTCCTTTTATTGCCTACACCTCCTTGATCTCACATCCATTTTAAACTTCATGCTCTCTGTTTTGGAGGAGAACCTCTGACAAATGAATTCACATTAAGATGCCAATGACCTGAAGTTTCCCATCTAGAGATCTTTGTATTTTTAAAAAAGCAGTCCCGGGACTTCCCTGGTGGCGCAGTGGTTGAGAGTCCGCCTGCCAACGCAGGCGACACGGGTTCGTGCCCCGGTCCGGGAAGACCCCACATGCCGCAGAGTGGCTGGGCCCGTGAGCCATGGCCGCTGAGCCAGCGCGTCTGGAGCCTGTGCTCCTCAACGGGAGAGGCCACAACAGACAGAGGCCCGCGTACTGCAAAAAAAAAAAAAAAAAAAAAAAAAAAAAAAAAAAAAGCAGTCCCCTTCCATGGAAAAAATACAACTTCAGACTTACATGAGGAACATATTTCAGGTAAAATCTTGGCACATAAATTCTGCTTAAGAAGTTAATTAGTTCATCACCCCACATAATAAAAGAATCACAATTAAGCAATAAACCTAACTATTAAATGTTTGTTTTGATATAGCTGTTGAGTGATTAAACAAGCCTAGAAATAAAGATAGCACAGAGATACGGTTAAAAGTAGAAAGAAAAAAGTTATCATGGTACATTGCCAACACTTTTTCCACTTAGCAACCAAGAACAGGGCACTAAGTGAAGTAAGTTTCTTCCCACTTACTCATTAGGAAGGGAGGAGAAGACAATGTTGAATTTCTCATGAAAATCAAATCAGTTGAATCACAAGGAGTGGATATGGGGAGAAAATAAATTAGGTTAGTGATCTGTGTTTTCCAATCTGGTGTGTGAAATAGTTTCACACTCTGGTTTTATTTTGAATGTCCACATTACCAACAAAGATTTAACATCTTTTCATATATTTGTGAGCCAGTTTTGATTCATCTTGGTGAAATTTCTGGTTCTTTCTATAGGCCATCTTTCTACTGGAGCATTTGTATTTTTCTTATTTAGTCATACCAATTCTTTAAACATCTTGGACAACTCCTTTGTTGGTTATATGTGTTGAAATTGTCCTCTCTCAGTTTATGGTCCATTTTTTCACTCTCCTAATATGTCTTTTTTTTTTTTTTTTTTGGCGGTACGTGGGCCTCTCACTCTTGTGGCCTCTCGCGTTGCGGAGCACAGGCTCCGGACGTGCAGGCTCAGTGGCCATGGCTCACGGGCCCAGCCGCTCCGCGGCACGTGGGATCTTCCCGGACCGGGACACGAACCCATGTCCCCTGCATCGGCAGGAGGACTCTCAACCACTGCGCCACCAGGGAAGCCCCCTAATATGTCTTTGATGAAGAAAAGTTCTAAATTTGAATGTAGTTCGTTGATTATTTTTTATACTTCTCTGTTTTAAGAAATCTTTTCCCACTCTAGTGGTATAAAGATATTATCCAATACTGTCTTCTAAAAGTTTTATTGTATTGCTTATCTGTGAGGTTTGTAATCCTTCTTTTCTGTGTGTGGTGAGAGGTGGGGGGTAATTTCATCCCCCTCTTCTATGGTTATCCAATTGTCCCAGCACCATTTATTGCAAAGCCAATATATTTCCTTGCTCAACTGCAAGATTTAATAATCTCAGTCAAGTATCAAACATCCACATCTGGGCTCTCAATTCTGCTCACTGTTCTTTTCTCCTGTCACTGTGCAAATAACACACCATTTTAAATACTATAACTTTATAAATTAATTTTATAACTGGTAGGTCAAATTGCTCCACTTCATTCATCTTCTTCAAGAGGGTTTTGGTTATTACCAATCTTTGCTCTTTCAATTTAAATTTTAGAATTAGTTTGCTCGAATTCAACAAAAAAGTACCCTGAAATACTGATTGGAATTTTATTAAACCTACACAGCAGTTTTAGAAGAAAAGACATCATTATAATATTGAGTCTTTCATTAATTAACATGGCTTCTCTCTAATAGTTTAGGGGTTTTTTAGTGTATTTAAATAAAATTTTATAAATTTATCTTATAGTTTATACCTGTAATATTTATTGCTAGGTACTTAATATTTTTGATGCCATTATAATAATTTAAAAAAATTTCCCCAATATGTGATTTATTTATTTATATTTTTATTCAGGAACAAAGGACACATTAATGATCACAACATAAGTAACTCTTTTTTTTTTTGCGGTACCCGGGCCTCTCACTGTTGTGGCCTCTCCCGTTGCGGAGCACAGGCTCCGGACGCGCAGGCTCAGCAGCCATGGCTCATGGGCCTAGCCGCACCGCGGCATGTGGGATCTTCCCGGACCGGGGCATGAACCCGTGTCCCCTGCATCAGCAGGCGGACTCCCAACCACTGCACCAGCAGGGAAGCCCAGTAACTCTTTTAATATTTAACTAATTTCATCCTGTAGCTATACATATAGTAAAATTTAAAACCATGTCTATTATTTAAAAAAAAAAACAAAACTGAAGTGTTTAAATAATCCCACCAGTGATTTTATCGCTGAGCAACAAATGTCTTCGGTTTGGTATTTTATATATATAATAAATTTTAAAATTCATTTTTGAACCACCTGTTGATAGTTTATACAAATGCAATGCACTGATATTGATGTATTTAGGAACATGCTATATTTTGAAATTAATTCTAATAATCCATAGATTACTATGAGTTCTATTACTTTGGAACAATCATACTACCTGCAAAATAATGGACTTTTTGTTTCTTTCTTTTCATCTCTATTCCTTTTCTTTATGCCTTTCTGTGTTGTCTAGGATACCCAGTACACTGTTGAATGAAATAGTTATTGTGGCTATCGTTGCCATTTGCCTGATGTCAAGAGTAAGCATTCACTGTTTCACAAATAAAAATTTGATGTTTTATTTTATGCACACCCTTTGTCAAATTTAGAAAGTTCTGTTTCTAGTTTTCTAAGAGTTTTATCACAAATAAATGTTTTATCAAACACATTTTTTGCATTTATGAAGATAATCATATGATTTTTCTCCATTAAACTGTTAAAGTGGTAAATTTAACCTTGTATTCCTGAAGTTAAACCCAATTTTGTGAGGAGGTATTATCTTTTTTAGCTGGATTTGATTTTTTAATAGTCTTAGGGTTTTTCTATTTCAATTCATGAATAGTATTGACTTGTAAATTTTCTTTCTCACACTGTTTTTTAAGTTTTTCTTTCTTTCTACTTAATTTTTTTTTTCCAGCTTCTTTGGTGATTTCAGACTTTTCTTCTTTTCAAATATAAACATTCAACACTACCAATTAGGTCACAGTGGTTAACAATGCTCATAATCAGTATGTCTTTGATGATTTTTTTTTCCAGTTTTATCAATTTCTGAAAGATCTCTCAAATGGTAATTGTGTTAAAATCTTCAGCAATAATTGTGGAATTGTCTATTTCTCCCTTTAATTTTTTCAACTTTTATTTATGAATTACACATGTTAGACTGCTTGATATTATTCCTGGTCTTTTTATTTTTAACTCTTTTTTCTCTCTGTTCTTCAGACTGAATAATTTCCATTGATCTGTCTCCAAGTTCTCTCACTCCTTCCCCTGTCATTTCCATTCTGCTTTAAGTTGACCCAGTGACATTTTTATTTCATATATTGAATTCTTGAGTTCTAGAATTTCTATTTTATCTATTTTTATAGTTTCTATTTCTCTGCTGAGATTTGTTATCATTTCATTCCAATAATATCTTCCTTTACCTCACTGAGCATAGTTACAATAGCTGCTTCAAAGTCTCTGGTATTTCCAATATCTGGGTCATCTGGGATCATCCTTCTTTGATTATCTTTTCTCTTACATTTCTTTAATTCTTCAAATGTCAAGAAAATTTGGATTGTATCCTGGATATTGTCAATGTTGTGCTGTGGGATTCAGGACTGTGGATTCTTTCATATTTCTCCAGAGAGTATTGACGTTTTGTTATAGCAGGATACTAATTGGTTATACTTAAACTGCAAGCTCTTCCTTGCCTAGAGTGGCTGGAAGCTCAAATCTCAGTTCAGATCTTCTATTTTAGGGGAACTGCTTGCAGTCTGCCATATGTAGGTGTTGTTCAGAGGCAGGTCTTGGGCAGAGTTTATACACAGGAATTTGGGGTCCCCTTCTTAGGCTCTCTCTTTTCTGGGATTTTTGTCTCACTTTCTGGAAGCCCTTCTTACTTGGGGTTCTATCCCCCGGCTGCTCAGGACAGAACGATGGTTGACTTTCTGTGAGAGTCTAGCTGCTCATAGCATGCTTCATCTGTAGTTACCCCTGGAGGCAAGCTATAAAAAAGCAGGAAATTTACTCCAGGCTGGTCATCTTTTCCAAATTTTAATTTCTCTCCCAAACTTGCTGCTTTTTGTTCACTCTGCAGAGCTCTCAGGTAGTTAGTTTCTATATTTTGTTATTTGGTGGGAGTTTCAGTCTGTTAGGAGTTTATTCCTCAGTACCAGGAGAGAAACTTTTCCATATCTTAAGTTACCAAGTCATGTTTTAAGAAGAAATGCTAAATATGCCCTTGCACACCACTACACATTTATTGGTGAGGGGGTAAAAGTGCTTTTGCCCACTGTTGTAGCAATGCCACAGCTGGCCAACCTAGTCACTGTCTTTTTAGGGTTGTTCCTAAAGGCAAGAATGACTGTGAATAAACTGGGGATGATTCTATCATAATCCTTTCAGATATCCCTCACAGCATGGTTTATTGTAAATCACTGACTTTCAGTATAGAGAACTGAATTCCTCTGAGACCAGCCCAGAAACTCTGGCTTTTTTCATGGTCATCCTGGCCACTGATGGATTTATAATGTTTCAGCAACAATTTCCCAAAGTAGACATCACTTTAATAGCGCTTTCTAGGTGGCAAAGGTCATTTACCTCAGAGACCCTTCAAAAGCATTCACTGGTGTATTTTTTTTTGAAGGATGGAAGGGCAAATTGCCTGAAAGCTGTACAAATCACTGTGGTTAATGTATGGTAGGATAACCAAGGCCCCTAGGAGTACTAATAGCATGTTAGAAGGCATCTAATGATAGACTGTATAGGATGTTGGACATATATTTAAATACCAAACTTGTTAGAAACATTTTTTTTTTCATTGTTCCCATGTTTATGAACGAAGTCATCTCAGTAAAACTTGGCAAGTCTGAAAATGTTCCAAGATCCTCAAATTGGCCTGTACATCTTGTAATGATAGTTATGGGTAAGAGATAATGTTCATGATTGTAAAGAACGTTGTGCGGGCTTCCCTGGTGGCACAGTGGTTGACAGTCCGCCTGCCGATGCAGGGGACACAGGTTTGTTCCCCAGTCCGGGAAGATCCCACATGCTGCGGAGCGGCTGGGCCCGTGAGCCATGGCCGCTGAGCCTGCGCGTCCGGAGCCTGTGCTCTGCAACGGGAGGGGCCACAACAGTGAGAGGCCCGCATATCGCAAAAAAAAAAAAAAAAAAAGAAGGTCGTGCCCTTTAGATCTGAAATCTTGTTGGTGGTGGTTTTTTTTTTTTAACAGGTAGCTTCATGTCATATCTAAGTATTTTAAAGGAGTGTTTCTCAAAATATGGCCCAATAACCTCCTGCATTAAAATCTCCTGTGGTGTTGCTAGAAATGCAAATTCGTAACCTTATTTTAGCCCTAGAGAATGAAAATCACAAGTAGGGAGGATAGGAGCGATGGGACCCTTCGATTTGCATTTGTGTCAAGCTCCCCCAGATAAGTCTCACGCACATGAGAGAAAACAACTACATTAGATACTCAGGAGGATATTTTTCAACATAAGGGTGCCAGTAAAATGATGTAACAAATTCTGAGAATTTTTTTCTTTTTATCTAATACATTCACTGTGTATCTCCTAAGTAAAGAACACCATGCTAGCTGCTGGTGGGATATAAAGATGAATAAACATAGAGGCTCCTGTTCTGCTAAGGGAAGAGCAGAGTGCCCAGAGTAGCTTGATTAGAAAAAAAGCAAAAGGTTCTAGTTGGAGTGTGATATGCAATGAATGTGTCTCAAGTCTTAATGAATGTCATGAAGAACCTAGGGGTAAGGCAGGAATAAAGACGCAGACCTCCTAGAGAATGGACTTGAGGTTATGGGGAGGGGGAAGGGTGAGCTGTGACAGGGCGAGAGAGAGTCATGGACATATACACACTAACAAACGTAGTAAGGTAGATAGCTAGTTGGAAGCAGCCGCATGGCACAGGGATATTGGCTTGGTGCTTTGTGACAGCCTGGAGGGGTGGGATAGGGAGGGTGGGAGGGAGGGAGACGCAAGAGGGAAGAGATATGGGAACATATGTATATGTATAACTGATTCACTTTGTTATAAAGCAGAAACTAACACACCATTGTAAAGCAATTATACCCCAATAAAGATGTTAAAAAAAAAAGTCTTAATGAGTTTCTCAAGTTGTCTGGATATATATTAAAAAAGTAGTCAAGTTAATGAGGGACCACATTATAGATCCATCTCAGAGACTGCTCTAAAGTCTGAGGCCCACAAAAAGAATGGAATTCCAAAATGTATTTCTTTTAATTCAGACTAGTTTATTTTTAAAGTTTTATATATATATATATATATTTTTAAAAGATTATTTTCCATTATAGGTTCCAAAAGTTATTTTAAAACAAATTTCCTCAGTGTTTCAGACAGGTTCTGAGAAGCAGAGCCTGAGACTGGGATTCATTCAATTGGTTGATTGGGAGAATGCTTTCCTGAGACACTATAAGGGAGGGAGGGTAGCAGGAGAGGGCAGGGGAAGAAGTCAGACAAACGTGTAGTTCAGAAGAGGTCTAGCCTCCGCCTTTCCTGCCCCTACATGAAGCATTCTCACAGGAGTAGGTATGTGCCACAGAGGCCTTCCGCACACCTGCACAGCCTCTGAGGGCCTGGAGCCACCACCGCCAGCCTCCCAGGCCTCCTAGTCATCTCCTGTCAGCCAAGGGCAACCCTCCCCCAAAGGGTGCAGCTGTGAGCCAGAAGCAGCCAATATTCACGTTAGCTGGGGATGCGTATGCTGCCCAGTAAAGAGATCAGGGAGGAACCAAAGCATCCGCCACCCTCACCCAATGCCTGAAAGGCTTCTTCCTCTATGCTGCGCTGACTCTGCTATTCAACTCTGCAGTCAGACTGCCTGTGTTCAAACCTCAGCTTCATCTCTCATTTGCCGTCTTACAGCAGCCTCTTTGTGCCTCAGTATTCTCATCTTTAAAATGTAATTTATAAAGTTAACCATTAGAAGACTGTGAGGAAAGAATGAGATAACCTACACCAAGTATTTTCCGCAGTGCCTGGCATATAGTAAGCACTCAATACATTTTAGCAACACTAGTTATTATTTGCATTCCCTCACGATACTCCTCATTAAGACCTTGGCTACCTCGTGTCTAGGATTTTCCATCAGCTCCCTGCCTGGTTTCTCTGCCTCAGACACTGCCTCCCACTCCGCCAAAACACACTAAACAGATACACACCTTTTTCAAACTGTCCTACACACATAAGCATATATATGAGTTCTCTTCGTAAAAAGTTCCTTTCATCATATTATCTCTCTGCTCAAAACTCCATTATCTCCATGATAAAAATACCCACTTTAGCCTGCAATTCAAGTTGCTTCACAGCTTGGTTCTTCACTGTCTCTCCAGTTTCATCTGTCTCTTTTCTTTTACACCAGTGGTTCTCAAAATTTGATCTCATAACCCCCTTTCCTTCTTAACAGTATGTTATCTATTGATATTTACCATATTTGAAATTAAAACTGAGGAACATTGAAAAGTTTTACTTACTGATTCATTAAAAATAACAATAATAAGCATATTACATGTTATTAATAACAGTTTTATGAAAATAAATGTATTTTCCAAATTAAACAAATTTTTTGAAAAGAATATCACTTTTTCATTGTTGCAAATCTCTTTAGTATCTGGCTTAATAGAGGACAGCTGCATTCTGATATCTGTTTCTGCATTCAATATGTTGCTTTGGTTCAAGTATATGAAGAAAATCTGGCTTCATGCAGACACGTAGTTGGAAAAGGGAGAAGTATTTTAAAAGCTTTACAGATAATTGTAGATATTCCTCTATGATACAATAATAATATTCAACCAGTGGTAGTTTCTCAAAGATTAGCTACAGTGAGGAATCTGAAACCATATCCACAGTCTTTTCATACTTGGTTACATTAGAATCCATTGGGCTTTTGCACTCTGAGAAGATCTTTTACTTGTTCATGATTTGATCTCTCAGACTCCCTGAAAGGTCTCAGGCAACCCAGAGTTCCTCAAACTGCACTCTGAGACCAAGTTCTACATAAGCCCTTTTCATTCTGCATCTCTTGTTTTTAAAACATACCCAGGATTTTGGTTTTTATTCTGGTAGAGTGGGTCCAACAGATCAGGAGACAACTGCCATTGAAAAGATAGTTTGTTACTTACAGTTCCCAAGAGGAGGGGGCACGCCATGCCATGGAGGGCCACAGGAAGCACCACGTTCAGTCAGGAGGCAAGACAAGCGCGGGGAAAGCATGGGCAAAAGGTTTGTTTGTTTGTTTTTGTGATACGCGGGCCTCTCACTGTTGTGGCCTCTCTGGTTGCCGAGCACAGGCTCCGGACGTGCAGGCTCAGCGGCCATGGCTCACGGGCCCAGCCGCTCCACGGCATGTGGGATCCTCCTGGACCGGGGCACGAACCCGTGATGAAAGGAGGCTGAAGTGGGTTCGGACGAGGGATTGATTGGTTTGAATATCAAAGGAGTGCTGTGTTCGCAGCACAAGCACTATGGTGGAGTACCTAGGAACTATATTTTCCTTTCTTTAGCTCTAACTCAATATCACAACCTGATTTATACTTACAGACAGACTATAAGCCTGTCTTATAGGTATAGTCAATAAGCCAAAAAAAAAAAAAAATTAAAGGTATTTAGAGACTACCTAAAGAAAAAGATGTATTTTTCATTTGTCTTTGTTTAAACCTCTAGATCCTTTTATGAATACAAAGATCATGAACATTTTATTTTCTAATGGGGGCAAGAATAGGGAACACGTGTTGAGTGTTAAAGTGGTAGTCATTCATTTGTTACACTTAGGGTTTCCTTTTGACATTTCTTTAATAAGTGATATGCCTAGATTCTGCTAATGTGCTAATGAATTTGGGAAGCAAAGGTTATTTCATATTAACTGGAATATAGAAGATGTTAATCTTATGACTAAAGGTTAGTCCTAAAATAGTAATTTGGTAGTAGGTTAAGACTCCCATACAGTGTATTAAGAAGAATAGAGCAATTTACTTGATTTTTGTGTGATATTAGTTTTCAGCACCTAAGATTTGAATCTTAGACCATGGGGATGTTTTTGGAAGAACATTGTCCTCTATTTTCTCCTAACAACTCATTATGGATATATAATCTACAAATTGATCTTAATCTTCTTTGGAACCACTTAACTTTGAGGACTTTACCAGCCTAAATTTTTTTTTAAAGTGTCTCAAGTTTATTGTCCACTGTATTACGTGTATTTTGTCAAATTATGCTCATTAAATGTAACTCTTATAAACTACAAAGAAATCTTACCCACTTACAATACATTAATATTTAGTTAAGAGGTATATTGTCACTTTATCAACTCCTTCATGGTTTTACATGCTGTTTATTTTTTTTTAATTTTAAGTATTTATTTATTTATGGCTATGTTGGGTCTTTGTTGCTGCACGCGGGCTTTCTCTAGTGGTAGCAAGCGGGGGCTACTCTTCCTGGCAGTGCGCGGGCTTCTCATTACAGTGGCTTCTCTTCTTGTTGAGCATGGGCTCTAGGTGCATGGGCTTCAGTAGTTGTGGCACATGGGCTCAGTATTTGTGGCTCACGGGCTCTAGAGCACAGGCTCAGTAGTTGTGGTGCACGGGCTTAGTTGCTCTGCGGCACATGGGATCTTCCCGGACCAGGGCTCGAACCCGTGTCCCCTGCATTGGCAGGCGGATCCTTAACCACTGAGCCACTACAGAAGTCCCCGTGCTGTTTATTTTTTAAATGAAGATTATAATGCTTAATTTTTACTAAATTTTTATAAGCAAATGAAGTATTGCATTACAGCATTTTTGAAAAATAATGCCATGTACATATGAACTACAGTTTATGAACTCTGACCATATTCCTTCTTAACGTCTATCTTTCTTAAATTGTAGCCTTACTCATTTGGCTGGTTTTCCGATAGTAGACCTCATATAGTTTATCACTCTGGTGATTCCTTTCTGGATATTTTCGAGAGTCATTATATTCGTGAAGTGCCACATAACTAGAACCATAAAACATATTTCCACAGCTATTAGAGTATGGTTTTATAAAAAAGTAAGTAGATGTTTTCTGCATTATTTCTGAATGTCTTCTCCATTTAAAAATCTTAAATACCTTACACAGTGGAGGGTCATCCACCACTACATTTGCCTGTCATGTAAGCTCAACAGTGTCACTTGCTATTTATGGCACTTCTACTTTAGCATCCAATGATGTTTAAATGTATTATTCAATTTGTTGAATAAAGCAATTTAGCCTAGTAGAGTGATAAATAGAAATAGTAAAATGTCCCCCTCCCTCCTCAAAAAACTCTTTTCAATTCTTGCTCCTGATCTTTTCCCACAGGATTGCACTGGTATCTCTAGGAGGGAGACCTACAGTAAGCTTGGATGTGCCCTCCTTTGTTATATTGACCCTATGATAATTACAACTTCTTCCCTTATTTTTTCTTAAATTGGGCCCATCATCTTTATAGAATTCCTTTTTATTTCTAGTCCAATGACTTCAGCTACTGAAATAATCTACATTGTTTAAAATGTGTTAGTTCACACCTGCGTTTATACATTTGCCCTAAATTTCCCTCCCAGATTAAGTTGGGGGGCTTGATGAGCCAGGGCTGGTTTAATGTGTGAGGGTAACAGAATTTGATGTCCAGGAAGATCTGAAACACAGAACTGACAGCAAAGCTGGAGCAAGCCTGGGAGAGAGTTGAACTGATATGAGTGTTGAATTTACTTGTTGCTAACTGAAGGGACAGTTAGAAGGGACACAGCAGAGAGGAGGATGCTGGGAATGAGGCACACGTTGGAATCAGAGACACTGAGTGCAACAAGCGGGTTCATAAGAGAAAGCAGGAGGGAGACGCCAAGAAAGATTCCTCAAGAGCCTTAACGATAGCCACGGGGATTGCAGTAGGACGTCTGAGGCCCTGCCTGTGGGTGGAATCGAGCTATTCAGGACACTGAGACTGTTCAGGTGCATTTGTTCAGCCAACAGTTGTTTGCACATCCGCTGAGCCAGGTGCAGGTGATACAATGAATACTAAGTTGTAGCTCTTAGCACATTAAAGAGCTATTATTTTATATTACATACGACTTTTTTTTGGTGCAAACAAAAGAAGGTTTTTTTAGGACATCTGTCTCTATGCTTAATCTGAGATCTATAAAATATCTTATTAAAAATGTGAATATACTTGTGGACAATATGGTGACCCCCTGCAACAAACGTGATTTCTTGTTCTTTACATAAATCTCTGAAATGTCCTTGAATTGAAAATTTCCCTTGACTAGAAAGAATAGATAACTTTGACTAAAGTAAGAATAAAATAAGACATTTGGGAAAAAGCAACCTAAGCTGCTGCATGCTAGGTTAAAAGGCATGTATTAATTATGACCAAGAAAGAGATCTTAGAATTTTGAAGTTGGCTTCCTAAAGCTGTTGGTTCACGCTCAAGATCCTCAAGAAATTATTGGAAACCAAAAATGAAAATATAATCCTACCTGGTATATCTCTACTTGGAATGTTTCACTTTAAGTAACACTACAGTGATTATGGAAAGGATCAAAAAGGGAACCCAAATGGGACAAGAGACAAAGACAGTTATTTTTTAAAAAATATCTCTTATTTTAGAAAAAGAAAGATTTAAAAATATAGGATCTTAGGAGGATATAAAAATAATAAATTCAGAATAAATTCTGAATACTAAAATTAGACTGCACCCTTTAAAGCTAAAAGAGGTAAATTTTAGAATAACTAAAAACGGCTACTCCACATACTGAGTGAAGTATGTCAGACAGAGAAAGGCAAATATATGATAGCGCTTAGATGTGAAATCTAAAAAAAGGGTACAGATGAACTTATTTACAAAACAGAAGTAGAGTCATAGACATAGAAAGCAAACTTATGGTTACCAGTGGGTAAGAGGGGGAGGGATAAATTGGGAGAATGGGATTGACATATACACACTACTATATATAAAATAGATAACTAATAAGAATCTACTGTATAGCACAGGGAACTCTACTCAATACTCTGTAAATGGCTTATATGGGAAAAGAATCTTTTTAAAAAAAGAGTGGATACATGTATATGTATAACTGATTCACTTTGCTGTACACCTGAAACTAACACAACCTTGTAAATCAATTATACTCCAATAAAAATTAAAAAAAAAACCCAACTACTCCATAGCATGCATAAATTATGGCTGTATATTGCCTGAAAGTGACGTTTTAAACCTCAAATGCACGTTGAGATTTTACCTGTCTTTAGTGCCCAACCCAGATAACTGCTCTTCTGACTACCTCTGCAGAGCTTCATGGAGTGCTGGTCATTGTAGGCATAATAAACATTGCTGAATGACTAGCACAAATGAAATTAAGTACAAAATAAATACTACCTTTACATTTAAACTAAAAAGGAATTAATTTGTTACAGTCTCGTGATGAAGAATAAGTAAATATTGATATTTAAAACAGCACATCCTGGTTTATTGACATTCATTGGCAAAATGAATTTATCAGCAAATACTTTTTATTAAACTCAATGTAGGAAATATACAAATTTGGTATACTATAATGAGGTATTATTCATATAATTTGGTTTTTTTTTTGTTTTTTTTTTTTTGCGTTACGCGGGCCTCTCACTGTTGTGGCCTTTCCCGTTGTGGAGCACAGGCTCCGGACGCGCAGGCTCAGCGGCCATGGCTCACGGGCCCAGCCGCTCCGCGGCACGTGGGATCTTCCTGGACCGGGGTACGAACCCATGTCCCCTGCATCGGCAGGCGGCATATAACTTTTTAAGGTAGATAGAAAGGGCAATGTTTTAAATTGGCCAAATTGGGTTCCTGCAATTTGTTTCAATATTTGCTTCTGTATTTTGTAGTTATGGCCATTCTGTTGATAGGAAGTTAAACAATGCCGCCACCTACTGTGCTGGGCATGGTAATAAAGATGATAAAAGGAGAAATAAATAATTCTCCAGTTGTAAGTTAGTTATGAAGTAAAAAGCTAATTTTTGGTGTAATTACATTATACCACTCTTCAACTGTATTTTCAATAAACAATATTACTGAATAGAATCAACCAATCCTGCTGAGAGTCCTGTGAGCTAGGCCTTTATGGCCATGGGCCTTTTTTTTTTTGCTTTTAAATTTTATTTACTTATTTTTTAACATCTTTATTGGAGTATAATTGCTTTACATTGTTGTGTTAGTTTCTGCTGTATAACAAAGTGAATCAACTATACGTATACATATATCCCCTCCCTGTTGCATCTCCCTCCCACCCTCCCTATCCCACCCCACTAGGTGGTCACAAAGCACTGAGCTGATCTCCCTGTGCTATGCAGTTGCTTCCCACTAGCTATCTATTTTACATTTGGTAGTGTATATATGTCAATGTCACTCTCTCACTTCGTCCCAACTTACCCTTCTCCCTCTCCGTGTCCTCAAGTCCATTCTCTACATCTGCGTCTTTATTCCTGTCCTGCCCCTAGGTTCCTCAGAACCTTTTTTTTTTTTTAAGATTCCATATATATGTGTTAGCATACAGTACTATTTTTTCTTTTTGATTTCATTCTGTATGACGGACTCTAGGTCCATCCACCTCACTACAAATAACTCAGTTTTGTTTCTTTTTATGGCTGAGTAATATTCCATTGTATACATGTGCCACATCTTCTTTATCCATTCATCTGTTGATGGACACTTAGGTTGCTTCCATGTCCTGGCTATTGTAAATAGTGCTGCAATGAACATTGTGGTACATGACTCGTTTTGAATTATGGTTTTCTCAGGGTATATGCCCAGTAGTGGGATTGCTGGGTCATATGGTAGTTCTATTTTTAGTTTTTTAAGGAACCTCCATACTGTTCTCCATAGTGGCTGTATCAATTTACATTCCCATCAACAGTGCAAGAGGGTTCCCTTTTCTCCACACCCTCTCCAGCATTTACTGTTTGTAGATTTTTTGATGATGGCCATTCTGACTGGTGTGAGGTGATACCTCATTGCAGTTTTTTTTTTTTTAATATTTATTTATTTAATTTATTTGGTTGAGCCAGGTCTTAGTTGCAGCTCCAGGGCTCCTTAAGTTATGGCTCCAGGGCTCCTTAGTTGTGGCATGGAAACTCTTAGTTGTGGCATGCATGTGGGATTTAGTTCCCTGACCAGGGATGGAACCTGGGCCACCTGCATTGGGAGCGCAGTTTTATCCACTGCACCACCAGGGAAATCCCGTCATTGTAGTTTTGATTTGCATTTCTCTAATGATTAGTGATGTTGGGCATCCTTTCATGTGTTTGTTGGCAACCTGTTTATCTTCTTTGGAGAAATGTCTATTTAGGTTTAGTGCCTATTTTTGGATTCGGTTTTTTGTTCTTTTGATATTGAGCTGCATGAGCTGCTTGTATATTTTGGAGATTAATCCTTTGTCACTTGCTTCGTTTGCAAATATTTTCTCCCATTCTGAGGGTTGTCTTTTCATCTTGCTTATGGTTTCCTTTGCTATGCAAAACCTTTGAAGTTTCATTAGGTCCCATTTGTTTATTTTTGTTTTTATTTCCATTTCTCTAGGAGGTGGGTCAAAAAGGATCTTGCTGTGATTTATGTCACAGAGTGTTCTGCCTATGTTTTCCTCTAAGAGTTTTAAAGTGTCTGGCCTTACATTTAGGTCTTTAATCCATTTTGAGTTTATTTTTGCGTATGGTGTTAGGGAGTATTCTAATTTCATTCTTTTACATGTAGCTGTCCAGTTTTCCCAGCACCACTTATTGAAGAGGCTGTCTTTTCTCCATTGTATATTCTTGCCTCCTTTATCAGAGATAAGATGACCATATGTGCGTGAGTTTGTCTCTGGGCTTGCTATCCTGTTCCATTGATCTATATTTGTTTTTGTGCCAGTACCATACTGTCTTGATTACTGTAGCTTTGTAGCATAGTCTGAAGTCAGGGAGCCTGATTCCTCCAGCTCCATTTTTCTTTCTCAAGATTGCTTTGGCTATTCGGGGTCTTTTGTGTTTCCATACAAATTGTGAATTTTTTTGTTCTAGTTCTGTGAAAAATGCCATTGGTAGTTTGATAGGGATTGCACTGAATCTGTAGATTGCTTTGGGTAGTATAGTCATTTTCACAAGGTTGATGCTTCCAATCCAAGAACATGGTATATCTCTCCATCTGTTTGTATCATCTTTAATTTCTCTCATCAGTGTCTTATAGTTTTCTGCATACAGGTCTTTTGTCTCCTTTGGTAGATTTATTCCTAGGTATTTTATTCTTTTTGTTGCAATGGTAAATGGGAGTGTTTCCTTATTTTCCCTTTCAGATTTTTCATCATTAGTGTATAGGAATGCAAGAGATTTCTGTGCATTAATTTTGCATCCTGCTACTGTACCAAATTCATTGATTAGCTCTAGTAGTTTTCTGGTAGCATCTTTAGTGTTCTCTATGTATAGTATCATGTCATCTGCAAACAGTGACAGTTTTACTTCTTCTTTTCCGATTTGGATTCCTTTTACTTCTTTTTCTTCTCTGATTGCTCTGGCTAAAGCTTCCAAAACTATGTTGAACAATAGTGGTGAGAGTAGGCAACCTTGTCTTGTTCCTGACCTTAGTGGAAATGTTTTCAGTTGTTGACCATTGAGAACGATGTTGGCTGTGGATTTGTCATATATGGCCTTTATTATGTTGAGGTATGTTCCCTCTGTGCCTACTTTCTGGAGAGTTTTTAATATAAATGGGTGTTGAATTTTGTCAAAAGCTTTTTCTGTATCTATTGAGATGATCATATGGTTTTTCTTCTTCAATTTGTTAATATGGTGTATCACATTGATTGATTTGCATATATTGAATCCTGGCATTCCTGGGATAAACCCCACTTGATCATGGTGTATGATCCTTTTAATGTGCTGCTGGATTCTGTCTGCTAGTATTTTGTTGAGGATTTTTGCATCTATGTTCATCAGTGATATTGGCCTGTAGTTTTCCTTTTTTGTGTCATCTTTATCTGGTTTTGGTATCAGGTTGATGGTGGCCTCATAGAATGAGTTTGGGAGTGTTTCTCCCTCTGCTATATTTTGGAAGAGTTTGAGAAGGATAGGTGTTAGCTCTTCTCTAAATGTTTGCCATGGGCTTTTAAGATAAACCTTAGTATTTTTCTTAAAAAAACATACACACATGTGCACACACAGAATTTCCTGAATTTGTACCTCTGTTTTTCTTCTCCAACCCTTTTAACATGATTTTTAATGTTATTATCATTTGTTTATCCCTTACTTTTCCAGGTTATCTTTTTCTTTTTTTAAGCTTAATACATTTTTTTCTAGTGACAAATTTTTATTTTTTAAATTTTTTATGTTTATTTATTTATTTATATACAGTATAGTAGACCATGTTATCTTTTTCATAAGCTGATTTTCAAAATGATTTTTTTCTATACTGTCCATACATAGTTTCTCTTTATTTTGCTAAGGATTCAACCTATCCAATTTGTGAGAGTTTAGTTCAAGATAAAATTTCTTAATTACAATCGGAAGCATCCCAGACACCAAAATTTGTTAGGCTAACTACCCTCAACTAGGCAACTAAAATATTTTAAATAGCTACATACCAAAATACCATTGGTCTATATTCCACCAACAGTTGGTAATTCCCTTTTTCCTGTGTATTCTCTTCCATTAATCAATCATTTTCATAAATCACTCTCCTCTTCTAAATATAACTCATTCGAGAGCAGTTATATAATTTTCATGCCCCCATCATCAACTCTTTTTTTAAAAAATTTATTTGTTTGTTTGTTTTTTTGGCTGCATTGGATCTTTCTTGCTGTGCACGGGCTTCTCATTGTGGTGGCTTCTCTTGTTGCAGAGCACAGGCTGTAGGCATGTGGGCTTCAGAAGTTGTGGCTCATGGGCTCTAGAGCGCAGGCTTCGTAGTGGTGCATGGGCTTAGTTGCTCCATGGCATGTGGGATCTTCTTGGACCAGGGTCGAACCCGTGTCATTTTTTTTTTAATTTAATTTATTTTTGGCTGCGTTGGGTCTTTGTTGCTGCATGCAGGCTTTGTTGCTGCTAGGTGTGGCAGCGGGGGCTACTCTTTGTTGCGGTGCGCGGGCTTCTCGTTGCGGTGGCTTTGCGGGCTTTAGAGCGCAGGCTCAGTAGTTGTGGCGCATGGGCTTAGTTGCTCCGCAGCACGTGGGATCTTCCTGGACCAGGGCTTGAACTCGTGACCCCTGCATTGGCAGGCAGACTCTTTTTTCTTTGCCGTACGCGGGCCTCTCATTGTTGTGGCCTTTCCCGTTGCAGAGCACAGGCTCCAGACGCGCAGGCTCAGCGGCCATGGCTCACGGGCCCAGCCACTCCGCGGCATGTGGGATCTTCCTGGACCGGGGCATCAACCCGTGTCCCTTGCATCGGCAGGTGGACTCTCAACCACTGCGCCACCAGGGAAGCCCAAGCAGGTGGGTTCTTAACCACTGCACCACCAAGGAAGCCCCAGCAGGCAGATTCTTAACCACTGTGCCATCAGGGAAGTCTCCATCATCAATTCTTGCCCCTATCACTAATATTTTGTAAATAGTAGGCACCCAATGTTTAACTAAATTAAATGGGAAAAATGTAACGTACCTGAAAATATGCTTTTATTCATTTTGCAGGAGTGGGGAGAATAAAGTAACACAAAAGTAGAATAGAAAAAGATAAGTAAGTATTTTATTGGATATTTGGGCACTTCTTTCAGCCAAATTGGTAGTGGGAATTGGAAGGTGAGAAGAATGAATCAGAGAGGTAAAGGACAAGTAATAAATCAAACAGGGTTACTCAGTGTGTCTTAGTTCGTGCTGCTAAAACAAAGTATCAGAGAGTGGGTAGCTTATAAACAACAGAAACTTATTTCTCACAGTTCAGGAGGCTGGAAGTCTGAGATCTGGGTGCCAGCATGGTCAGGTTCTGGGGAGGATCTTCTTCTGGGTTGCAGACTGCTGACTTATTGTACATTCACATGGCAGAAAGAGAGTGTGCTAGACTCTCTGGCCTCTTCTTATAAGGGTACTAATCTCATTAGTGAGGGCCACACTCTCATGACTTAATTACCTGCCAGTGGTCCCACTTCAGAATACCATCACATTGGTGACTAGATTTCAACATATGAATTTGGGGGAGACACAAACATTCAGTCCATAATGCAGTGTTTACATATTTTAAGTAATGGGCTATTTGCCTTGGAGGGGCACAGAATCAAAAACCACACAGATCCTTATATTATGCTCTTGGGGAGTTACAACTATTGCACAAGATAGGTCAGAAGAATATTAAGTGCTAAGTAGTGCAGTGTTGACCATCTGTTCAACAAAAGTTTCAGAGAAGTGAAAGACGTGAATTGTGACCAACTGAGGAATGCTTCTTGAGAAGATGGGTGTTGAATTGGGTCTTAAATTTACAGATGTGAAAAATGAAAAGAGGTAAAAGATGAAGATAGGTGAATGAAGAAAGCACGCATTTCTAGAAAGGGAAGTATCATGAGATACAAGTAATACAGACAAAAGACACTTCTATTTCCTTCACCTGATTTTCACAATGTTTACTAGTGCTAGCTCCGTCTTAAATGCTAGCCACTAAGCTACATGTGGCTATTTAAGTTTAAATTAATTAAATGAAATAAAATTTAAAATTCAGACACATTTCAAGTGAGCAATAGCCACAGATGCCTAGTGGCTACTAAATTGAACAGTGCAAATAGAAAACACATCTATCATTGCAAAACTTCCTTTTGTAAATGCTACCGAGCACATACTATATGAAAAGCTCTCATGATCCCATTGAATCTTCATAGCAAACTTATGAAGTTATACTTACAAATAAGAAAACTGAGATTCCTAGAACTTAAGTATTTTCCCAAAGTCACATAGTCAGTGGCAAGGCTGTGAAAATTCACCTGACTTCAAAAACTGATGCTTTAAGCCATGGAAAATAAGGTTATTGGGTAGGGAAAAATGAGTTATTTACCACAGACAGTGACAGCCCAGATTGAACTTTCTGTGGCAGGCAAATCCAGTAGGTTCTTGAGGGAACAAAACCATAAAGGTGGTGTTTCAGGATAATTAAGTTGTTTTGTGGGCAGGGATAGGCTAGCCCATATGATGTCTTTAAAAGAAAAAGGCTCCCTCTCTGGGAGAGACGTAGCCTTATGGGTTCATGACTCAGTTAACAGAGCATGAAGTAGATCCCAGCCCCTTCTATTGGGTGCCCTTTCTCAAAGGGAAGAATTGGAAGGCGTGGAGGAAAAGAGAGCGTGGGATACAATAGAGGTGATGCCAAAGGGAGGGGGTGGGTGGACAGCAAAAAGAAAGTTTGAAGACAGAAGTGAAACAATTAGGTTTTTAAAAACTGGAAAAATAGAAGCAGAGTTAGAGCTTATTCTAAGGTTTCTAGTATGTAGGTCCAAAACACTGTAATGCCTATGATAGAAAAGAGAGAGAAAAAGAGAGCCAACTTCTGGTTTCTGGTCTAGAATCCAAGAAGCTTAGGAGTTGTCACTCTGGTCCACACAATAAGAAAAAAAAAGCTGACCTGAAAATCAACAACTCTTTTTAGCTCCCTCAGAGATCTGAGGTCACAGGGCAAACTGCTGCCCCCAAAGTTGGAGAGACAGACAGGCAGCAGAAGCCTCTGCTGGAACAAGTACTGGGGTAGGGAAACCTGAACTGTGATTGATGAACTGCTGGAGGCTCACTGTGGATAAGTCTGAGAGTTAAACACTTCATGAGGACCCAGTAACAGGGAGGCCCCCCCATTATTGTAAGTTTTACCTCTAGGAGCCCTATCAAGTTCCCACAAGGAAGATCAGAGAAAATCCCCTTGTGCTTCTGGCAGGGGCAGGAGGAAAGTAGCCATTCTGAAATAAGCCCAGAGCATTCTATTCTTTTTAAGGAGGCCTGACCTCAAGAGAAATTATTATTTTAGAATCTGGTAAAACCCTAGATTCTAACCTAAACTAGGGTTTTACCAGAGCCTAACTAACTAGGGTTTCACCAGAGCCTAACCAACCTGGCAGAAATTAAGCCAGGTTGAAGAAATGTCTAACATCCCTGCCATGTCTGAATCTAGTTCTGATGCTTGCTCTTCAAACTGTTTTGTTTTCGTTTTTGTCTTTTAGTATGCTTTGTGAGTTTTGGTTAAAAGCCAGACATGATATACTGGGTAAAAGGAACTGAGGAGAATAGGCCTTTTGTGTGAAGTTTTATGTTTACCTGGGTAGGGTTTAGGTTGTGCTCCACACAAGATTTACTAAATCAGAAACTCTGCAGTGGGGTCCAGCAATCTGTGTTTTTAGCAAGTCCTCCAGGTGGTTCTGATGCCAAATGTTAAGAACTACTTCCGTAGCATCACAATTACTAAGATCATGGTAAATTGGAGTTGGGTACAGGTAGAAGGGCATGCACTGGCTTCTATAATAGCTCTAGCATTTGAGAGAGGCGAAGACAGTTATAAAAACTGTGGAATTGGATGGCTGTTGTTAATTACTGTTAATGTGCTTCAGGAAGGAAATAACAAGCTCAGGTTAGCCAGCTCTCTACTTAAGGCATCATGAAGTCTAGGAATCTTCTATGGCAGCCTTTAAAGAGAACGTCAGAACCAGGTTGCCTTCGAGAAACGGTTGATTCTAAGAATGCAGCAGAGAATACACAAGATGAGCCTAGAGCATCTTATAGTACCAGGAAAGTAAAGAAATGCTAAAAAAAAATAGTAACACATCAAAGGGACATAGAAGTCAACTGAAAGAACTCCCAGTGACCAAAGATGGAACACTTTGAGCAAACGCAAACAAGAAAAGAGCAAAAAAAAAAAGTATTATTGGGTTACAACTCAAAGTATAAGATAAATATACATGAGTTCATACTGCTATAAACAATTTAATAAATGGGTAAATAGGATAAAAGAGACAAATTTTCCTTATAGAAAAATTCCAATAATATACTTAGATATTCCCCTCTACAGAAGGTAAAGCTTAATGCCCTTCCTTCCCCTTGAGGGTGGGCTAGACTCAGTGACCTGCTTCCTAAGAACAGAGTAGGGAAAGGGAAAAATATTAACTTTTAAGTGGAGGAACTTGGCAAATGCTACATTTACTAAGTGCTAAAAGTTACCATCACCAGATATCATGTACTCCTTACAATAATGTGATAAGGACACTCTACCTCTGTGAAATACTTTCCAAAATCCTACAACACCCATCTAATCATGAGAAAGACATCAGACAAACTTAGATTCAGAGACAATCTACAGCATATCTGGTCAGCACTCCTCAAGACTGTAAAGGTCATGAAAAACAAGGAAAGACTGAGAAACTGTCACAAACCAGAGGAGACTAGGGAGACATGACAACCAAATGAATTGTGATACTCTGGTATGCAGAAAAGGGTTAACATAGCAGGCCTGAGACCACTATCCTTAGAAAGGCCTGCTTGCCACACCACTATATATAAAGTAAATCAACAAGGATTTACTGTATAGCACAGGTAGCCATATTCAATACCTTGTCATAATCTATAATGGAAAAGAACCTGAAGCTGTACACCTGAAACTAACACAGTATTGTAAATCAATTATAGTTAAATTTAAAAAAGCAAT
Organism: Delphinus delphis; assembly: GCF_949987515.2. Classification (NCBI taxonomy): domain Eukaryota; kingdom Metazoa; phylum Chordata; class Mammalia; order Artiodactyla; family Delphinidae; genus Delphinus; species Delphinus delphis. The sequence goes on from NC_082689.1 coordinate 78,112,695, forward strand.
CAGAAATGATCATGCTAAGTGAAGTAAGTCAGAAAGAGAAAGACAAATACCATATGATATCACTTACATGTGGAATCTAAAATACAACACAAATGAACCTATCAATGAAACAGAAACAGAATCAGGGACATAGAGAATAGACTGGTGGTTGCCATGTGGGGGGGCGGTGGGAGAGGGTTGGATTGGGACTTTGGGATTAGCAGACGCAAACTGGTATATATAGAATGAATAAACAGCTAGGTCCTACTGTATAGCACAGGGAACTATATTCAATATCATGTGATAAACCATAGTGGAAAAGAATATGAAAAAGAATGTATATATGTATAACTGAGTCACTTTGCTGTATAGCAGTAATTAACATGACATTGTAATTCAACTATACTTCAATAAAAAATAAATTAAAAAAAAAAGGAAAGTCCTGCTTGCAAAGTTGGCCCTTGACTGGCATCTGGGAACTTAGATTTTGGGAGAGTTCCCACAATTTCCCTGATAAGAATGGCTCATGGTGTCTAAACTGTACAAACAATGTGGTTTATGCTGACCACCTGCTTTCCTTCTGAGAGTCTGGAAACATGGGTGCATGTTAGGTAGAGGGTGCCTGTGTGACTAGACCCCGGTAAAAACCCTGGGCATTGAATTTGCAATGAGCTTACCTGGTAGATGACATTGTTGTACGACTCATTGTTGGAGGATTTAAGCACGTCCTGTGTGCCTTCCTTGAGAGAGAACTCTTAGAAGCTCGCACCTCCAGACTTTACCCTATGTGCCTTTTCCCTTTGCTGATTTTGTTTTGTATCCTTTAGTTGTAATAAAATATAGTCATGAGGATGACTATATGCTGAGTCCTATGAGTCCCAATGAATCATTGAAACTGGGGATGACCTTGGGGACACCTGGCACACCTGGATTGGATCCTGGAAAAAAAAAAGGAGGCCATTAATGTAAACATTGGTAAAATCCAAATAAATCTGTGGTTTAGTTAATAGCAATGAACTAATGTTAGTTTCTTAGTTTTGACAAATATACCATGGAAACGTAAGATGTTAACAGTGGGAAAAAGGGCTGAGGGGTAAATGAGACCTCTCTATACTATCTTTGTATCTTCCTTGTAACTCTAAAATTATTCCAAAATAAAAAGTTTATTTAAAAAACACTCAAACTGAATGCTTTGGAAATTAATGAAAAATAACATACCACTCATCCTAAAGACACATAGAGAAATTATCCAAACTGAAATACAAAGAGAAAAATGAGAGAAGGAGAGAGAGAAAGAGAGAGAGAAAGCTAGCTAGCTTTATTTGCTATGGCCAGAGGGGGGGCCAGAGGGACGGATTACAATTAAAAAAAAAAAATCAGACTCAGGACCTGATTGTGAGAGTAGCAGAATTTAAAAGAAGGTTGAATTCATAACCCATAGCATAATGTAAAGTCAGGACTCTGCAGGGGAAAGAATGAGACCCTGAGACCTAGGATGATGGGGATATCTGGGTGGATACTCTTGAGAACTTTGAGCTGATAGATTCACCTCAGTCCTCTGGACTGACAGAAGTGGTGTGCTTGCCCCTGCTAGAGGATAGTGACCTCCCTTTGCCCGAAGACCATGGAGAAGCCTCATCTGAGGAAGATGCCTTCCAAAATGCTACTTTCCCTTTCAAGATTTCCCTTTTGATCCAGAAAGAACCAAACCACTGCTTTCCCTGCTGACCTCAATCCTTATTCACTGAAGTATTGGGAGGAGGTCATGTTCATTAATCTTTTGCGAGGGAGAAAAAGAAAAAAAGATTTCCCACAACCCCCTTCAGTTTTTCTAGACCAATAACTAGAGTCAAGTTCCATCAAGTCTTGACTGGGGAAGCACTGTCACTGTTTTGGAATAAAAAGGGTTATTCACCAAATACGGACTGGCAGAGTTGGAAGAACATACCTGAGGATGGATCTTGGTGTATGTTCAGAGAAAGTGGTGTGAGGTAAGGATGTAGATTTGTTGACTGTAAACCCAAAATAATAATAACAACAACAAAAGCCCCTAAAGAGACAGAATTTAACTGAAATTGATGAGATTATTTTGTTATCAGGGAGACTGGGGCTCAAAAGAGGTTGTACAACAGAAATTTTGCACACCAGAACTTGTGGGCTGCCACTGACATATCTTTTACTTCTTCAATAACTTCATTAGGTGAAGTAACAATGAACAATCTTTGTATCTTCTTGTTTCTAACACAGGGCCTGGCTCTTAGTGACTATTAAAAATTTTGTTAACTGGATTCACCAAGAGACTGAGTATATGCACAGATGAGTAAATACCCATAGATTGTTTTTGTTTGCAGTACGCGGGCCTCTCACTGCTGTGGCCTCTCCCGCTGTGGAGCACAGGCTCCGGACGTGCAGGCCCGGCGGCCATGGCTCATAGGCCCAGCTGCTCCGCGGCATGTGGAATCCTCCCGGACCAGGGCATGAACCCGGGTCCCCTACATCGTCAGGCGGACTCTCAACCAGTGCGCCACCAGGGAAGCCCAACCCATAGATTCTTGAACATGCTTGCTATTAAAGATGTGGAGGAGCTAAAGGAATCTCTTCAAAATGTGAATAGTTTCCAAAGACAAATCCTCAGACCTTTGTTCTTATCTCAGTACAATCTCCTCTACAATATCTCTTCTTCAAATACTACGTAACTCCTAAACTGTTCCACTGCCTGGTCTGCTTCTTAATATATGTCATGCACACTGCTGTCAGATTACTATCTGGAAACTCTTTTTTGTGTACTCCTCTGCTGCTCAAAATCTTTAAATGATTATCTAGTGCCTTATGTGATAAAATTAAAAATTCTTAGCTTGCTCCTTAAGGCTCTTCCCAATCTGTTTCCTCCTATCTCTATCTACCCTTGTTTTCCATTCCAACACTAAGCCTTAATCCTAGACAAATTCACCTAGAAAGTCTCCAAACATATCTTGAACATCCTAGGTTCAATGGTTTTTGAAAATCAGCTCCTTTCACCTGCTGATGTTTCCTCCTTATTTGTGAACCTATCTTTATGATATAAAATGCAACAACCTTTCTGAACTATTCCATGTATAATGGTTCTCTCTCTTTTGTATCAAGTCTTTACACAGAGGTTGTAAAATGGTCTTGTTTAGCCCATTATTAAAAATGTTGAAGTAATTCTTAACATTAAAAAAAATCATTGAGGGATTCCCTGGTGGCGCAGTGGTTGAGAGTCCGCCTGCCGATGCAGGGGACACAGGTTCGTGCCCCGGTCCGGGAAGATCCCACATGCCGTGGAGCGCCTGGGCCCGTGAACCACGGCCGCTGGGCCTGCGCGTCCGGAGCCTGTGCTCCGCGACGGGAGAGGCCACAGCGGTGAGAGGCCCGCGTACCGCAAAAAAAAAAAAAAAAAAAAAAAAAAATCATTGAAAAACTGGAAGCTCTAGTAGAGCCCACACTTAAACAAATAGCTTAAGTTTACTGGTAGCTGCCATGCACTGTTTGGTTGGATTTGAAAAGTATTTACTGAGCACCTATTACTTGCTGGACACTGTTTTAGATGCTGGGGGTACAGCAGTGAACAAAAATAATCATGGAGTTTATAGTCTAAAGAGGAGAGACAGAAAACATAATTCTATATTAGGAAGTGATAAATGCTATAGAAAAATAAAACAGGGTTTAGAGGGTTTGGGAGCGTGTGGGTGGGAAGGGTGCTTGCACTTACACACTCATTTCAATACCTGGCTGTCTCCGATGGGAATTTGAGTTTGTGACCGCGATTGCATATCAGAACCGTCATGTATTGTCACGTATATGCTATACACTGTCCCCATAAAACTGTCAGCAACTTGAAGGCAGGGACGGTGCCTCATTCGTCTCTGGATTCCCAGAGTCGAGCAGTGTTTTCAGTGTAAGAGCGCGATGTAAAGCGAAAAGTGAGGAGTCCCGATTTCCACGGTGGTTAATTCTGGCGGGGTTTAGGCGCCGAGGAGAGTGTAACCCCAGAACCGCCAGGAGCGGAGCCAAACCTTTCGCCGACTCTCGAAACCAGTGAGGCTCCATCCGTTTCCAGGGCAACGGGACTGTGACGCGAACGTAGCCGCGGGCCCTCAGCCGCGTGGGACTAGCCCATATTTTAGGAAGGAACTAAACTGGAGAGAACTTGGCCGTCGGAACCAGCAGCCCTACGCAGGGAATCCCAGAACACCTCGCCCCCTGCAGAACTGCCGCCGGCATTGCAGCTCCCGGTTCTCTGGCGTCGCCAACTTATAGGCTCGACAACTTCCGGCCCTGAAGGTCCCCCCTCCATGGCTTGCCGGGGTCCTAGCGATGGAAAGGTGGCCTCGGCGGCCGCCTGACCCCTACGGGGGCTTCGGATCAGGGCTGCCGCCTCCTCTCGGAGGGCGGCGGCTACAGGGCCGCTGAGAAGATGCCCGCAGCTGGTGGGACCTCATACCGGGAGGAGAGGTCGGGGCGGAGCGCAAGGGCGGAACGCGGACCTGGAGCTGGTCCGTCAGGCAGGAGTGGGGCAGGTGCGGTGGCGGAAGTGCCGGACGCGACTGGAGCCGAGCCGTCTAGGAAGCCGGGGCCGTGGGTACCCCAGCCCGGAGCAGCTGCAGAGCCTCCGCCTGACCGCAGCAACTTGGGCTCGGGCGCCGGCGAGATGCCTCTCTTCACCGCCAACCACTTCGAGCAAGATGTGGGTAAGTGCTGGGCCGGGGCCCCAAGCCGTTGTTTGTTGTGCTAGAAAGTGGGCGGTGGCGACTTCGGGGACTGGAAAGCCTAGCAAAGGGGGAGGAGGGTGCGGCGTCGCCGCTGCCTGGCAGCCGGGATTTTTCTGGGGGCAACCTCGGCGCGTCCCTAGCTGCCAGGGGAGTGTCCCCAGCCCACCTGAGGTTGGGGACCCCGAAAGAGGACCGTTCCCCTCGCCAGGCACAGGAATAGGGAGGAGCCTGGGGTTCTCTGGAGACCGGACTAATTGAGCAATTGCGGAGTTGATGACACAGAACTTCCAGCTCCCTCTAGAACTGGTTGAGTCTTGTGTCCCCCCCTCCCCACTCCCCCGCCCCGCGGTTAAAAGTGATGCAGCAGACCCTGTTGTCTAGGGCAGCTCAGCACTTAGAGACTTCAACTTGCCCCGGTTCAATAAGAAGAACCTATTTTATCTCGCTTATATATAGATGCGTCCAACCCTTGATCGCACGGCTTCAGGATTTATTTATGATAGTTGGAAGTGTTACACTATCCATGGATAGTGCAAGTGCTATAAGGTGTTCTGCCTTAGGGTATGGAAAGGAAAACCCCAGGATTTCAAAACAGTCCAGAACACCTGTTTTACTTCTTGGGGGGTCGTCAGTGACTATGGAGTGAGAAAAAGATGGATTGGGCATGAGAACTCTTAACTTGTGGCTTTAGAAAAACAGTAAACCAAGCTGGCTAAAATAAATATTTTTGTAGCAGTAGTTAATTCTAGGTAGAGTTTTAGGATTTAGTGGAATGAAAAAAACACATGGCTGCAAATTGCCAGTTATACAGAATATTGCACCTGTTTCATAGTTACAATTTTCTAATTATGGGGAAAGTCTAGAAAGTGCCCTATTTTGGTATATTATGTGATTCCAAAAATGTGTTCAGAAGTCAAATATGATGTATAAGTACCTTCCTTTCGCAGAGAGCTAAAAAACTATAGATTTTGATCCTTAGATAGTCTTCAAATATGTATTTCCATAATTTCATTCAACTTTTTTCTTGGTAGTTTAACATTGCCGACTGCTATAAATCTAGGAAGCATAATGTTGAGGTTCACAGCGTCTGCTTTTGGAACACCTAATGATGTCTTCCTTTGCTGCAGTGAGACCTTCACTTTTTATTGTTGTGAAGACTTTCATTTTGTCATAGTGGAAAAAAAAGGCAAAATAGAATAAGACAAATGATTTTCAAACTTAACAACTGTGGAACTCTTCAAGGGAGATCTTTCCTGGCAGCCCATTGTTTTCTGATTGACAACTTCTCTGGTGAAAGTAAGCCAAGTTGCTTTTCTAAACCTCCCCCTCAGTGTCTCCTGAGGTTCCTACATGGTTTAGTGGATCACAGTTTAGTTCCACTGTAGTAAAAGAAGCACTGCTGTTCAGACAAAAAAAAAAAAAAAATACTGTGTATAGATTATTTCATGGGCAGTGCCATCAGCCAAAACTTCAAGTACTTACTTGTTAACTCAAGTATAACTGACTGAAGTCAGTTTCCAAAAGGCAGTTTAAGATAAAATAGAAAGTTTGATTGTAACCTCTTTTAGGCAAGTGGTTGGAATTAATAGAAAAAGTGGCATGAAATACTAAGGATTTCAAATTGGCTTTATACATCTATCATAGAAGAAAAATTATATATTGCACTTTTCAAAACTTAAAGCCCCTGTTAATTTGAAATACAGTAGTTAAGTAATATGACGATCAAGTCATTGTTTAACTTGAGATGCCCACAGGAATGTTCCTTTGCAGTGTCATTGTCCTTTTCATCTTTCTTTGATTCAGTCAGATTTTTATTACCATTGTTTCTTTTTTGTCATAGCTTTGTTTACCTTTCATTCAACAAACAGGCTTTGAGTGATTACTGTGTGTCAGACAGTGTGTATCAGACTTTGGGAGCACAAATTTAATAAATAAACTGGGTTCCCTCAAGGAACTCTCAATCTAATGGAGGACTCGTACACACATAAAAAGATAATTGTATTTTTCACACCATATTACGATACTAGAAATACAGGAGATGCTTTACATTCTCCCTGTATTTAAAACAATCATCTTCCCTGAAGAGAAGACAAGGACCTTCAGGCAGACACTTTATTTGTAAAAGTGTTGACACTATCCTCTCTCTTCCCCTGCTTTCCTGATAGCACTTACACCTGCAGGAAGTGACCATCTCTTACTATATGTATGGTTTGGTCATTTTTATAATTAACTGTAAAGTTGAAACTACATTCCTTTGGTCGATGCAGTCTCATCAGAGGGTGAACAGTGTTTCTGACATCATTCATGTGGGGAAGAAATCCTTTTCTCAGACCCTGAGACTCTGAGAAAAGACTGTAGTGACTCAAGATGTCTAGGAAGGCACTCATAAGTTGATGATGGTATATGACTTGTCAAATGGTAGCCGGCCAAAGGCTAAGAGGTAAGGAACTCTGGCAAATTCCTGTTTTTTTTCTTTTTTTTCTTGGAGTCAGAACCTACAAATCCTGAAAGGTATGCTAGGTATGGTAGCATTAGAGCTCTTTAAATATTTATTGGATCGCTTCTCAGCCTTTTGATCGGCTAAGATCAAGTGTAAATATTTATTGGATTTCTTCTAATATGGGTTTATTGTTTGTTTTCTTGAATAAAATTCCTTTGAAGCTGTGCTGAGAAAAAAAGAGAAAATATCCACACACATCCCCCCTCACCCCGGCCCTGATTCTTATCTTGAAGGGGAGTGTAGGTTTCCTAAGGTAGAGAGCTGGTTTGGGGCAGCCTTTTTAGGAGATCCCAAGGAGAAAGTAAAACGTGAGGGACAGAGCCACAATAGGAAGATTTAGTGGCAGTGTTAAAAGGGCAGACAGATGTCATTTCCTTACATCCTGTACCGATTTTTCCAGTCTCATTACATTGATTCCTGAGTCATGGATGTCTGTTCTGCTCCGTAACCCCAGTTCTTATTTCCGTGTCTTTTTTCTCCTTACTCAAGCCAGGCAATCTTTCTTGCCAGTTTCTGTCTCTGTGCCGTTTACTACTATTCACTGATAGATTTTTGCTTTTTTCAGCAATACTTGGTATCTCCTTTCTTAAAGATAAACTTACTTGTGTCCCACAGAGCTGAGCTCAAATTCTACTTCTACAAAAACTCTTTTCACACAGTGGATTGAAGTATGAACTTTATCTTAAAAGGAGACTTTTCCAAGTAAAATTTGAATGCATGTATTGCTATGTCTTTGGCTTGTGTTTGGTCAAATAACTTGACAGTGAGTAGCTTGGAGTTTTTGATAATGGAATCGTTTTCTCCAATGAAATTTTACAAGAAACCCTAATATAAAAATAGATATTGGGCTTCCCTGGTGGCGCAGTGGTTGAGAGTCCGCCTGCCGATGCAGGCGACACGGGTTCGTGCCCCAGTCCGGGAAGATCCCACATGCCACGGAACGGCTGGACCTGTGAGCCATGGCCGCTGAGCCTGCGCGTCCGGAGCCTGTGCTCCGCAATGGGGGAGGCCACAACAGTGAGAGGCCCGCGTACTGCAAAAAAAAAAAAAAAAAAAAAAGATATTGATGGCACTCTGGTAATACAAATTTACTTTATACATTTAAATATATTACATTTACATAGTCATTAAGGCAATTCTTGAACACATGAGGTTGTTGCAAAATATTAAAATTAAAAAAATTTTGGTTTTAGGTGAGAATGACAGCTGTAACAGCCAGTTTTTTTCCTATACTTTCTTTTGCTTACATGGTACCAAAAATTTCTAATACCTAGTCCTAATTAAAATAGTTACAAATTTTAATTAATATATTTTGTAATTTTTTAAACGATGAAAAATTTTTAGCATAAAGTACAGAATATAACATAAACTCTATTCCTGTCAGTCACCTCTGTCAAGTCCTAACATTTTGCCACACTTCATTCTTTTTTTTTAAAGAAAACATTCAAAATACAGTAGAAATTATTACTTTTATTTATTAGCTACCTGATAATCTTTTTCCTCTCTTCTCAGAGTTAAACACTCTAAAAAGATTTAAAAGTCTATTTTGTAATATATACTATACATACAAATATACTATATATATTGTTTTGCATGTTTTTAAACTTCATAAAAAATAATATTCTCTGTAGTCATTTGTAGCTTGTCATTTAGCATTTTTTGTGAGAGTTATTCATGTTGATGTTTGTAGCTTTAGTTCATTAATTTTAAGAGCTATGTGATATTCCACATTTTTTAACCCATTCTCCTATTAATGAACATGAAGTTTTTTGCAGTTTTTTGCTATCACAGACAACACTGCAGTGAAAGTTATTATCCACGTTTTCTTCTTCACAAGAGTGAGAGATTCTCAAGGGATTGTATCTTGAAGAGGAATTCTTTTTTAAAAATGCATATAGTGCAAAGTTGCAAAATGTTAAATAATACAGAATTGTTCTTCTAAGTGTTTGTGGGAGATTTTACTCCCACCAGCAGTGGAAGTGAAGTCCCTGTTGTTCCACAGTCTCACTAACGCTGGGTATTGTCAGACTTTAAAATTTATGCCAATTTGATGGGTGTGAAATAGGGCATTGTTTTCCATTTATTTCAGCTTCATTGCAGTTGAGCATCTTTTCATGTCTCTTGGTCAGTCTGTTTTCTTTTTGTATAAATTGCCTGCTCCTTACTTTCATGTACTTATTATTCTGTTGGATTATTTTTTCTTATTGATTTTTAAAGTTTCACATGCGTTCTCTACTAATCTTTTGTTGTTTATGTGAATTGCAAATATATATCCTTGTCTGTTGCTTCTTTTTGTTTTTCTTTTTGTGCTGCCTTTTACTATTAAGAAGATTGAAGTTTCGGTTTAGTAATATTGTCTTTCTCCCTTGATTTTATTTTTCTTGTTCAAGAAAAGCTTTCTCTCCTCCTTGAGTCTATAAGGATCTTGTTATGTTTTCTTCTGAAAGTTTTATTGAAGTTTTGATTTTCACAGTTAGGTCTTTAGTCCACCTGGACTTGGTCTTTATGTAAGGTCTAAGGAGAGATTTGATTGGATAGTCGATTCACAGTAGACAATTATCAGTTGCCTAATCACCATTTATTGAATTATCTATCCTTCCCCCACTAGTTTGGAGCACTTTCTCCTTCATATAGTAAATCCCTTTCCTTGTATGAGGTCTGTGTCTGTGCTTTCTGTTCTACACTGTTCTCTTTATCTATCCTGTACCAATACCACATTCTAATGCCATTGGCCTTTATAGGTGGTAGGGCAAGCCCCCTGTCTTGTTTTTCTTCATTTTTATACTCTTAGCTGTATTTTGCCTTTTTTCTTTCATATGGTTTTATTATCAGATTAGTAAAATCATAAAAGGGAATTTCTTTTATGTTCTTTTAGAATTTGAGAAGACATTGTAGTTTATATTTTTGATTCATATGCACTGATGATGTTGATAGTTAATAATACACTTTTTATTTCCTGATAATAATGTTTAGTTCTAATCTTACTTAGATTATATAGTTGACCCTTGAACAACTCAGGGGGTTAGGGATGCTGACCCCCTGTACAGCTGAAAATCCATGTGTTAACTTTTGACTCCCCCAAAACTTAACTACTAATAGCCTACTGTTGACTGGAAGCCTTACCGATAACAGTCAGTTAACATGTTTTGAAGGTTATGTGTATATCTACATATATTTTATACAATTCATGACATACTTTTTTCTTATTTTTTTTGATATTTCTAGGCTACCCGGTTTGTCTGCAAGTTTTTTCTAATTGTTACAAATCTCCAAAAATTTTTCCAATATAGTTATTTTTAAAAATCTGTATATTAAGTGGATCTCTGCAGTTAAAACCCATGTTATTCAAGGGTCAAGTGTAATTGTAAAGTTAGGTAAGAGAGCAAGAGGATGATTTTTCTACAAGTAAGTATACACATTCTACTACTGTCCCTTGAGGTGGAAGGGAAAGGGAAAGAACTTTTTTTTTTTAAATATTATTGCCTTATTAGGCTTTGTAACTTTACTTGATAGTGAATAAATGTTTGTACTGAGTATAGGGATTGAACCTAAGAAGGTCTATATGACAGATATCAGACATTGCCCCCTGAAAATTATTGACATTTTGAAGCCACCTACTTATTTTTAGCTCATATTACTTCAACTTCATATAAAAAATTTGTTGGTACATGGTGGTGTAATTTTAAGAATTTTAGCCATTCTAGTGGCATCTCTTTGTGGCTTTAATAAGTATTTATTTATCTAATCTTTAATATAGTTGTTCACTAAATTAATATCCTCTTTTTTGAAATATCTGTTTAAGTTTTTCACCCATTTTTCTTTTCACTTAATTTTCACAACTCCTCTTTTAAGCATGGCAGCCATTTTAATTTCCATTTTACAGATGAGAACATGGATTCAGATTTGAGTCAGAGCTGAGGTGAACTACCTAGCAACCTTAAGCTAATATGTAAGTTTCAGAGCTGGGAATAGAGAAGGTGGGTCTTCAGTGTTAGTGGGTGATGTGTGTACTCCACATGTGCGTAATGATTTCCTCAGTCTGCAGAGGTTATGTGGTCATCTGCCCAACCTAACTGCTTTTGATTCTCCATCTGTGATGTTTTGGCGTGTTAGTGGCTACTTTGAGACTCATTTTTCCTTTTCCCCAGCTCTTATTGTGTCTTGCACGTGAAGCTTCCAGATAGGTCTGTTAAAATAGAAATTATACTTACTACATTTATTCTTCTGCCCTGTTTCGTAATGTAAGGATGTTTGTAGAAAAGAGCATGCCTGTTCTGTGGAGTTGTGAGGGGGTATGGCTCTCAATGAACAGGATTACAGAGGGCATCTTGGGAGTATTAGACAAGAAGAAAGTGAACTTGTAGGAATGTAAAGGCTGGCTCTAGACCTTTTACCTTTTAAATAGATGATTTACAATATTAGAAGGAAGTAAAAGATGATTTTAATTTTGTTTCTTCCTTTTTCCTATCTGCCCAACTCTCTAAACTCTTCCTAGTCCCCCCACAAATGTTGGTGGTAACATGTGAAATGAAAAAAGAGTAGCAATCACTCTTCTGTATTCCACCAGAGCAAGAAGTTCTTAAATATGTACATTGTGTTATTAAATGATGCGGTAAATGGAGTTAAGTGTGGCATTGTGTCTGACTCTTTTCTTATAAACAAGAGTTGGTCTTGCATTTGTCCTATTCAGTATGTTTAAAATGTTCATGCATAGAGAAACTGAAAACTAACTTGTTGAAAGAGTTAATTTAGCAGTTTTGAACAAAAATTGCACCCAAGAGGCAGATTAATAGAAAATATGCCCTGAGCCAGACTGCCTAGACTGAAATCCCGCTTTTACTATTTAGTATCTGTATGATCTTGTGCTAGTTACTTTTCTGTCTCAGTTTGCTCATGTATAAAATGGGGCATCTTCATTGGATTCAATGTAAGTAGTTTAGCGTATGTAAAATACTTTGAAACTATTGTTATTTTTTTCTTTTTTAGTTAATTAATTAATTTATTTTTGGCTGTGTTGGGTCTTCGTTGCTGCGCATGGGGCTTTCTCTAGTTGCGGCGAGTGGGAGCTACTCTTCATTGCAGTGTGCAGGCTTCTCATTGCGGTGTCTCCTCTTTGTTGCAGAGCACGGGCTCTAGGCGTGCAGGCTTCAGTAGTTGTGGCACACTGGCTCAGTAGTTGTGGCTCGCAGGTTCTCGAATGCAGGCTCAGTAGTTGTGGCGCACGAGGCTTAGTTGCTCCGTGGCATGTGGGATCTTCCCGAACCAGGGCTCGAACCCGTGTCCTCTGCATTGGCAGGCAGGTTCTTAACCACTGTGCCACCAGGGAAATCATTGTTATTGTTTTTTAATTAATTATTACCTATCATTCATTACTCAGAGCTGTAAGTAGGCTTTCATTTTAGGAAAAGTAGAATTTATATTACTGTTTTCTCCAGAGTAAACTGAAGATTTGTATCAATAAAAATTTTACCCAAACAAATCAAAGCATTAAATGGGGAGGAGGATTAAATGAGAAAATGTATGTTGAACCCAAGTACTCTAAAATGCTAAGTGTGGTTGTTGTCATTGGAGTCAGAGAAGCAGTGAAATATTTATAATCTGTCAGTTTGAAGTATTGGGCGTTTAAATATTTTAATTTAACTACAGAAGAATTGTGTGGTCTAGAAATTTAATAACAAATATGTATTTAATAGTGTAAACATGTAAGATTTCTAAACTAGAAGAAATTGGCTGTTCTGTATTTTCAAGTAATTGTTTAGTTTATAATGAATTGGTACAAAGAAAAAGCATTTTTATATCTTTAGTAAAAGCTGTCAGCTATGGTTTCCTGTTAGATACCAAAATGAATTTTACTTATTTACTTGCTTTCCATTTTCTAGTTTATTTCTTCTTCTGGGAAAAAAAATTTTTTTTTTTTTTGCCAGTTTTCCCCTGTTCTTCTACTATAGTTTTAAGGTATAAAAATAATTGTTTAAAATTAATACATAAGAAGTAATTTTTCCTCTAAGATCTAAGCATTGCTTTAGTCATAGCCCAAGATATTGATATATAGTATCCTAATTATAATAAAATTTTATGTTACCTTCTGTTATAGTCTTAATTATATGTTGTGATTGTTAATGTCCATGTGATTGGCTATTATGTTTGATCTAATACAAATACAGTGTATTCAGAGAACACACTGAGTCTGTTGTCCTAGATTATTTCTAGGTGTTGGTAGTTTTGTGCACATTTGAAGAAATATTTAAACTCTGCTTTAATGTACAGGCAGTCTTCACTTTACGTAATTCCAACATGCATGAATTTAGTTACCATGTGTAATTAATTAACAACAATTCCCCAACAACAAGTCTGTAATAACCTGAGCATAGAGCCCAACTGAGCCTGCTTAGATTTTGAACTACAGAACTATGAGCTAATAATGGGTGGTGTTTTAAACCACTAATTTGCATTTGTTACATAGAAAGTTTAAAAACTTAATATACTGAGACTCTTCAGTTTTCTTAAATCTTTTTTCGCTGTTCTTCAAATTTGATAACTTTTGTTGACTTTTCTTCATGTTCACTAACTTTTTTTTTTTTTTACATGTTCAGGTTTGTATCTGAGGTTATATTAACTGTATAATACTGAAACTTTCTTTTTTTACCAAATGACAACCATTTCCTCCATTACTCAAAACTGTATATGAACACATCCCATAGTAGTTGACAGTTAGGACTTTTGACTTAATTGCATTCATTCACTTGCTCATTCATTCATTCTTCAAACATTGAGTAGTCATTTTAATTTCCCATAGATTGTGCTTATGTGTTTCCTTTCCCATGATAAATTAACTTTTGAGTAAGGATCACTTTTTAAAATTTTCATTTATTTTTTGGTACAGCAAGTTCTTGTCATCCACTTTATACACATCAGTGTATACATGTCAATCCCAATCACCGAATTCATCACTCCACCACCACCCCCCCCACTGCATCCCCCCTTGGTGTCCATACGTTTGTTCTCTTCATCTATGTCTCAATTTCTGCCCCGCAAACTGGTTCATCTGTACCATTTTTCTAGGTTCCACATATATGCGTTAATATGCGATATTTATTATTCTCTTTGTGGCTTACTTCACTCTGTAAGACAGTCTCTAGATTCATCCACGTCTCTACGAATGACCCAATTTTGTTCCCTTTTATGGCTGAGTAATATTCCATTGTATATACGTACCACATCTTCTTTATCCATTCGTCTGTCGATGGGCATTTAGGTTGCTTCCATGACCTGGCTATGGTAAACAGTGCTGCAATGAACATTGGGGTGCATGTGGTTTTTTTTGTTTCTTTGTTTTTGTTTAATACAGCAGCTTCTTATTAGTTATCAATTTTATACACATCAGTGTATATATGTCAATCTCAATCACCCAATTCAGCACACCACCATCCCCACTCCCACGTGGCTTTCCCCCCTTGATGTCCATACGTTTGTTCTCTACATCTATGTCTCAACTTCTGCCCTGCAAACCGGTTCATCTGTACCATTTTTCTAGGTTCCACATACATGTGTTAATATATGATATTTGTTTTTCTCGTTCTGACTTACTTCACTCTGTATGACAGTCTATAGATACATCCATGTCTCAACAAATGACTCAATTTCGTTCCTTTTTATGGCTGAGTAATATTCCATTGTATATATGTACCACATCTTCTTTATCTGTTCGTCTGTCGATGGGCATTTAGGTTGCTTCCATAACCTGGCTATTGTAAATAGTGCTGCAGTGAACATTGGGGTACATGTGTCTTTTTGAATTACGGTTTTCTGTGGGTATATGCCCAGTAGTGGGATTGCTGGATCATATGGTAAATCTATTTTTAGTTTTTTAAGGAACCTCCATACTATTCTCCATAGTGGCTGCATCAATTTACATTCCCACCAACAGTGCAAGAGGGTTCCCTTTTCTCCACACCCTCTCCAGCATTTGTTGTTTGTAGATTTTCTGATGATGCCCATTCTAACTGGTGTGAGGTGATACCTAATTGTAGTTTTGATTTGCATTTCTCTAATAATTAGTGATGTTGAGCAACTTTTCATGTGCTTCTTGGCCATCCGTATGCCCTCTTTGGAGAAATAACTATTTAGGTCTCCTGCCCATTTTTTGATTGGGTTGTTTGCTTTTTTAATATTGAGCTGAATGAGCTGTTTATATATTTTGGAGATTAATCCTTTGTCCATTGATTCGTTTGCAAATATATTTTCCCATTCTGAGGGTTGTCTTTTCATCTTGTTTGTAGTTTCCTTTGCTTTGCAAAAGCTTTGAAGTTTCATTAGGTCCCACTTGTTTATTTTTCTTTTTATGTCCATTACTCTAGGAGGTGGATCAAAAAAGTTCTTGCTGTGATTTATGTCAAAGAGTGTTCTTCTTATGTTTTCCTTTAAGAGTTTTATAGTGTCCTGTCTTGCATTAGGTCTCTAATCCATTTTGATCTCTAATCCATTTTGAGTTTATTTTTGTGTGTGGTGTTAGGGAGTGTTCTAATTTCATTCTTTTACATGTAGCTGTCCAGTTTTCCCAGCACCACTTATTGAAGAGGCTGTCTTTCTCCATTGTATATCCTTGCCTCCATTGTCATAGATTAGTTGACCATAATAGGTGCGTGGGTTTATCTCTGGGCTTTCTATCCTATTCCATTGATCTATAGTTCTGGTTTTGTGCCAGTACCACATTGTCTTGATTATTGTAGCTTTGTAGTATAGTCTGAAGTCAAGGACTCTGATTCCTCCAGCTCTGTTTTTTTCCCGCAAGACTGCTTTGGCTATTCAGGGTCTTTTGTGTCTCCATACGAATTTTAAGATTTTTTGTTCTTGTTCTGTAAAAAATGGCATTGGTAGTTTGATAGGGATTGCACTGAATCTGTAGATTGCTTTGGGTAGTATAGTCATTTTGACAATATTGATTCTTCCAATCCAAGAACATGGTATATCTCTCCAATTGTTGATATCATCTTTAATTTATTTCAACAGTGTCTTATAGTTTTCTGCTTACAGGTTCTTTGTCTCCTTAGGTAGGTTTATTCCTAGGTATTTTATTCTTTTTGGTGCAATGGTAAATGGGAGTGTTTCCTTAATTTCTCTTTCAGATTTTTCATCATTAGTGTATAGGAATGCAAGAGATTTCTGTGCATTAATTTTGTATCCTGCAGCTTTACCAAATTCATTGATTAGCTCTAGTAGTTTTCTGGTGGTGTCTTTAGGATTCTCTATGTATAATATCATGTCATCTGCAAACAGTGACAGTTTTACTTCCTCTTTTCCAATTTGTATTCCTTTTATTTCTTTTTCTTCTCTGATTGCCATGGCTAGGACTTCCAAAACTATGTTGAATAAGAGTGGTGAGATTGGACATCCTTGTCTTGTTCCTGATCTTAGAGGAAATGCTTTCAGTTTTTCACCATTGAGAATGATGTTTGCTGAGGGTTTGTCATATATGGTCTTTATTATGTTGAGGTAGTTTCCCTCTGTGCCCACTTTCTGGAGAGTTTTTATCATAAATGGGTGTTGAATTTTGTCAAAAGCTTTTCTACATCTATTGAGATGATCATATGGTTTTGATCCTTCAGTTTGTTAATATGGTGTATCACATTGATTGGTTTGCGTATATTGAAGAATCCTTGCATCCCTGGGATAAATCCCACTTGATCATGGTGAATGATCCTTTTAATGTGTTGTTGGATTCTGTGTGCTAGTATTTTGTTGAGGATTTTTGCATCTATATTCATCAGTGATATTGGTCTATAATTTTCTTTTTTTGTAGTATCTTTGTCTGGTTTTGGTATCAGGGTGATGGTGGCCTCGTACAATGAGTTTGGGAGTGTTCCTTTCTCTGCAATTTTTTGGAAGAGTTCGAGAAGAATGGGTGTTAGCTCTTCTCTAAATGTTTGATAGAATTCACCTGTGAAGCCATGTGGTCCTGGACTTTTGTTTGCTGGAAGATTTTTAATCACAGTTTCAATTTCATTACTTGTGATTTCGTCTGTTCATATTTTCTATTTCTTCCTGGTTCAGTCTGGGAAGGTTATACCTTTCTAAGATTTTGTCCATTTCTTCCACGTTGTCCATTTTATTGCCATAGAGGTGCTTGTAGCAGTCTCTTAGGATGCTTTGTACTTCTGCAGTGTCTGTTGTAACTTTTCTTTTTTCATTTCTAATTTTATTGATTTGAGTCCTCTCCCTCTTTTTCTTGATGAGTCTGGCTAATGGTTTATCAGTTTTGTTTATCTTCTCAAAGAGCCACCTTTTAGTTTTATTGATCTTTGCTATTGTTTTCTTTGTTTCTGTTTCATTTATTTCAGCTTTGATCTTTATGATTTCTTACCTTCTACTAATTCTGGGTTTTGTTTGTTCTTCTTTCTCTAGTTCCTTTAGGTGTAAGGTTAGATTGTTTATTTGAGATTTTTCTTGTTTCTTGAGGTAGGCTTGTATAGCTATAAACTTCCCTCTTAGAACTACTTTTGCTGCATCCCGTAGGTTTTGGATCGTTATGTTTTCATTATCATGTGTCTCTCGGTATTTCTTGGTTTCCTGTTTGATTTCTTCAGTGATCTCTTGGTTATTTAGTAAAGTATTGTTTAGCTTCCATGTGTTTGTGTTTTTTACGTTTTTATCCCTGTAATTCATTTCTAATCTCATAGCATTGTGGTCAGAAAAGATGCTTGATATGATTTGTTTTCTTAAATTTACTGAGGCTTGATTTGTGACCAAGATGTCATCTGTCCTGGAGAATGTTCCATGTGCACTTGAGAAGAAAGTGTAATCTGCTGTTTTGGGATGGAATGTCCTATAAATATCAATTAAATCTATCTGGTCTGTTGTGTCATTTAAAGCTTGTTTTTCCTTATTAATTTTCTGTTTGGATGATTTGTACATTGGTGTAAGTGAGGTGTTAAAATCCCCCACTATTACTGTGTTACTGTCGATTTCCTGTTTTATAGCTGTTAGCAGTTGCCTTATGTATTGAGGTGCTCCTATGTTGGATGCATATATATTTATAATTGTTATATCTTCTTCTTGAATTGATTCCTTGATTATTATGTAATGTCCTTCTTTGTTTCGTAACGTTATTTTAAAGTCTATTTTATCTGATATGAGTACTGCTACTGCAGCTTTCTTTTGATTTCCACTTGCATGGAATATCTTTTTCCATCCCCTCACTTTCAGTATGAATGTGTCCCTAGGTCTGGAGTGAGTCTCTTGTAGACAACATATATATGGGTCTTGCTTTTGTATCCATTCAGCAAGCCTGTGTCTTGGTTGGAGCATTTAATCCACTCACGTTTAAGGTAATTATTGATATGTATGTTCCTATTACCATTTTCTTAATTGTTTTGGGTTTGTTCTTCTAGGTCCTTTTTTTCTCTTGTGTTTCCCACTTAGAGAAGTTTCTTTAGCATCTGTTGTAGAGCTGGTTTGATAGTGCTGAATTCTCTTAGCTCTTGCTTGTCTGTAAAGCTTTTGATTTCTCCATCGAATCTGAATGAGATCCTTGCCGGGTAGAGTAATCTTTGGTGTAGATTTTTCCCTTTCATCACTTTAAGTATATCATGGCACTCGCTTCTGGCTTGTAGAGTTTCTCCTGAGAAATCAGCTCTTAACCTTATGGGAGTTCCCTTGTTTGTTATTTGTCATTTTTCCCTTGCTGCTTTCAATAATTTTTCTTTGTCTTTAATTTTTGCCAATTTGATTATTATGTGTCTCGGCGTGTTTCTCCCTGGATTTATCCTGTATGTGACTCACTGTGCTTCCTGGACTTGGTTGGCTATTTCCTTTCCCGTGTTAGGGAAGCTTTCGAGTATAATCTGTTCAAATATTTTCTCAGGTCCTTTCTCTCTCTCTTTTCCTTCTGGGACCCCTATAATGCGAATGTTATTGCGTTTATTGTTGTCCCAGAGGTCTCTTTATTTTATAAATAAAGACAGTCCCAGGCTGTCTTTATTTCTTTTCATTCTTTTTTCTTTATTCTGTTCCGCAGTAGTGAATTCCACCATTCTGTCTTCCAGGTCACTTATCCATTCTTCTACCTCAGTTATTATGCTATTGAGTCATTCTAGTGTATTTTTCATTTCACTTATTGTGTTGTTCATTTCTGTTTGTTTGTTCTTTAATTCTTCTAGATCTTTGTTAAACATTTCTTGCATCTTCTTGATCTTTGTCTCCATTCTTTTTCCAAAGTCCTGGATCACCTTCACTATCATTATTCTGAATTCTTTTTCTGGAAGGTTTCCTATCTCCACTCCATTTAGTTGTTTTTCTGGGGTTTTATCGTGTTCCTTCATCTGGTACATAGCCCTCTGCCTTTCATCTTGTCTATCTTTCTGTGAATGTGGTGTTTGTTCCACAGGCTGCAGGATTGTAGTTCTTCTTCCTTCTGCTGTCTGCCCTCTGGTGGATGAGGCTATCTAAGAGGCTTGTCAGGTTTTCTCCACTGATTCTTTCTGCAGTCTTCAATCTGTTTTAAGCCCATTTAGTGAAATATTTTAGTTGAGATGTTGTATCTTCAGTTCTAGGTATACCACTTTTTAAAATAGATCTTTATTGGACTATAATTGCTTCACAATACTGTGTTAGTTTCTGTTGTACACCAAAGTGAATCAGCCATATGCATGCATATGTCCCCACATCCCCTCCTTCTTGAGCCTCCCTCCCATCCTCCCTATCCCACCCCTCTAGGTCATCACAAAGCACCGAGCTCATCTCCCTGTGCTATGCTGCTGCTTCCCACTAGCTAACTATTTTACATTCGGTAGCGTATGTATGTATGTATGTCGATGCTACTCTCACTTTGCCCCAGCTTCCTCTCCCCCCATGCCCCCGCCGTGTCCTCAAGTCCATTCTCTATGTCTACGTCTTTATTACTGCCTGATGAAAAGGTTCATCAGTACCTTTTTTTTTTTTAGATTCCATATATATGCGTTAGTGTATGGTATTTGTTTTCCTCTTTCTGACTTCACTCTGTATGATAGACTCTAGATCTATCCACGTCACTACAAATAAATCAGTTTCGTTTCTTTTTATGGCTGAGTAATTTTCCACTGTATATGTGTGCCACATCTTATTTATCCATTCATCTGTCGATGGACATTTAGGTTGGTTCCATGTCTTGTCTGTTGTAAATAGTGCTGCAGTGAACACTGTGGTACATGTCTCCTTTTGAATTATGGTTTTCTCAGGGTATATCATTCTATTTTTATAGTTTCTATTTTTCTGCTGGGCACTCATCATCTACTCACTTATGACCATCGTTTGCTTTAAGTTCTTGAAAAAAATATATAATATCTGCTTTAAAGTACTTTTTTGCTAATTCTAACATTTGGATTATGCTTTTTTTTTTTTTTTTTGCTGTACGCGGGCCTCTCACTGCTGTGGCCTCTCCTGTTGAGGAGCACAGGCTCCAGACGCTCAGGCTCAGCGGCCATGGCTCACGGGCCCTGCTGCTCCGCGGCATGTGGGATCCTCCTGGACCGGGACACGAACCCATGTCCCCTGCATCGGCAGGTGGACTCCCAACCACTGTGCCACCAGGGAAGCCCTATGCTATCTTTTTTATTGATTATTTTTATCTTGATTGTGGGACACTTTTTTGCACATCTAGTGATTTTTTTATATTACGCTGGTCACTCCTTATTCTTTGTAAGGAGGCTAGATTATGTTGTCTTCCTTTAAAAGAGTGTTGAATTTTGTTCTGTCAGGTAGTTATATTATTGGAGAATCTTTTAGGTTTTTGTCTGGCCTGGTTTTCTTTGTGAGGTAGGCCTATTTCAATATTGTACTAAATTTTCCGGTACCTGTACTCCTAAGGTGTTTTAGCCTTTCGGGGGTTTCAACTGATAGCCTGAAATGTTCTCTCTACTCTAGTTGGGTGGAGTATTAATCTTCTTGGGCTGCCATAGCAAAATACCATAGACTAGGTAGTCAAGCAACAGAAATTTGCTTTCTCACAATTCTGGCAACTGGAAGTCCAAGGTCAAGGTCCCAGCAGGGTTGGTTTCTGGTGAGGGCTCTCCCCTTGGGTTGCAGATGGCTGCATTCTCACTGTGTCCTCACATGACCTCGTCTTTGTACATGTGAGGAAAGACAAGTGAACTCTCTGGTGTCTCTTCTTATGAGGACACATTCTCTTGGATCAGGACTTCGACCTTATGACCTCATTTAACCTTAATTACTTATTTTGTGTCTAGTCTCCAACTACAGCAATGCTGGGGGTTAGAGCTTCAAGGTGTGAATTTTGTGGGGACACAGACATTCAGTCCGTAACAGGAACTTTAAAAGACTCCTTGCATTGCACAACCTTTCAGCCTCATAGTAGGTTATCTGTGCTAGACCTCATAGAGCCTCACCCTGTGTGGATGTGGGTGTGGGTGTGTATAGCACAGCCCTTGAGCAACGAGGACCCATGATTAAATCCCTGTGCTCAGAAATCTGCTGTCTCCTAGCTGCTTTATTTGAGCTAGTCCTCCTTGTGTTGGGACAGGAAAGTGTTCCCAGGCAGAACACTGGGGCCATCGAGAGGCTCACTTCATATTTCCCTTCCCTCAAAGACCTCAGATGTGCACTGCTTGTTATTCATTTCCTGAACACAGTTGCTTTGTATATTTTGGCCAGTTTTATCCTTGTTTTCGGTAGAATAGCAAATCTGGTACCAGATATTCTGCCATGGTTGAAAGCAGACAAGTCATGAGTTTTTATTTTCAAACATAGTAGGAGAAGCTTTAAAGATCTCTTTTGGGCATTCTTGTTTTTCATAGTTAATTTTTTTTTTAATATTACTGAAGAAGCCTATTTTATTAAAAGTTTTATGGGTAGACTTGGACTTCCCTGGTTATGCAGTGGTTAAGAATCTGCCTGCCAGTGCAGGGGACACGGGTTCAAACCCTGGTCGAGGAAGATCCCATATGCCACAGAGCAACTAAGCCCGTGCGCCACAACTACTGAGCCTGCACTCAAGAGCCCACGAGCCACAACTACTGAAACCCACACGCCTAGAGCCCGTGCTCCGCAGCAAGAGAAGCCACTGCAATGAAGAGTAGCTCCTGCTCGCCGCAACTAGAGAAAGCCCGTGCAGCAAGGAATACCCAATGCAGCCAAAAATATATATATAAATAAATAAGTTTATTTTAAAAAAATGTTTTATGGGTAGACTTGAATTCTTTTTAATGCTGTGTGTTGAACATAATGGACTTTGTAGAGGGTGACTCTTTTGTTCGTTATAGGTATTGATGGACTGATTCTTTATGATATTGTTAGAACCTTTCTGAAGTATTTCACTGTGTATTTGAAGCTCTCTATATACAGTAATCAAAACCTGGTGATGAAATGTTATAACTTACACCCACCAAACCCTAGAAATTTAGCATTTATTTAGGCCTCAGGAGGGCTCTTTTAACTCTCTCCCCCATATGAATTTGACATAGGATAATGTGAGATATGGCCCCAACGCTGGGCAAAGTGACATGCTATAAAAGAATGGTTCCTTAATTATAATAGTTAAAATTTTTCCAGGAGTTTAAAATACTCATAAGTACATAATTTAACTGTTACTTCGTTCACTTGAAAAATGAAATCCTTTTTGGCAGGCCATTATAAAGTCTTTAGATTTTATACTTTTTGAAAAGAGTAATTATGAGTCCTGTATTTGTTGAAAGTAAACTATGCTGGATAGAGTAAGTCAGGATTTTTCCATTTTCTATAAGGATTACATCAAGTAAAAACAGTTCTGTTTAGATATTTTTGCAATTGTTAGAAGGATTTTGAGGGGTATTGAAAAGGCTTCACATTTAATTATGTATCACATCGCCAAAATTGAAAAAGCAATCATTAAAAGTTGAGTTCTAGCAGAAATAGGTAGGTTATTGGATGGTCCAAAATCGGACTCATTTGCATGTGGGGGGTGGGTATGAGTGGGTGTGAGTGTGTGTATTTGTACTCATACACATATGTACTGGCAAAATTTGGTAATTGATTATGCTGGCTTCTCAGATCAGAGAGGAAAGGATAGATTCTTAGATGTTGGAACTACTGAAATAATATATATATAATTTATATAAATACTTTTCTGTCCATGCCTCACTCCATGTGCCAAATGAAATTTCAGAAAGACTAAGGATTTGCCTGTAAATAATATATATACAGAAAAATATACGGGTGAATATTTAATCTCAGGTAGTTATAACATTGCCAAATGACATTTAAAAAAAAAAAAGATCAATCTGTACAGCAAAAACAAAACCCCATCGATTATAAGCAAAGAGAAGAGTTGAGCATGAAGCTGGCAAGTCATATGTAATATGTGATTTGTTCTTCAGACTCAAGGTAAAAAGTTAGTCACCTATATATCACTGTACAAGAAGTCCTTTGCCTCCCTCTCAGGCATTCCCTTCCGCACTTACCTTGTCTGCCTGTTGAAATTCCCAGAGGTATTGTCATTCCTCTTTAGTAAACAAGCAGAGAACTGGAACCTCCCTCTTAAGCCCCCGAGTGCTGTTGCCTGTTGTTGCCACAGGGTGTTGCTATTGAAGCTTGATCCTGTGCAGCCCCTTGATGTCTGCTCAGCGGTGAAGCTCGTAACTGGTCCAGAAGTTTGCACAGACTTCACTGGGGGCACATGGGGCCTCTTAAAGGCTTTTAGAGTTCATATAATCAGAAGTTCTGCTATTGTTTCCCACTTTACAGCCATTGTACCAGGGTTATAGGATATGAAGGAGCAATGAGCATCATTCATTCATTCGACAAATATTTACTCAGCACCTGCTATGTGCACCAAATACTGTTTTATGAATTGGAAATAATAATAGTGAACAAAACAAAACAAAAAATTCCTGCCATAATGCAGTCTACATTCCTTCTGAGGATTGGGTGGAGGAAGAGTAACAGTGGCAGAGACAGACAGTAGATAAGATTAAGTGTGTATGCTATGACACATCTACAGAAAGGCCTATGCATGAAGTCCTGACCTCTTTTAATTATTTTGTATTTATTCTATGTGGGACATCAATATGAATGGTAACAGTAAGTGTATCAAAGAAGAGAGGCTGAGTACTTGATGTATTTAAAATTATAGTTTGCTGATGACTTCTCACTAGCTTGTATAGGCACTTTGTGGCCACACTGTATACAGTGGTGCATCATGCAGCTATTAAAAATGTTAGTATAGACATATATTTATGAACATGGAGAGATGTTTATTATAAGTGGAAATGCAGGTTAGGAAATGATACATTTAGTAGGATCACGGTATCTTATCTGATTGGTAAATTAGGGAGTAACTGGCCCTACTGATGCCCTTTGTCAGCATAGCAGCTAGCTAGTCTTTCCACAGCCATTGAGTGATTTCTTCATGGAATAAGTTGTACAGGGGCTCACCCTGAGGGAGAGCTCTTTTTCTTTCTAGTGCTAACATGTCCACCTCTGGAGCTATTAGCAAGCCCATTTGTCCAGCACACCTAAAGCTTCTATTAGTAATGACAGTATAATATTTTATTCTTTGTTTTGTTTCTCAACTTGTTCATTTGGCAGGGAAGTGGTTATCAGCTTTTGGGTGCTCTCTTTGGACACCTTATACTTATAAGCCTATTTTGTTTAGTTTTACACATATTTTTATTATTTTTCCATATACATATATAGGAAGAAGTCTGGGGAAATATGCATCATAGTTTTCCAAGAGGTTTGTAGAATTAGAAGATTTTTGCTTTCTTTTTTTTCTTGTCTGTACTTTTGAATTCACTGGAATTATTAGATATGTAATTAAGAAATAGTTAAGCATTTTAAACCTCTGAAAAATATAGCCTGGTCTGACTTTCCCTGTAGAAGAGTTAGTCATCTTTGTACAAGGGAAGAAGCTGGACCTGAGTAGATGTTTCCACCTACAGAGCTTGGTGCTTGAGTCTAGAACTTATGGTAGGCAAAAATATATTACTTTTCTGAAGTCTCTGACTTGTCATTTCATCACATATGTCAGAATAATTGCCTTTTATCCTTAAATTGTGTTAGGCAATTTGCATGATTTTTTTTTTTTTTTTTTTTTTTTTGCGGTACACGGGCCTCTCACTGCTGTGGCCTCTCCCGCTGCGGAGACCGGGGCATGAACCCGCGGGACCTGCATCGGCAGGCGGACTCTCAACCACTGCACCACCAGGGAAGCCCCCAATTTGCATGATTTTTAAAAGTTTGTTACAGTATTTAATTGAGGTCAACTGGATTCTGTATTTTTCTTTCCTACTTGCAAAGTATAGCTGTTTGCTAATAAGCCTGTTTATTTTTTTGGTTTCTTTTACTATCCCTTGCCTTTAGAAAAGGAGCTACTCTAGATTCCTACCATCCTTTCTGTTTATCATAGTGATAATAGTACCCTTATATGTATATAGTACCCAGGTTTGTCTGTATTTGAAATCATAGGATATATTTATTAAAAGGGGAAAAGACATAAGGAAAATGTTTCTAAAGTGCTAGTTTTTATATCCCCACTTCTCTATACTAGTAGAAAAAAATTGTATTGTCCCTCTTGATATTGAAGTTGTAAAAGAGTAAACATGCTACATAATTAAATTATTATAGTTTGACCATGCTTTTTAAAAATTTACATTTTTAATTTTTATTTTGATCATGAAATATTTCAGACCACAAAAAAAGATACTGAGAATAAAATAAAGAATTTCTGCATACTCACTTTGCAACTTAATAAACAAAAGTTTACAAATACAATTAAGTCCCTGTGTACATTGTTTTAATTCCCCATCCACCTCCAGTTTGGTGTTTATCATTCTTGTGCATATGTTAATATATTTACTGTCTGTATATGTATATCTAAAGAATAGAGCATACTTTTAAATGTTTTTTTAAAACAAAGTTTTAATTTTATATGAAACATTCATATATTGCTAGTAAGAATGTAAAATGATACAGCTGCTTTGGAAAACTGTTTGCCATTTCCTAAAAAAATTGAACAGTTACCATATAACTCAGCAGTTCTCCTAGGTATATGCCAAAGAGATATGAAAACATATATCCACACAAAAACTTGTACACGGATGTTCATAGCAGCATTGCATTATTCAAACTTAGCCAGAAAAGCCACAAAGAAAACCCCACCCAAATGTTCATCAGCTGGTGAACGGATAAATAAAATGAGGTATATCTGTAGAATGAAATATTATTCAACATTGTAAAAAGGAATGAAGTACTGATACCTGCTTCAACATGGATGAGCCTTGAAAACATTATACTAAGTAAAAGAAGCCAGTTACAAAAGACTGTATATTTTATGATTTCATTTATATGTGAAGTCCAGAAAACGTATAGAAACAAAGTAGATTAGTGGTTGTCTAGGGGGAGAATGGGCTGTGATTTCCCATGGTTAGGGATTTATTTTTAGGATGATGAAAATGTTCTAAAGTGAGATAGTGGTGATAATTGCACAACTCTGTGAATATACTAAAAACATTGAATTGTACACTTTAAATGGTGAATTGTATTGGGATGTGCATTATATCTCAATTTAGCTGTTTTAAAAGTTCATGTGAATGTTATATATAAGCTTTTTAAACTCAGCATAAGCCAAACAAATCATTTTGAGATTTACAGATTTTTGGACAGTTCAGTTCTTTATAACTCATTTTCACATTCTGTTATATGAATTTACTGTATTTTCTTAATCCATTTTCCTTTTTGCTCTTAAAAAAATGCTTCAGTGAGCAGTTCACTCCATGTTTCCTTATATTGTAACACATTTTTAAGGCTTTCTTTGAAGTAAGAATTTGGTAGAATTATTGATCATTTGAAATTTATTTAGTATTTAATTATTTAGAAGACATTTTATTGGTGTACCTCAGCACATTTAATTATACAACTTAAAATTGAAATTAATAAAAGTACTCATTGTCTGAAATCTTTCTGTGCAACTTTTATATTTGGCAAAAGAAAAGGTAAGACTTCTCAATCTTAACTACTGTGCCTTTCTTGGTATTTTTATTTTATTTTACTGTAGTTTAACTGAAGTATAGTTAATGTAAAATATTGTTAGTTTCAGGAGTACTACATAGTGATTTGACATTTGGGTGCATTATGAAATGATCACCATAATAATAAGTCTAGTAACCATCTGTGCCCATATCAAGTTATTACAGCATTATTAACCGTATTCCTAATCCTGTATTTTTATCTCTGTGGCTTATTTATTTTAAAACTGAAGTTTTAAAATATTCCCCTCATCTTTTGCCCCCCCCAACCCTGCCAAATCCCTCCCTTCTGACAACCACCCACATTTGTTGAGTCTGTTTCGATTTGTTTCATTTTGTTTTGTGTTTTAGATTCTACGTATGAGTGAGTTCATGCAGTATTTGTCTCTTTGAGTTATTTCACTTAGCATAATATTGTTTATATCCATCCATGTTGTCACAATGGCAATTTTATTTTTTTCATTTTTTTAGAATATTACTGAGTAATATTCCATTACATAACATGTATATACACACACCACATCTTCTTAATCCATTCATCTTTTGCTGGGCGCTTTGATTGCTTCCATATCTTGGCTTTTATAAATAATGCTGCAGTGAACATTGAAGTGCATATATCTTTTAGAATTATTGTTTTTATTTTCTTTGGGTAAATACCCAGAGTGAAATTGCTGGACCACATGGCAGTACTATTTTTAATTTTTTGAGGAACCTCCATACCATTTTCCATAGTGGCTCACCAATTTACAGTTTCACCAGCAGTTCACGAGATTTCACGTTTCTCCACATCCTTGCCAACACATGTTATTTGTTGTCTTTTTCATGATAGTCATTCTGATAAGTGCGAGGTGGTATCTCACTGTGGTTTCGATATGCACTTCCCTGGTGATTAGTGATGTTGAGCATCTTTTCATGTGTCTGTTGGCCATCTGTAAGTCTTCTTTGGAAAAATGTCTATTCATTTCCTCTGCTCATTTTTTAAATTGGGTTGATGGCTTTTTTTGATGTTGAGTTATATGAGTTCTTGGTGTATTTTGGATATCCCTTATCAGATATATCATTTGCAAATATCTTCTCCCATTCAGTAGGTGGCCTTTTTGTTTTGTTGATAGTTTCTGTCACTGTGCCAAATCTTTAAATTTGATGTAGTACCATTTGTTTATTTTTGCTTTTGTTTCCCTTGCCTGAAGAGACATATCCAAAGAAAACTACTAAGACTGATGTCAGAGAGCATTCTGCCTATGTTTTCTTCTAGGAGTTTTATGGTTTCAGGTCTTAACATTTAGGTCTTTAATCCATTTTGACTTTATTTTTGTATATGGTGTGAGAAAGTAGTCCAGTTTGATTCTTTTGCATGTAGCTCTCCAGTTTTCCCAACACCATTTATTGAAGAATTTATTTCCCCTTTATATATTCTTGCCTCCTTTGTCATGGATTCATTGATCATATAAGTGTGTTGTTCATTTCTTGGCTCTTTATTATGTTCCATTGATCCATGTGTCTATTTTATGTCAGGACCATACTGTTTCGATTACTGTAGCTTTTTAGCAGTTTGAAATTAGCTAGTGTGATATTTCCAGCTTTGCTCTTCTTTCTCAAGGTTATTTTGGCTATTTGGGGTCTTTGTGATTATGTACAAATTTTAGAATTATTTGCTTTAGTTCTGTGAAAAATGCCATTGGTATTTTGATAAGGATTGCATTGAATCTGTAAATTGCCTTGGGTAGTATGGTCATTTTAACAATATTCTTCCAATCCAAGAAGACAGGACATCGTTGTTTTCAACTTCTTTCTTCAGTTCTTGTAGTTTTCTAACTATGGGTCTTTTACCTCATTGGTCAGATTATTCCTAGGAATTATATTCTTCTTAATGCAATTGTAAGTGGGATTATTTTCTTAATTTTCCCTTCTGATAGTTTGTTGTTAACATATAGAAAAGCAACATATAGTATATCATTTGCAAACAGTGACAGTTTTATTTCTTCCTTTCTAATTTGGATTCCCCTTATTCCTTTATCTTGTCTGGTTGCTGTGGGTAGGACTTCCAATACTCTGCTGAATAAAAGTGGCAAGAGTGGGCATCCTTGTCTTTTTTCTGATGTTAGGAGAAATACTTACAGCTTTTCACCATTGAGTATGAGGTTGGCTCTGGGTTTTTCATATATGGTCTTTATTACTTTGAGGTATGTTTCCTCTATACCCACTTTATTGAGTGTTTTTATCACAAATGGATTTTGAATTTTGTGAAAAGCTGTTTCTATTAAGATGCTCATATGATTTTTATTCTTCACTTTGTTAATGTGGTGTATCGCATTGATTGATTTGTGGTTGTTGAACCATCCTTGCATCACTGGGATAAATCCCACTTGATTGTGGTGTATGATCCTTTTACTGTATTGTGGAATTTGGTTTGCTAATATGTTTTTGAGGATTTTTGCATCTATACTTATCAGTGATATTGGCCTATAATTTTCTTTTTTTGTGTGATTTCTTTGTCTGGTGTTGATATCAGGATGATGCTGGCCTGGTAGACTGAGTTTGGAAGCATTCGTTCCTCTTCAGTTTTTTGAAATAGTTTGAGAAGAGTCATTAAATATTTGATAGATTCACCTGTGAAGCCCTCTGGTCCTGGACTTTGGTACTTTGGTTTCTTGGAGGGTGTTTTTGTTTGTTTGTTTGAATTACTGATTCAATTTTATTACTGGTAATTGGTCTGTTCATGTTTTTTTTTCTTCCTGATTCAGTCCTGGGAGATTGTACATTCTAGGAATTTATCCATTTTTCCTAGGTTGCCCCTTTTACAGGCATACAATTGTTCATAGTAATTTCTTATGATCCTTTGTATTTCTGCATTGTCAGTCATAACTTCTCTTTTATGTCTGATTTTATTTATTTGGGCCCTCTCTTTTTTTCTTGTTGAGTCTGTCTAAAGTTTTATCAATTTTATTCATCTTTTCAAAGAACTAGCTCTGAGTTTCATTGATCTTTTCTATTGTTTTTTTAGTCTCTCTTTCATTTATTTCTGCTCTGGTCTTTATTTTCTTTCTTCTATTAACCTTTGCATTTTGTTGGTTCTTCTTTTTCTAGTTCCTTTAGGTGTAGGTTGTTTATTTGAGAGTTTTCTTGTTTCCTGAGCCTGGCTTCTGTTGCTATAAACTTCCCTCTTAGAACGGCTTTTGCTGTGTCCCAAAGATTTTGGATCATTATGTTTCCAGTTTCATTTGTCTCCAGGTACTTTTTTTATTTTTTCTTTGATTTTTTTTCAGCGGCTCATGGTTATTTAGTAACATATTGTTTAGCCTCCATGTGTTTGTGTTTGCAGTTTTTTTCTTGTAGTTGATTTCTAGTCTCATACCACTGTAGTCAGAGAAAGATGCTTGGTATGATTTCATTCTTAAATTTATTGAGAGTTGTTCTTTGACCTAGCATATAATCTCTCCTGGAGAATGTTCCATGTGCACTTGAAAAGAATGTGTATCCTGCTGTTTTTGGATGAAATGTTCTATATATGTTTGTTCCATCTGCTCTATTGTGTCATTTAGGCCAGTGTTGCCTTATTGATTTTCTGTCTGGATGATCTGTCCATTGATATAAATGGGGTGATAAAGTCCCTTACTATTATTATATTACTGTCAATATTTCCATTTCTGTTTGTCAATATTTG
The DNA here is from genome assembly GCF_949987515.2 of Delphinus delphis. Lineage (NCBI taxonomy): Eukaryota > Metazoa > Chordata > Mammalia > Artiodactyla > Delphinidae > Delphinus > Delphinus delphis. The sequence continues at coordinate 78,143,559 of NC_082689.1, forward strand.
CTTTATGTATTTAGCTGCTTGAACGTTGTGTGCATAATTTACAATTGTTGTATCTTCTGTTGGATTGATCCCTCTATCATTATGTAATGTCCATCTTTGTCTCTTGTTACAGTCTGTTTTAAAGTCTGTTTTATCTGATATACATATTGCTACCCCAGCTTTCTTTTTGTTTCCATTTGTATGGAACACATACCTTTTCCATCCACTCACTTTCAGTTGGTATGTATCTTTCGATCTAAAGTGAGTTGCTTGTATGCAGCATGTATATACAAGTCTTGTTTTTTAATTTATTCTGCCACCCTGTGTCTTTTGATTGGAGCATTTAGTCCATTTACATTTAAAGTAATTATTGATAGGTTTGTACTTACTGCCAGTTTGTGAATTGTTTCTGGTTGTTATCGTAGTTCTTTTTTGTTCCTTTTTCCTTTGATCTCTTGTGATTTGATGACCATCTTTAGTGTTACATTTGGATTCTTTTCTCTTTTTTGTATGCGTATCTATTGTAGGTTTTGGGGTGGGTTTTTTTAGTAAATCTATTTATTTATTTTTGGCTGCGTTGGGTCTGCATTGCTGCGCACAGGCTTTCTCTAGTTGTGGTGAGTGGGGGCTATGCTTCATTGTGGTGCGCAGGCTTCTCATTGCAGTGGCTACTCTTGTTGTGGAGTACAGACTCTAGGTGCATGGGCTTCAGTAGTTGTGGCACACAGGCTCAGTAGTTGTGGCTCGCAGGCTCTAGAGCACAGGCTCAGTAGTTGTGGTGCACGGGCTTAGTTGCTCTGCGGCATGTGGGATCTTCCTGGACCAGGGCTCAAACCCATGTCCCCTGCATTGGCAGGCAAATTCTTAATCACTGCGCCACCAGGGAAGTCCTTATTGTAGGTTTTTGATTTGTGGTTAGCATGAAGTTTATACATATCAACATATAGATATATATTGAGACATATACATATATATATAATCATATGTATATTTTTTGACTTGATGACTTCTTTTTTTATTATTTTATTTACATACTTGGCTGCATTGGGTCTTTGTTGCTGTGCACAGGCTTTCTCTAGTTGAGGCAAGCAGGGGCTACTCTTTGTTGCGGTGCACGGGCTTCTCATCGCTTTGGCTTCTCTTGTTGCAGAGCACGGGATTTAGGCATGTGGGCTTCAGTAGTTGTGGCACACGGGCTTAGTTGCTCCACGGCATGTGGGATCTTCTAGGATCAGGGCTCGAACCCATGTCCCTTTCATTGGCAGGTGGATTCTTAACCACTGTGCCACCAGGGAAGTCCCGACTTGATGACCTTAAGTTCAAAAACATTCTAACCACCTTACATTTCCCTACATTTTTAATTTTTTTATGTCATATTTTACAATTTTTCATTTTTTGTATCCCTTAATTACTCTTGTGGTTGTAGATGAATTTACTATTTTTGTCTTTTAACCTTCCTACCAGCTTTGTAAGTAGTTAATCTACTACCTTTACTGTATATTTGCTTTTACCAGTGAGATTTTTCCTTTCATAATTTTTGTATTTCTAGTTGTGGTCTTTCCTGCTTAGAGAAGTCTCTTTAACATTTCTTGTAAAGCCAGCTTAGTGGTGCTGAACTCTTAGCTTTTGTTCGTTTGTGAAATTCATCTCTCCTTCAAATCTGAGTGATATCTTTGCTGGCTAGAGTATTCTTGTTTGTAGGTTTTTTCCTTTAATCACTTTAAACATATTGTGCCATGTTCTTCTGGCCTGTAGAGTTTCTGTCAAAAAGTCAGCTAATGGTCTTACAGGAGTTCCCTTGTGTGTAACTGGTTGCTTTTCTCTTGCTGCTTTTATGTCTTTCTTGGTATTTATTGTTATGCAAGACATCCTTATTTTTGTGTGTGCTTATCTCTTATAGAAAAGGCCACAAATGAGTACAACACTACAGAAGATTGGAGTCTTATTATGGACATATGTGACAAAGTTGGAAGCACTCCTAATGGGTAAGATGCCCAGTCATGCCCGCTGAATGTCTAGGAACTTAATAATCTGTGTCTCTTATCCTGATGTAACTTTGGAAGGAAAATGGGATTTTTACTATTTCCTTTTGGGGGATAAAAGTAAAGACATGCTGGGTGGCTGGATTTATGTGGTTAACCTCATCCTGAAAGAACAAATGAAAAGAATTGACCAAAAACTTGAAATATTAAAACACATAATTAAAGCCTTTTTACAGCAGGGACACACGTTAACAATGAATAGACTTAATTATTTAGGGAATTCCCCTGTGACTTAGACATGTTTAATAATGAAGTAGGTAAATACAATAACATAAAACATATATACTAAAAAGACCTTTCAATAATGAATAGGTAAATGCAATAAATCATAATGAAAAAATGAATATAAATAATGGTGCTTTGGGGATGGAATGGAGCAGTCAAGCTGAACTGATTATACGTTAGAAGTTTAGAAGACTGATGAAAGCATTTGTTTTAACATTACAGCTTTTCAAAGTGCATTCATGCATGTTTATACTTAAATCTTTTGAGACTGTATATCTTGCTAGTTTTTTTTCCCACAAGATAAGAATTTGCTCTGTGAAAGCTCAGTCTGTCTTGAAGAAATGAAAAGGTAATTTATATGATATTATTCTCTTGTGTTGACTGACCTTTTTTGAAATGATTTGGCTCTTCATTTTTGATTTTGGAATGTACAACCTTTGCAACAAGTTTTCTTTTTCTTTTTTTTCTTTTAAGTTCTACAAGTCTATGAGCAAAACATTGTGTAAGATCATTTGATAGATTGAGTCCTTTAATGAAGTGACATTTGCAGGTGTATATATAAGGTATTCTGCTACCAAATAAGTTTAAATTTAAAAGTAAATGTTTGAATTGAAATTCTGAATACTTAACCTTCTTCATTTTTTTAGAGCAAAAGATTGCCTAAAAGCCATAATGAAAAGGGTAAATCATAAGGTTCCTCATGTTGCTCTGCAGGCGTTAACTGTAAGTGAAAGTCTTGTTATTATTTGACCCAAATTTTAAATGTGTATTTATTTCAGTTAAGTAAGATAATATCTCAACATTTATATATTGATTTTTATTTTAATTAATAGCTTCTTGGGGCTTGTGTGGCAAACTGTGGAAAGATATTTCATTTAGAAGTATGTTCCCGTGATTTTGCAACAGAAGTACGTGCTGTGATAAAAAATAAGGTAAATTTTAAAAAGAGAAGAAATTTGTCATTAAAAAATATATATGCTGTGTTATTTTAACTATATAAAGCATTAATAGAGTTGTATAGTAAGGGAAATCATTTTAAATAGATTTGAAATGAAAAAAACTTTCTGTTCTAAAATTTGTTGTTTGCATTTGTAACACCAAAAACTGTTTTCCTCCCCAAATCATATATATTAGTGATAATAGCTGATCTTTATTGAGGGTTAGCAGTCACTGCTTTAAGCATTTTATGTATGCTACCTTTTTTAAAGCTCTTAACAACCCTTAGAAGTTAGATTCCCTTATCATTCCTATTTTATAGATGCAGAAACAGACTTAAGAGAAGTTAAGTAACTTGTCTAAGGTTATGCAGCTACTAAGTGGCATAGTTGATGTTCATATTCTGGTTTCTGTGACTTCAGAGTCCAAACTAACCACCATTCTGTCCTGATTCCCATTAGAGATGGTGAGCAAAGGGGGCCTTTATTTTACAGCAGGGTGGAGAGGGTCTTCTTGATGGGGTTGTTATTAATTTATTTCTGTTAGAAGCTCTGAAGCACTATTCTCATGCTATTAGTGGCAAAAATATCAGAATTTTAGTTTAGTTGATATGAAAAGCTTAATCTAATATTGAGAATATTAAGAAAACATAAAAGAAATAACCTCTGAATATAATAGATTCATTGTCATTGTATAAGGCATAAATGTTGATGTTCAAAAAGGGTAATTTTCTGGGCTTCCCTGGTGGCGCAGTGGTTGAGAGTCCGCCTGCCGATGCAGGGGACACGGTTTCGTGCCCTGGTCCGGGAAGATGCCAGAGAGTGGCTAGGCCCGTGAGCCATGGCCACTGAGCCTGCGCGTCCGGAGCCTGTGCTCCGCAACGGGAGAGGCCACAACAGTGAGAAGCCCGCATACCGCCAAAAAAAAAAAAAAAAAGTAATTTTCCAAGAAACAACTATATATTAAAATGTAAATAAGCATTTATCAAGTGCTCATTTAGGCTAAGGATTGCTAGACTTTTGTTGATGTTCATAAAATTAGAGAATTTTGGTGGTAATTCTCTTTGTTAAATAATTCAAGTACTTATTTTAACAATTTTTTTCTTTGCCTTTTCTTTAAAAGGCTCATCCTAAAGTATGTGAAAAACTGAAATCTTTAATGGTGGAGTGGTCAGAAGAATTTCAGAAGGACCCACAGTTTAGTCTGATATCTGCAACTATTAAATCTATGAAAGAAGAAGGAATTACTTTTCCTTCAGCAGGTTCTCAGGTAAGAGATCATTCAGACTCATGGTTGACCCTATACTATTTTGAAGATATATACCTTGGGTAAAAGCTGGCAAGGTTTATCTTAGTCATCATTGCTTACCTGCACTCTACAGGAGTCTGTCTAGCGTAGTGCCTTATATTGAGTAGACATTGTAATTGTCAAGTGAATTACTTCTACAAATGAGAACTTTGAGAAGTGAATCATCCATAAATAATCTGTTTAATGCTACTCTGAATGTAGAGTCATGCAGAAGGCATAGATGTGTGAGAGAGCCCTTATGTTCAAGAAATTTATAGTCAATTTGGAGGGTAACTATATACATGTGAAAAATAACTAGTTATAATTGACAAATATGGATGAGGGATACACAAGCTAGATGCCAGGTTAACTACAGATTGGGATGGTGAAGAAGGTGAAGAGTAGAATTTTTAGGCTGGAATGTATTTCAGTATGTAGAGAGGAGTAAAGAGGTCATCAAGGAAGGAATGACATGAACCAGTTCATGGACTTGAGAAAGCTCAAGACCTGTTTGTTGAAGAGTGAATATGCCTGGAGTGAATAGTGTAGTTTACATATAAGATGGGGTGAACTATAAGATGAGAAATTTATTTGGGGATGTAGGGGGTAGCTTTAGTAGGACAGGGGTGGGAGCAGGGATGATGAGTCTCAGAGTAGGTTGTTTTTTTTAGTCTGTGGGAGAAAAACACTGTGTCTTGGCTTTTGCTCTCAGTGCCTCTTCTTTTCCAGGATGTGGGCTAGGCAAAGAGACTAAGAGAAGTACTGTATATTTTTTTTAAATTTTGGACTGTAGACTGAAGACACAAAAAGAACCTTTATAGCTGACCAGGCCTAAGAGTTCAAGATAGAATTTTGAGATAAAAACCTTATAAGTAACAAAAGTCTAGCATTTTCCTGCTCTGTCCTTTCTGCAGGTCATTCTCAAAAATCTGTGTTAAAGAACTGGTTGATGGTTCAGAATCCTGGAAATCTCTGTCTTCCATGCCTTTAAGTTTAACCATGACCTTCCTTAGTCCTCTGCTATGCCTGAAGAGCCACCACCATTCAAACACAATGAGTAGTAAAAGGGGGCTTAACGTGTATGCCTAGAGCTGCACCTTTTGTCTGCGTCCTCCCTCCTCTTTTCTTCAGTCATTATCATGGCTTCTTGCTTCTACTGCTCGCATAGCCCTGTGCCTCTAGCAGTATAGCACCTCTCACTGAATGAGAGACCTTGGACCACTGAGATCAGGAAGTGCAATCAGGAAAGATTCATATTTAAGTACTTTCTGTATGCCAGGTTCTGTGTCAGATACTAAGATTTATGCAAAATGTAAGCCGGTTCGTGCCCTTTGTGATTTTTTTAATGTTTCTTGAAAATTCTGATGTTCTGTTTTAGTGCTTGAAAACAACTACTTAATATTATCACAAAGACCTTCACTTTTAAGTGGAACTTAATTAACTTTTTAATTAGCATGAGCGAATAATCATAGAGCTTGTGTTTTCCTTGAAAAGGTAGTTGTGTTCATTTTACTCATACATTACAGACTGTCTCAGTTGCTGCCAAGAATGGTACGTCATTGAACAAAAACAAAGAAGATGAGGATATAGCTAAAGGTAAATAAAGGATCATGCACGTGTAATTTAGTGTTGCTAATCTAAAAACTAGTGGAGTCTGAACAGTAAGAGAAACAATTGATGAGATATAAGATTGATTGAACTCATAAGCGTTGTCAGTAACATGTATTTAATGTCCTACCTTTGACGAGATTACATTTCACCTTTTCTTTAATGCCAAAGTTATGAGTCAAGCACAGAAATATGTTCATGACTTGTCCTATATGGAAAGCTACCCATATTATAATGTCACAATCTGTTTGCTGTAAAAATAATAGCTGCTATATATGACAGACTGTGATAATAAGGAATGAGCAAAAACTTATTTTAAAAAATGTCATGGTTCTCTGCCCTGTCCCCTCTCCCCTTCCTGCCCCCACAAAAGCTAATTGTTTAGCGTTCAACTGGACAAATAAGATATTCACTTGATTTATTCTTATTAAATAGTACATTATGTAATATTTCTTATTAAAGTTTTAAAAAATAAGAATTAATTCTGGCTGTCTTGTTTTTTGTATTTTAATTTTTCAAACTAGCTATTGAATTATCATTGCAAGAGCAGAAGCAGCAGCACACAGAGACAAAATCTTTATATCCATCTGCAGAAATTCCATCAAATAATAAAGTTGCAAGGAAAGTGAGAGCTTTATATGATTTTGAAGCTGTGGAGGACAATGAACTCACCTTTAAACATGGTGAAATTATTATTGTTTTGGATGACAGGTATGTTTTAAATATTTCTTGGATATTTTGAAGTTATTAAGTATAATACCCTTAATTTAGAATGCTGGATATTCAGCTTTTGACTTTGGTGTATTTAAATCGTACTAGAACCTTTTCTACCTTAGTTATTTTTTTCTCAAATTAGACTGGGTAGTGTGAGTTTCTTATTCTTTTGTTAAATTTGGTAATAAAGTATTCTTTAGATCTTGGATTAAAAATGTATTAAATAATATTGTTTATTATCACAATTGGGAAACAGAAATATTCAGTCATCTGAATGGCATTTATATTAGGAGTTGTATATTCTAAAATTACTGGCAAAAAAAAACTTTAGGAAGAGATATAGTTATATTACCTTTGATCAGTGCAACCAAAAACTACTCAGCTCCTCCGCAATTCTTAATCTGCTACTGCCTCTCCCTCGCAATTTCTCTATCACTTAAAGTTGTAATAAAGAATAGATCTGTCTGTATTGGGCCTAAGTCTATTTTACTTTGCTTTTAAATGAAATTGATGAAATTTAGCAAGAGTGAGACCTCATAGCTTGTTGCTGTGAAGAGAGATTGCAAATGTATTTGGTATCCATTATAAATAACTTAGTAAGGATACATTAGTATATTTTTAAATGTGTAGATACATAAAATCATTTTACTTTGCTACAGTAAATATTTATTGAGAAAATGTTATGTAAATAAGCTGTGTTTATAATAAAAAAGTGACCGAGGGCACAGTTCTTTCTTCATGAAACCTAGAATAAAGTAAGGAAGTTAAAGTTAGAGGTAATTAGGTGGGATGCAGATTGTGAATGCCATAAGAGGTAACGTTGGGGTCCAGAAGAAAGCAGAATCACACCTGGTACAAGCATCTAGGAAAGAAGGCTTATCCAGGGGGTCTATTTCAGGTGTTTGGAAAGGAATAGACAAAATTATCATTTCCAGATTCTGTGGCTGTCCATTTACAAGGTCCAAGAGAATCAATGATCAAACTGTTAAAACTGATAAGAGTTCATCAGGTTGTTGGATATAAGCTCAGTATACAAAAATCAGTGGTATGCTTTAATCACAACTATTTAGAAAATGTAGTAGAAAAAAATGTCATTCTCTATAGTCACAAAAATTATAAATGATTGAGGAATAAATAAACCTAACAAAGGTACATAAGGACTTTATGGAAAAAATTATAAAATTCTTTGAAAGATACAAAGGAATATAAATATATGTAATATATTTATGTAAATATAAATGGAGAGAGATACCATGTTTATGGTGAAGAAACCTTAATATTGTAAAGATTTAATTTTTCCAATGTTAATGTATAAACAGTGCATTTCCAATTAAAAGCCCAATAAGACTTTTTTTTAGAGAACTTGAAAGCATTTTAATTTTAACATTAATATGGAAATGTGAAGGTATACAGTAACATAGGGAAGGTACTTACCCTGCCAAGTATCAAGGCATATTAACAAGCTGTAGTAAATAAATACATAGACTGTTGCAACAGGATGGAATCCAAAAATAGGCTCATGAAAGATAGCAGCTTGCTGTTTGAAAGATAGGCTATCATAAATCAGTAGAAAAATTGGTGTACTATTAAGTAAATTTTGCTGGGATGGTTTTTTGTGCAGTATAAATAAAATTTGATTCAGCTTCACACAGTACATAAAATTTCATTCCAAATAAATTAAAGAACTAAACGTGGGAGAGAGATATAAAGGAAAACCTGAAACTATTAAACAAATATATAGGAGAATAGGAGTTCAAGGATAGAGAAAGATTTCTTTTTTAAAAAAGTTAGGGACTTCCCTGGTGGTGCAGTGAATAAGACTTCATGGTCCCAATGCAGGGATTCGATCCCTGGTCAGGGAACTAGATACCACATGCATGCCGCAAATAAGAGTTCACATGCCACAATTAAGGAGCCCACCTACCGCAACTGAGGAGCCCATGTGTCGCAACTAAAGGAGCCCACGTGCTGCAACTAAGGAGCCCACCTGCTGCAACTAAGACCCAGCACAACCAGATAAATAAATATTTTAAAAAATAAAAAAAAATTAAAAAGTGTAAACCATAAAAGGTTGCTAAATTTGATTATAGAAACAGAAAACAACATGCAATAAAACTGTAAGCATATGTTAAAAGACAGTGACAGTTTGAGAGAAGGTATTTGCATAATGCAGACAAACAAATGCTAATCAGAATATGTACAGAACTCCTACATATCCATGAAAAGAGACAAATGACCCAGTGGAAAACGAAAAGTGGACAGAAGGTATGAACGAGCAGTTTACAGAAGAGGCATTTTGGATGCTCAGAAGTGCAGATGAGCACAGCAGTGAGATGATTTCTCCTGTGTGACATCATGTGTTGATTGGACAGTTAACACGTGTGAGCAGAAATGACATTCTCACACACTGCTGAGGGAAAGGAGGATGATGAATTGCCACAACCACTTTAGGGAACATTTGGCAATACTAGTAACGTGTTCTGTGGCCCTGCAAGTCCACGTCTGTGAATAAGCTAGAGAATTGTTGCATGTACGGCCTAAAATCTAGAATGATTATTGCCCCAATCTTCATAAGGGTGAAAGACTGGAAATAACCTAAATGTCCGCCTGTATGGGGATGGATAAATCAAATATGCCATGTTTGTGTGATGCATCTTTAAAAGGAATAAGCAAGAGCTGAAAGTATTGACATAAAATTTAAAAGATCTATAATGACTAGTATTTATATCTATAGAGCTGACTATAGATATCTATAGGTATATAGATATCTATAGATATATAGATATTTATATCTATAGAGTTTACTATATAGATATTTATATCTATAGAGTTTACTATATAGATATAGTAAAAGAATAAAAAATACACTTGAAGGAAGGTGACATACCAACTTGATAGTGGTGGTATGAAAGATGGATGTGAGTTTGGGACTTGGGGATGTTGATAAAGGAAACTTCAGTGTTATTTATAATGTTTTGATTTTTTTTAAGGCCCAGAATCAAATATGACCAGTTGCTGATTGGTTCTAAATTTAAGTATGGGAGTATGGATGTTTTGTTTTATTTGTGCTTTTTTATAGTTCCTATTAAGTTTAAGAAGAACTACATTTAAATATAGTGGGATTTGAGCTGGTATTTTCAAAGTAGGCTAAATTTAATTTTTATCTTAATTACTCTTGACATTAGTGTACTGAAATGTAGAGTAACAAGTGACATTTTTGTACTGTATTTTCAGTGATGCCAATTGGTGGAAAGGAGAAAATCACAGAGGAATAGGACTCTTCCCATCTAATTTTGTAACAACTAATTTAAACATAGAACCTGAGGCAGGTAAGTTAAGTCTGAGGGAAGGTTGAATCTATTGAAGTTTTTTTTAACTTGAATTTTGTGGTTCAGTTTGAAATATAAAGTAGATTGGCATTTAACTCTTGTTTTAAATCATTTATTTATAAGGAATACAGTGTAACATACTGCTTACCAAATTAAGGCATTAACTTATCCCAGGTCAATTCCAAGAGTTATTTCCTTAACATTATATTTTAAATCCTTTGAGAGCTAATGTACAGAGGTACAATTAAGGCATAAAATAAGCTGTGCTTGACCATGTAAATATTTAAATCAATGTAATTATAGTTTAAGAGGCAGTATGTGTTTGTTCAGTACAAACAAATATTTGTTTTATTCATCACTGAAGCACAGTATCAAAGCGGGCTGGGGGTGGGGTGGTGGTTGGGAGAACTGGTTGACAAGTGCTGAGTGTGATTACAGGGGTTAGGAGTACGCCTAAGTTTTAGACTTCTCCTCACCTTGATTTGATCCTAGCGAACTCAGAACAATAACAAAGTCATGTAATCAAGGCAGTAGGTCCCTAGTTCAGATCTTCTGAACTTCACTCAGTTTTGCAGCCATAGACCGTTCCCCTCAGCTGCTGCCAACCATACAGAGAAAGCTTCCATTTGTTAGGCAGGCAGGGAGTTGGGGGGAGCTGAGTGTAAAGAATAGCTGATGATAACACTAATGATGGTGAGGATCAAAAATAGAATTGCTCAGTGGTGTTTAAGCACTCATTTGTCAGGTGTTAAGCCAAATCTTTTGCTTGCACTATTTCGTTTAATGTTCATAAGTCTGTGAGATAGGTACTTTTGTTACCTCATTTTACAGATAAGGAAACTGATGCTGAGGTTATGTGGCTAGTAGGTGACAGCCAGGATACTAAAGTCAGCTAGTCTGCCGTTAGAATGTACTTGTACTAACTGACTCACTGCTGGACATACTGCTTCTAATCCTTATAGTTCTAGAGAAAGAACTTAAATTGAAAACTCTCTGCACTGTGTGTAACATCATCTTTGTATGGGTAGGGTGATGCATTCAATTAAAATGAAGTGTAGAGAGATGAATACTGAGTACTCTGCCACTATTTATACTTTTTATTCCTCTAGTCTGACTCTCTAAGTAGGTATGAAAATTGGAGACACTAGTTTTAATAACTTGATAGACCACGCTCAGGGAATCCTATACTATGGTCATTTCCCCTTGGCATAGGCTAGAGAGATTGAGCTGCAGTTTTAAAAGGAAAAAATATTTGGGGTTTTCAGTAAGTCCTCATGTTATGCTGAGGTCTGCTCCTTAGGGCATATTTGAAAGTTAGCCAAATATTTGAAATAACTGTTGGGACTTATAAGTTCTTTGGTTATATAAATTTTGATTTTAATTTTTTTTACTAAAATTTACTTTATTAAAATATAGTACATTATAGCAGTACTCCAGTGAGCATTTAAATAGTTTTTTGTATATGTATGTTTGTAAGTTATTTTTCAGCCTTCTTTTTCCTAGGAAAAGTTTCTGTTTTGTGTTGCTTTAACCGTTATCAAAGTTAGGTTGAAATCAAGTCTATTTTTTTGTACATATAGAAAATAATTTTTTATAGCAAGGAAAGAGTGTAGAAGTTGTTCATAGATTTAACTCTGAAATTAGCTAATTAGATAATACTCTGTCTACTCTCTCATATATATATATTCACCCTAGTGATAACACTCAGTTCTCAGGAAAGTGTCTGTAATGACAGTTCCCATGAATTGCTTACTTGTTCCTCTAGAATGTAAGTTCCATCAGGGCAGGGATTCTTATCTGCTTTATTCATTGGTGTATTTCCAATGCCTAGAACAATGCCTGGCACGTAGTAAGGGCTAAATAAATGGTTGTGGCATGAATGAGTGAACATACGTAATAATTTATATTGATTATGAAATGTGATGATTATTTAAAGGGTTTCCATTTTCTTATGGATAATCACAGGCTACTTATAAATTAATGACTAAAATACCAAAGTAAATACTAAGGAACTTAAAGTTTACTTTGTTTCCATAGCAGCTGTGGACAAATTGAATGTAATTGATGATGAAGAGGAGGAAATTAAGAAATCAGAGCCTGAGCCTGTTTATATAGATGAGGTAGGATCCTTCTTTTGTTTAATGGTTAAACTGTTGAGACTTAAAATGTATTATCCTTGAGAATGCTTGGAAAGAGTAATTTTTATTATCATTGAAATTAAAACTCTTTGTAAAGTGTCCTATTACTTTTTTAGGATAAGATGGATAGAGCCCTGCAAGTACTGCAGAGTATAGATCCAACAGATTCAAAACCAGACTCCCAAGACCTCTTGGACTTAGAAGGTGAATATTAGGGATTAATGTCATTTAATGTTTTAGCTATTTATAATGTCTTACATTTCTTCTGCCTTGGGTTGCTTCCAGAGTTTAGAAATCTCTGGTGGGAAATAGACTGGTGTAGTAAATGAGTAAACATATTACTTAGAAGATGTTGCTGTAAAACTGCCTATCCTGTCCAGTGAAGAAGTCTTTGCTTTTCTGTAATATCACTAGTGAAATTTGCAGTCCAAAAAAGGACAGAATTAGAAATAACAGCATATTAATTGAGTCAAAATGTTCGAAATTCTTATTCCTCTTTTAATTCTCTTGTGTCGTAACTTTAAATGTCAAAATTATACATGATCTGTGTTAACTTTGTAATGCAGTTATTTGATGCATGCTGATGTGTCTTTTTAGTCTCTAAGAAATCTGAAACAAAACAAATGTCTTTATGTCTTTTTTAATCCATTGGGAGAAAAATCTCTGTGATAAATGGATAAATGTTATTAAATTTTTTTATGGAAGAAAGCCTGGTTATGAATATATAATATTATGCTATTGTATCAATGTTTACATTTGGAGATATATAAAATGTTTTATTTTGAAATGGCTTAAATAAATGAAAAAAGTTCATATCTAATCTGTACTTAATTACATATTTTATACACTGTGACTCAAATTCCTTTTACTTTAGCTAATAATAGTTTTCTAGGTATTTTTAAGATTTTTGAGGTAACTCCAAATTTCAGTCTGCAAACTTAGTACTTCCAGAGAACATGGTGGGATTTCTGTTCTGATTTTGACTTTGCCTTGGTCACATGATATTAATGTTGATGCTGAATAGTATTAAATTTGGTCTTTTATAGTACCTTCTCTAGCATAAACTTAATTCTCTTTTTATTTTGCATGGTGTTGCATATGGTGCTCTGTTGTTCAAAATTTTTGAAATTGACTTAAACTGGTTTTTAGTTTCAAGATTTTAAAATATTTTTGTATTTACAGATATCTGCCAACGGATGGGTCCAATGATAGATGAAAAACTTGAAGAGATTGATAGGTGAGATTCTTCATGCAGGAAATAACAAATATAGTTTTCCTAAGTTTACTTGTTTTTGGCAGAACTTTAAGCTAGGGAGTTTTTGTGGAACTGTTCCAATCTTTTGAAATTGTTTCTCAGTTTCTAAAACTCTTACAAACTAATAGCAGAATGGTACTTTTGATTTTGGTGCAGTTTGTTTCATGGCAATATATTACATGCAGAATGATAGACTCCAGCTCTTACAGTGCCAGTCTTCCTTTTCCTACTTGGGCTGGAGTTGAGAGATAATGAGTTGTGAAGAATAAAGCACAAAAATGGGAATAGGGATCTTAGGCAAGCATTGTTTTGTTATATAATGAGAAGTAGTATTTGTAAAACTTTCAAATGAAATTTCCTATGTGTTTGTGACTCTAAATCCAGTGTATATACCTTCTGTTCTCATTTTTGTTCCCTGTATTTCTGTATCTCTGTTGTCCTTTTAATTTCATTATCCTATCTAGTCTTACACTTCCTTAAAAATAGTAGCACTGAAAGACAGACTGTCAGGGTTTTGAGCTTTTAACTTAATTTTGCTCCTTCTCTTATTCCTCAGAGCTTTCTGTCTGAAGTCAGAGGGGGCAGCCGTAGTGAATGGCAGACAAGGAAGAAGGCTTTAGTGCTCCACCATCCTCCCTTTCTGTTTACTGAACTTGTGTACAAAACAGCACAAGAACAGGAACTACTTTACTTCTTATCTACCTTTACCAGAGAAGAGTAGTAGCAGCAAGATTTTTTTCTAGTCACTGAAGATTATAATCTTTGTTCCCTGAGACTTTTTTTTTTGTAAATTTGTTGTATTTTCTACAGAAATGAAAAATAAATCCCTGTCGCAGTAAATGAAATGATGGTAGCAGTTTCATCACATTTTATTGGTCTTATTTTGGAGAAAGCATTGAGTATCTACCTATACATCTGTTACTTTGGTTTCATTGAAGGCATGTTAATGGTCAGTGAATAATCAAATGGGAAAGATTAAAAAGAAAGATAGTATTATCTTAGGTGTGGTTAGGGGTGCAATTATTATAAACCTTTCTGGAGCCTAAACATAGTCTATATCTTTTAACCCAGCAATACTAAATACATAGGGATATATGCAAAGATTTACCTCTTAGAGTGTTCTTCACAGGGTTATTTATAACAAACTTGAAAGTAACTAAAATAACTCTTTTTTTCCCCTTAATTTTTATTTATTTATTTTTGGCTGCATTGGGTCTTTGTTGCTGTGCGCGGACTTTCTCTAGTAGCAGTGAGCGGGGGCTACTCTTTGTTGCAGTGCTCAGGCTTCTCATTGCGGTGGCTTCTCTTGTTGCAGAGCACGGGCTCTAGGCGCGCGGGCTTCAGTAGTTGTGGCTCATGGACTCTAGAGCGCAGGCTCAGTAGTTGTGGCACAGGGGCTTAGTTGCTCCGCGGCATGTGGGATCTTCCGGGACCAGGGCTCGAACCTGTATCCCCTGCATTGGAGGTGGATTCTTAACCACTGCGCCACCGGGGAAGCCCTAAAATGTCTTTCAATGTGAAATTGGTTTAAAACGTATTCTACATCCATACATTCTACAATAAAAAGCATTACCACTGATAAATATCTATTGACATGGAAAGATGTCATGCTATATAATGAAAAAAAAAACCGAAGATATGACAGTATAATTTTATTTTTGTTGATAAAAAAGAATATCTTCAGAGAAAAAGGTCTAGAACAATTAAAAATCAGAGTGATATTTTCTGATATGAGTTAATTTTTTGAGTGAAAGCTCACCTGTTAACCAGTTCTCTCTTCAATTTCAGTTCCTGAATGGGCCAGCTGGCATTTTCCATTCCATGCCCACTAACTGCAGATGCATCTCCTGTTCTGGAAAATGCTTGCTGTTCTGCAACAAATTTTTATTGACTATTTACCTTTGTCAAACATTCAGAGATGAATAAAATATTGCTTCTTCACTTGAATGGATCATTGTCAGTTTGTTTTTCCTTAAAAGAAAAACAACTTTACTGTCAGAATTTAAAATTTTACATTTCATTTCTGTCTGTCATTGTACAGAATGAAATTTTGTAGCGTTTATCACACTAGGAAATTATATTGTGTAAACAATATAAATTAACCCCAAAAAAGTGTACATAGAGTTATTGAAGAGAGATCCATAGCTTGAACTTAACTATGTTCCAGGCTGTTCTAACGTTCTTTCCTTCTACCTTCCGAAAACCGTTTTCTACCACCTTAATCAAATTACCCTCTTCATTCTTCCCTCGTGTACCCTTCTCGTTCCTTTCACTTGCCTTAATTCACACTGTCCCACTGACCTGACTTAGCCTTCCTTTTTTTGCTTGGCCTCTCCATCCTTCCTCAGGTGCCAGCTTAAGTCCCAGCTTCTCCCTAAAGCCTTTTCAGTCAAATTAATCCCCTCCTCTAAACTCTTCTGTTCCCTACCTATTTCATTTAATTTTGCATTCAAATATATGCTGTCTTACATCATTTGCTATTTTTCAGGTGCTTAGCCTTGTCTTCCTAGTAAGTTGCAGTCTTTCTGAAGGAGAGGACCACACCTTCTGCCTAATTTCTCTGTCCCAGGATAGTGTTGGGCACAGTTTAGTAAAAAATTTGTTTCTTTGGTATTATGTCTCAAATCCTGGAAGGTGATCTCAAATGTGCTCAGTCATCCTGCCCTTCTATGTTCTTCTGGTATTCATCAGTATACTGGGTTATGTGGACCAATTGCCTATGGTTATTTCTTAGTCACAAATTTGTCAGCATGGACACTAATTTCTGAAGCTTCCTGTATGATTTATAACTGGTATTTCTGAAAATAGAGTTTGACCTCCTTTATACTGTCACACATGCAAGAGAGGAAACAGCACTTTTTGTTTGTTTGAGACATAACAGTCTCTGATAGAGGAAAGGTGACAAGTCCTGACAGGACTCAGTCCAGGTCATGTATTTGGGAGCCCTGTGTCTGGCTGCCTGTGTTTGCCTCTTGTCTCTCGAGTCTCTCTGTGTACATATTTAAAAAGCTACATTTAATAAACAGACTTGTGGGTGCTTTAGGCCAGATAAAGTGGCCGTTCAGGGTACTTCCCAGGGTAACAGGCAAAACTGTACCAAGTCAAAAGGATTTGCATTGGAGTTCCTTGGGCAGATTTGAAGATGCAAATTTGAAAATGTTCTTATTTGGACCTGGTTTCACTCACTTTTTCGGAAGAAACCAGCAAACAAGCAGTAGAGACTAGTTCATTATATTGTTTTCATTTTCATTTTCAAGGATAATTCTTCTTTTTTTTTTTTTTAATCCTTTCATGAGTATGAGCAGATGAAAATGTGTGTGATTTTGTTTGTGAATGTACTTTTATCTCAGTCATATTGTATTTCATAGCAGGCTCTGGGCCTTGCCTGAGGACTTTCTTCTACTAAGATTTTTTTAATTAAGGCTTGGACTCTTCCTAAATTTAGTAATTATTCTTCTTTGTAATTGAATTTCCAACAGAGACCTGTAACATAAGAAACAACATTCTCCTAGCACCAGAATTATGAATTGATTGCATTTTATGAGGTGTGGAAAGGAGTTCCCCTAATATTATGAAGTCATATCAGCCTAGATATTACATGAATTAAATAATTCCTCCTCCCATTTTCCCTTTTTGAATATACTTTCATATATATAAAGAACCTTTTAAAATATGAGTAGAAAATGTGGTAAATTTTTAAAAATAATTTATGTTGCTAAAAATTAAAAATATGCTTAAAATGCTTAAAAACTTTGAAGAGTATTAAAGTGCTTCCCTTCTATGTTAGGAAGCATTCAGAATTGTCTGAATTGAATGTAAAAGTCTTGGAAGCTCTGGAACTATATAACAAGTTGATGAATGAAGCACCAGTATATTCAGTCTATTCAAAGATCCATCATCCAGCACATTACCCACCTTCATCAGCTGGAGTTCCAATGCAGGTGAGCATTTTTGAGAACATTTTTCAAAATTTAAGAAAAGTTTTAAATTTAAAAAAAGAAAGCTTTAAAGCATAGTATTAAAATTTCTATGGTCTATGAATAACATTATAAAATTCACCTTTGTCAAAAAATGTTGGCTAAACAATTAGTGTTCACCAGGACAATTACAAAGACACTGATATTTCACAAATACATTTTAGTTCATTTATAACATAATGAAGAGACCATTAAATATATGAGGGGAGTTCTGTTCTTCATAAGCTTTTGTAAATATAAAGCATAAATCCTTTATGTAAGTGTAAATCCTTTTTGTAAGTATAAATCCTTTGATTTAGGACAGTGCCTGGCATGTCACAATTTCTACAGATGAGGTACTGATGCTGTTCCTGTTGCTCAGCAAGCAAAATTTAACATTTCTTTTAAATTTCTGTTAAGATTTCTTTGACTTACATGATTATTAAAAGGCTTCATTAAAGAACTCACTTTGTTCTCAGATCATGCTTTATATTTTCTTAGATGCACAACTTAAATTGTGCATGCATAACATATATGATGCAGGCATATAGATGCAGGTTCCATGAGCCATTCATGAACACCATCTTTTCCAGAACTTTACACCTTTTCTGTGTTTCCCAGCTGAACTGAATATTTATTTTTATCAATATCCATTATTCTGAAACCTTTTTGAAATTTCGGCCAGTTAGTGGTTGAATTCAGAATGAGTTTGGATGAACAAATTTCATATTAATTTACAAAAACTGGTATGTAAAGGAGTGTGTGAAGGAGACACCAAGGAGAAAAGATAGAATATGGATGCATAATCTAGATGACTTGACACAACATAATTGTTAAGTAAAAAAAAGAATAGTTACCATGGTAACTCACATCGGACAAGATGCATTTATCAAATATGCCATGCCCTGAACTTTTGAAAATGATGAAAGAGTCATTACATATGAGGATAGAAAGAATTTCTGGGTGCAAAAGACAGCTAGAGTTTATTCAATATTGCTTCTGTTTTCAAAGAGTTATCTGCTGCTGCTATGAACATGGAACAAAAAGAAATGCAATTTGCGCCATTGTGTTATGGGACTGTGTATTGTATTTACTTCTTTGTGTGTCTGTAAAGGGTTATTTATTATTCCTATGTCAGGTTTTTCTGTTTAGTTGCATACTATTTACAGTCTGTGTTTTGCTAAGCATAACTCATTTCTTTAAAAAGCTAGCTTTCAAAAAAAAAAAAAGCTAGCTTTCTGTCTAGTTTGAGTCTTCACATGATGCTATCTGTACTATTCGTGCATAACAGCATTTGAAATATTCAAAGTTCCTATTCTAATTTGAAAAAAAAAGTTCGTACTAAAAAAAGTTAGCGTAACACACCATTAATTGCATCTGTGAAGGCCACTCAGGAATCCTAACCTGCAGAAGAGGTCCGCTTCCACCATCTCAGCCTGTGGTCAGTGGGCTGTTATGTGTCTGCTAAGGAGGTAATATGATTGTACTTATTAATGTCATAGTTGATTTGGCATTTCTAGCATTCTAAATTTTCATGTCATTGGTCTTTGCTTTAAAAATAGCTTAGTTTAAAACTTATGGTTACCAAGGGGGAAGGGGTGGGGGGGGAGGGATAAACTGGAACATAGGAATTGACATATACACACTACTATATATAAAATAGATAACTAATAAGAACCTACTGTATAGCACAGGGAACTCTACCTAAAACTCTGTAATGACGTATATGGGAATAGAATCTAAAAACAGGTGGATATATGTATATGTATAACTGATTCACTTTGCTGTACAGCAGAAACTAACACAACATTGTAAAGCAACTATACTCCAATAAAAATTAATTTTTAAAATGAGCTCAGTTTAAAACTGGAGCGATTGATATTTATTAAACGTGCATCGTTTTGATGCTGTATTTGGTAAGCAGATGGTAGATCCTGTATGTTACCCTGGAAATTAAGTAGGGCACATATAAATATTCACAGAGACTTAGACCTTTGCTATTTCTTAAGAGTACATCTCCTTTACCCATAGTTCTTCTTTCCTTTTGTCCTATCTGTCCTGCAGGCAGGATGAAGGAGGCATTGGCAGAGAGGGCCTGCACTCTGCCTTGATACCATTTATTCTTCAACTTGCTCTTTTAAGTTTCATTCTTAAGAAGTTGAATAAGTCACCTGAGATGGGGGTGAAGAAGGTCATCTCTCTGATGGTAACTTGAAGTGATACTGTGCTGCCCTTCAAGGGAGTATATAGTTTTCTGTGGCTCTTCAGCAAGACATGTTACTTAGTAATAGGCAACCTGGGTGGATTCCAACGTGCTCCTTAAAAGTACACCACCTCCCTTCCTTTCAACCCCCTGCAAAATAAAAGAACAAGTAAATCATAAATTTCCATAGATTTGGCACTGTGATTTGGAAGCGCTTCGCTTTTTATACTAGGGTGGATAGATTGGTAGAATCAGATTGCTCCCCAAAGAAGTATAACATTTTATTTCATTTAAGTCTTTTAAAGTTTTAAATGAATTGCTAGGTAGTTGTTTGGGAGATCAGTAAGTCAACTTTTTCTCTTTGGTTAATAGACATATCCAGTTCAACCACATGGTGCAAACTATATGGGTCAAAGTATTCACCAAGTCACTGTTGCCCAAAGCTACAGCCTAGGACCAGATCAAATCGGTCCACTGAGATCGCTGCCTCCAAATGTGAATTCCTCAGTGACAACACAGGCTGCTCCAACTCCGTATTTAAGGTGAGTGTTTGGGAGCTGTGTTAATTTTGTAATTATATGCATTAAATTTTCACAGATTTTCAGAATGAGAATAATTAGACCCTTCTCTTTATAATAATAGTGCCCTCTTTTGCTATTGAGATGAAGTTGTAGAACTTCCCATTCAAGATCCCATGAAATTGGAATGGTGCTGTCTTAGCTTTGTTAACCATACTGAGATGGTGCCTAGACCTGGCTTATGGTCTGGGTCCCCGGGACAAAATAAAGCTAACTGTCCCTTACAGGACCCAAGCCTGTACTTGGGTCCTGTAAGGGTATACTTAGCATGGTGCTCTAATCAGCCTAGTAAAGTAGTCCCAGACATATTTTAGGAGCATGTACTCCTAAAAATCAGAAAACTTTTGTTACTTTGACTCTTAAAAAGAAGTGTGTTTGAGCTGTGGAATTAGTAGTCTAAGTTTTCATACTAACTTCTATTCTGAAAAACATGTTTAAATCTTGCCTTCTGTTAACTTTGCTTAACCACACAAAATGTTTATTCAGTACAGTCACGTGTAATGATTTGTAAGGTCTCTTCCCAATCTTAAATTCCATGTGTATAAATTTTAGACATTATCTGGAAATTAAATAAATCTGTTGGTATTGGTGTTTGATTAAGTTAAAATGTAAAAATTTTGTTATCCTGGGTGACACTAGGAATTACAGAGAGAAAAACGAGTATAGACATTACTCGTTTTTGGACGAGTATAGACATTAATCCTCCTATATTGAAGCAGTGTATTTGGTGCATTTAAAAATTATATATCTTTTATAAGATATGCTATAGTAATTACAGGAACAAATGAAAGTCCTGCGATTTGGTGTGACTTTTCAACTTAGTGGGGTTTTGGGGGTTTTGTTTTGTTTTTGTATAGTGTCAATAAGTAAACTATAGGTCAGGACTATTTTGAGGGTAGATTCAGGACCCTATGTGGATTACATGTTCTCCCTGCCTTTATTATTTTTATGTAGGGATTAAGGTTAAGCTATCCCGGGCAGCTTTGAAAGTGCCCTACCAAAGGAAAGTATAAAGAGTGGGTGAGGAATAGTGGTCTCCTCTGTGCTGATCGAGAGAAGAGGGAAGGGAGAAAATGGGCTGAGGGTGTACTTGAGCTGGGGTTTTGTTCTCATTGCAGCTGGCCAAGGACGCCAGCATCAGAAACAATCTGCGTCTCCTCAAAAGATTTCTAAATGTTTTCCGTGAGAGATTTTGGAGAAAACAGAATTAGATAGGCCGTATAAGCCTATATTTTATTTCTTTTTGAGTACTTTCTTCTTCCCAAATATAAAAATTACATTAACAGTATTGGATAGCTGGAGTAGTTAAATCATAATCGGAATAGTAGAGGTATATAAACTTAAAGAGACGGAAAAGACATTTTTATTTTCTCATGATGATTGATCTCTGACCGTAACTTAGATAAAGTAATTATGGTTTTCTTTTTAAAATTTTGTTTGTAGTGCTGGACAAGACACTGTTTCCAATCCTACTTACATGAATCAGAACTCTCACCTTCAATCAGCTACTGGTGCAGCTGCTTACACGCAGCAAATGGGGATGTCTGTGGATCTGTCATCTCACCAGAGCACTACTTCCAGTTTGCCGCGGTCGGCAGGCTTTGCAGTGGCAGCTCCAGCTCATTCAGTTTCACAGCAGCAAACAGATTACCCTCAGCAGCAGCCTCTCCTTTAAAAACAAACCAAGCAAAAAAAAAAAAAAAAACAAACAAAAAAAAACAAACCAAGCATTTTCTTGAAAGCCTTCCTAAGTGTACTGCTTGACCCTTGTGATTGTAATCTGAAAATATTAAAAGAAGAAAAAAAATTTTTCTCAGCTCAAAAGGCCCATGAATAAAGCTCAGAAACGTATTTTACTCTAACAGGCCATAAAAGGTTTTTTCAGTCCCAACTTGTTTGAGGTCAAATTTTTGATGAGAGGCAGCTTCAGGTTCCTTCCAGTTAGTTTTTTCTTACTTTCAAATCTCTCTACACAAATCCGGACAACCAGTAAGTAGCCTTATGACACTAAACAGCATGACATAGGAGCGTATAAAGAAACCACCATTTACCCCTAAAATATGGTAATTGGGAGAGCACTGAAATGTTTAAGTATTTTTTGTCTGCATATTTTTTTTTCAGAGTTTCCCACCCATCATTATTTTAAAAGGCAAGCATGTTTTTGTGTACGCTAGCTTCCCTACATATTTCCTTTGGCTTCTTAAATTGTAGTTGTGTTTGCAGTACTGTCAGTTTTGCTCTCAGTGGTGTGTTGAGTAGTAATTAGCATATAATTGTCTACAGAAGCAAGAGCACTTTGGGAGGAACAAAAATGTTTTCTGTTATTATCAGTGAAGACCATGTAAATGCAGTTGTGTGATAAAGCATTTAGCCAGTCCCCCAGGCATGCCAACAAGTGGGCTGAGGAATGCCCCACAAAACATTTCCATTCCCTGGAAAAAAACGATTTCTTTTCCTACAGGCTTCCTTGGCATTTAGAATTGCCACTAATGACCTTTTCAAGTGATTTTGGCCATTCTCTAATGAAGGTATGGTCAGTTTTTTTGTTTGTTTTGTTTTCCTGTAGTGTGGTGTGCAGAGATGCTGCATTCCCTTTTTACAGAGTATATGTGAATTTAAGCTGTGAGACATTCCTAATAATTTGATGTGATATATATACCAAGTGTGGATGATGTGTGTTTTTATTGATGTTGTTCTTTTAAAGAGATGGTTTGAGTACCACTGGTATGCCAGGCTGTTGAAAATTTTGGCCATTCCTTTCAAAAGTAATCCTGAGCCTGTGGAATAATAACAGGCAATGGCTTTATAGGGAAGCCATCAAGACAGTTTTCCTGAAGCCTATGTTTTAAAGTGAGTTTATAGTGCTAACAGATTCCATGTACTTTAGGAGTTCGGTAGTAAACCAATAAGGATTGTTTTCTTTCCTAAAAATTTGCACACTACTGCATCATCTGCCAACTTTTTAGATAACACAACATGCAAATACATATGCTTACAGATATATGGTATTTAGACTGGGGAAAAACAATGGACATAAGTTTTGTTTTTAAAAAGTTAATTTGTGGGAATTCTCTGGTGGTCAGTGGTTAGGACTCGGCGCTTTCACTGCTGGGGCCCGGGTTCGATCCCTGGTTCGGGGAACTAAGATCCCGCAAGCCGCCAAAAAAAAAAAAAGTTAACTTGCATGGAAGCAAGATTTCTATATTGTTTTTTAAAGAAAGCCCTTAATCTTTCTACCAAGAATCCGTTTGAAGACAGTACTCTGGAAATTTTTGTCATTTATGTAGTTACAGAAATTTGATTATAAGTATGTTCCTTTTTCAAAGAAACTGTATATTAGAACAAAATAGTCTTATGTATACTACTTGGTCTACATGTAAAGGGAAAAACAAGCAGTATTTGAAAGCCCAATTTCTGTCATTGTCTTATTTCAGGTACAAGTAACTGGAAAGAAACTTAACCTTTCATGTCTCTGTTCTGTTTTTTATCCAGTATTTTCCTTCTATGTGAATTCAATTATATACTTATAAAAAATTCTAAAATGGCACCTTTTTTGGAAATGAATCTTCTATTCTTTAAAGAAAACAAAACATAAAAAACATTTACAAAGCTGCTCTTAATAATAATTAATGTTTGCATATATATGGAAAATCTTATTTTTCCCCCAAACAATATTTAATAAAGTTATTTTAATGTTTGTGTAAATAATTCATGTATAATTGTGATCTGAGTTGTAAAAGCTTAATTCTGTATAAGTCTTTGAAGTAGAATAAATACTGCACACCCACTAAATCGGGATCTGCCATTTAAGTTCACCTAATGTAGTTTTGTAATGATATAACATGCAACATGTATATAGTGTATATTGGCATTTAGCAGTGAAATTTTATACATCCAGAAGTTTCTTCTCCCTTTTAAATTAAAAATTATTTTTGCCATACTGTAATGAATTTTGTGTTGCAGGTTGTTGATAGTATAAAAACGTTATTGAATCTGTGTACTGAGATGATATTTTTGGTGTTAATAAGAAACATAGGGTTGTTATTTTTCTTTCTTTTTCATGATCTTATGGATTGTATTTAAGACCTGTTTATAATTAAATGTTTTCTGCCAAAGGAATTGTCTAACATCAAATTTCTACATTAGGTTCATAGGTTTATATAAAAAATAAAAATAACTTCTGCTTTTTCATATTGTATCTTGGTACATTAGAAAGAATTCCTGAAAATTTATAATAAAATTAATTTTCGCTAATGTAGGAAAAATTTCCCCTGGATGTTAAACTGTATAAAGTAGGATATGTTCTTATAGTTTGGAAAATGTATGGTCTATCAGTATTGTCTTATAATTTGGTAATTTGTTTATAAAAGTACCTGAACATTAAATAATTATAATATATCAACTAGGAGTTGATACTTGACTACGTAACAAATTTCACTGTAAATTTTTGAAGATAGTTATAGTTTCATTGTCCAAATTTTTTAAAAAATTGATTATTAGATGTTAAAAAAAATTATGGCTTAAAGATTTAAAAAGCAAGTTTTTCTTAGTAAAAATTGTAAGTGTCAAGGCCCCTGACTTCTAAGAGAGGATTTATTGAATTGTCATTATGATGAGAAAGCTGAAGTTATTTTTGTAAATAATAAATTGTAAATAATATAGCACCAGTCTGTCATGCTTTGTTTCTGTCAAAAGGCATTTTTCTTATTTACTTACATCAGTTTTAGTAAGTAAAGGGAGGACTCAATTCTAGGGATTTGATTTTTTTGTTAATTTGATTTATTTTTGTTTGAAGGTTAAAGATTTTTGTTTTTACGTTTATTTATTTATTTTTGGTTGCATTGGGTCTTCATCGCTGTGCTTGGACTTTCTCTAGTTGTGGCGAGTGGGGGCTGCTCTTTGTTGCAGTGCGTGGGCTTCTCATTGCGGTGGCTTCTCTTGTTGCGGAGCACAGGTTCTAGGTGCGCGCGCTTCAGTAGATGTGGCGAACGGGCTTAGTTGCTCCGCGGCATGTGGGATCTTCCCAGACCAGGGCTGGAACCCGTGTCCCCTGCATTGGCAGGCAGATTCTTAACCACTGCACCACCAGGGAAGCCCCAAGATTTATTTTTTAATAAAGCTTTCTGCAGAAGAACTATTCTAATTTTACCAAGCCAAATTTGAGTTTGCATCTTTAAAAAACATTACTGTGTCAAAAAAAATTAGGTTGCTTACGTAGAGTAGTGGGATGAATAGTGTCCTCCCAAAATTCACGTTCACCCAGAATGTCAGAATGTGACCTTATTTGGAAAAAGTCTACAGATGGAAGTAGGTAAGGATCTTGAGATGAGATCATCCTGGATTTAGGGTGAGCTCTAAATCCAATGACAGGTGTCCTTATAAGAAGAGAAGACACAGAGACAGCGAGCAAGTCATGTGAAGATGGAGGCATAGATCGGAATTATTCTGCCACAAGTCAAGAACTGCCTGGGGCCACCAGAGCTGAAGGAGGCAAGGAAGGATTCTTCCCTAGAGACTTCAGAGGGAACATGGCCTTGCTGACACCTTGATTTCAAATGTCTAGCCTCTAAAACTCAGAAGAAATCAGTGTTTTAAGGCACTATGTTTGAGGTACTTTGTTATGGCCGCACTAGGAAACTAATGAACTTGGATAAAAGTGTACAGCAAAATCTGGATACCAAGCATTCCAAACTTTACAAGATTGGTTAAAATTGTCACAAGAGTTCTGAGACAAATGTTTGTAGCCCAATAGCAATCTTTTATTATCTTTTCCAAACTATAATGAAATTGCATGGATAAATGAAACTAAGACCCCTGATAATCCCATAATCCCATTTTTAGTGATTTTTTTAAAAAACATCTACATTTCAATTATTGCTTTCTTTATGCCAGAGGTGTTAACAAGATTGTAGCTTATGCATTTACTATTCACTCTTCTCCTCTATCTTGAGTAGTGGGTATTGAATGAAAGGAGAAATGTTCAAAGGCAAGCAGAGGAACAGAAGAAGAAACCAGAAAACTGGATTGGATATTCCCCAGAAAGGCTACTGAAGAATGGAGTTGTGTTCTTATTTTATACCATTTAATATACTCATGAGGAAAAGAAAGACTTTCCAATATCTTTATCCAATAAAGATAATAAAGATATCCAATACAGCAAGTCAGTGACCTCTACTAATTACATGTGGTCTAGGGAGCCTGCTACCTTTAAAAAAAAATTGAGGTGAAATCATATAACATAAAATTAGCCGTTCTGAAATGAACAATGGCATTTAGTACATTTATAGTGTGCAGCCACCACCTCCCAAAATTAGACTTCTTGTGTCTCGCTGTTTTCACTTAATATAAAGTTTTTGAGGTGCATCTCTATATATACCATAATATGAGGTTCATATACCACAGTTTATTCATTCATCTGTTGATGGATACTTGGGATGTTTCCACCTTTTTGCTGTTGTGAATAGTACTGCCATGGACATGCATGTACCTGTTATTTGAGTACTGATTTTCAATTCTTCTGGATCTATACATAAGAGTGGAACTATTGGGTTATGTGGTAATTCTATATTTAATTTTTTGAGGATCTGCCAAACTTCCACCAACAGTGCACGAGGGTTCCAATTTCTCTACATCCTCACCGACGTTTATTTCCTAGTTTTAAAAGTTATAGCTCTCCTGGTAAATGAGAAGTGGTACCTCATTGTGGTTTTTGTGTTTCCCTAATGATTAATGATGTTGAGCATCTTTTCTTGTGCATGGCCATTTGTATATCTTCTTTGGAAAAATATCTGTGTGAGCCCTATGCCCACTTTTTAATTGGATTGTTTGTCTTTTGTTATTGAGTTGTAAGAGTTCTTTATATATTATGGATACTAGACTCTTACTATATACCTGACTTAGATCTAGTTTCTTCCCTTCTATGGGTTGTCTTTTCACTTTCTTTTTTTTTTGCGGTACGTGGGCCTCTCACTGTTGTGGCTTCTCCCGTTGCAGAGCACAGGCTCCGCATTCGCAGGCTCAGTGGCCATAGCTCACGGGCCCAGCCGCTCCACGGCATGTGGGATCTTCCCGGACCGGGGCACGAACCCGTGTCCCCTGCATCGGCAGGCGGACTCTCAACCACTGCGCCACCAGGGAAGCCCTTTTCACTTTCTTGATGATGTTCTTTGATGCACAAAAGTTTTTAATATTGATGGAGTCCATTTTATCTATTATTTTTTTGTTGCTTGTGCTTTCGGTGTCATATCTAAGTTCATTACTAAATCCAAGCTCATGAAGATTTTCTCCTGTTTTCTTCTAAGCGTTTTATGGTTTTAGCCCTTATAATTAGGTCATTGATCCATTTTGATTTAGTTTTTGTACATGATGTGAGGTAGGACTCCCAACTTCATTCTTTTGCATATGGGTATCCAGTTGTCCCCTTTTGTTGAAGAGACTGTTCTTTCACCAGCTGCTTTTTGACACTGCTATAACGTACTCTAATGGTAGTCAGTTCTAGAACCTAAGTCCTCCAACTGCAATGCATCAACCACATAGCTGTATAGTTTGCAGTTCTAAGAGGTGACAGCCTTGTACTCATCTGATTACTTCTGTCACATACCAAAAGGGGAATCAGTGCTATCTTGTCAGCATATAGCTCCCCACTCAGTGCTATCTTGTCAGCATATAGCTCCCCACGGTGAACAGGTAGCCCATGAACAGATATGTTGGGTGTCAATGTAGAGGTGGTTTTTAGCTGTCACATAAATTTTTTTTTTCTCCAAGTAACTTCAAACAAGTGTTGTGAAAAGTACATTGTCTAAACTTTATAAATGGGACATAGAACCCCAGACAAATATAATCTTTATCATATTTCTTTCCTGGGAAACCCTCCCGCAGGGATTTTTGCCTACATGTCTTTGGTCAGGACTGTGTCAAAAGGCTACCCTTAACAGCAAGTGAGTCTGGGAAAGTGAGTATTTTGTTTTCCAGCCTCTATATAATATAGAGAAGGCAGGAAAGAAGATGATTAGGAATGAATGTAGAGTGAGCCATTCTATAGTATCTGCCACAGAGACAGACCTGTCCAGGTGTGTTTACAAGCTGGTGTTACTATTTGTGTGCCTGGTAAATAAATTCAGACTCAAATTGCTCTGTTACTGTCCCATGGTCAAATAAGCTCTTGTTCAGATTCTCTAATACAAGCACACCATAGTTTTTTAGTCAATAAAGGCTAGAATTAATATATTTACATCTGACTTGATTATTAAAACTGGGACATTTTTTTTTTAACCTCAGGAGAGACAGAGAAGTCCCTGGAAGTGGAGATGGGGATTAAAGATTTAAGCTGCTCTTGTCACTTCTATTTTAAAATAGATTTAAAAAATTACAGGTTTATTAGCATTCATTAATTAATTCATATAATAACATAGCTACTATATGCTGGGGATGCTAAGAACTGAATTTCCAAGGCTGAGTTGTTTCTCGCTTCACCATGCACTAACTGGTCATATAACATCAGATGTTGCACTTTGACTTGATTGTAAACCATTTTCATATACAGTGTCATTGAATTCTCAACACTTTTTAGAGAGGTAGGCAAAGAGGTTAAATAATCTTCACAAGGTCACACAGCTAGTTAAGTGGCAAAGTTAGGATTATGAACCGGTCTAACCGATGCTCACGCATGTGCCTTTTCCCTTTTCCCTTTTCCTTTACACTAGTGTGACTATTGCCTAGAAATGATTTGTATATTAAGGTTATCAGGTAACAGCTTCCTTTCTCACAAATCACTGAGATTGATGGGGTCCCAAAGGGCTCACATGGATATAAAATGCCTTCAGATGTGAGAACGCTCATCTAAAGAAGAGCATACAAGTGGCTGGATCTATTTACTGTGTAACTTGTAGTACACTTAGCTCTGTCACACAGGTGGGCTGATGAGACCAGAGTTTGATGCAAACAGACTGGCTCTTTCTGAGACTCTGACAGGGTTCTGTGTTTGCTGAAAGAGTGAAATTCAAGGGATTGCTCTGAGGAAGACAGCAAGTGACAACTAGTTGAGTGATCTGAACTAGGAGAGTAGTTCCGAGTTGAAGCCTGGGGACCCGCCATCAACATACATAGGCTGGTTTCTCCAAGAACCAAAGTTGCTGAGAAAAATCATTCAGCCTGAGCTTGGGGTTCCGTTACATTCTCGGTAAGGGCTAAACTCTTAAGGATCACATATTAGGTAGGGTCTTCATGATCTCACCCATGTCAGTCCTTCTAAGTGCCTCCACTTTCTCAAATATATGCTAGATTCCAACCCCCAAGCCCCAAATTCCTCAGGTGCTAATTTTGCTTTTTTGTGCCTGCGTTTGGCCCTATCGTTTTCTCTGCCTAAAATGCTTTTGATCACCTAATAAATTGTGTTTTTAAGTGTCAGCCCAAATTTCACTGATTCTGGCTTCCAGACCTTGCTGCCCTTCTGTGGGTAGCATCTTGTAACTCTCTTAGCCTAGTTGCCATGTTGCATTGGAATGATCTGTCTGTGTGTGATACTATAGTTTTACTCACCATGCATTTCCAACCATCTTATTAATATTCCTCCATATGGAAATCAGTAAATAAGATAATAGGGCTTGCGTTCCCGGACTCCTTTGCAGCCATGGGTGACCCAATGACACGGTTTCAGTCAATGAGATATAGGTCAGAGGTCCTGGGGAGGGCTTTCTAGGATGAGAGAAACACCTTTGAAAGAAAAGGCTTTTGGCTCTTTCCCCTTATGGCTTACAAGGCAGATGCAATGTCAGGAGATAAAGCAACCATATTGTGACTATGAGGAAGAAAGTTATGATGGCTCAGGAAGATTACAGATACCTGGCTCTGATGGCACCTTTGAGAGCACTACCAGTTCTAGACTCTCTTCCTCTGGACTTCCTCATATGTGAGAAAAAAAAAGTCTTTATCTCTTGTCAACCCTATTTGTATAGGTTACTGTTGGTAGGGTTTTGCTATTTGTATCTGAAAGCATTCCTACCCCCACTAGGTCTACAAAATCCTTCAGAACTTGGAGTTGTGTTTTACTTATTGGTGTATTCCCAGGGCCTAGCATAGGCATATAAAACATTTGTGGAATGAAGAATAAAAATTGATTTAGCAGAGAGCTGCATAGCACCTCACAGTGCCTGGCATTCAATAAATGTGTGTTTTCTTCTAACTTTTCTTATCCTTGTGCTTGTTGTTTATCATACTCATTCCATTTTAACGTGTGAAATCAGGATGTATTTTACAGTGGATAGGCATGCATTGTAGGACTTCATTTTATTCCCTCAAAGCTATTCAACCAATGATGCATCTTAAACTCCAAGTTGTCTTAGAATCCAGGGAATAGGGCATTATTTTAACTGTCAAGAGACAAAGGGGGCTAGGGTCCTAATTGTCAAGAAGGCCAATAGCTTTTAAAAAAACCTCAGTGTCTCCAGTGCTCATTGAATAATACTCATAGATGCTTTCCAGAACAGCATGCTCATTTCTCCACTCTGAGCTCAGGGACTGAAGCAGCACAGAAGCACAGTGAACATTTCTTTCTGGCTTACGGCAGGAAACAGTACATCACAGACCCTTGCTATGGGCTGGAGGAGGAGCGAGTGGTTATGAAGAACACTCAGTAAATAAAGGAGTCACCTAGAAGGTTGAAAGGTCATAGGTAATTTAGGCAGGTGACATTAATAAGAGACACAACGAGAGGATATGGGGATTAAGGAAAAAAACAAATTCTACGTAATCGTCCTGACAATACTGGATATCTCCATTTCCATGTTTACATGTTTATACTTGCTGTGAACCACTGGTATAGATTCATTCATGTTCTCTGCCAGCTTTGAATCTCTGTAAGCCTTTGTCCTTCACCGGGGACAGAACAGTAGGAAAACTAGTACAGTATTTGAATATTAGTTGGAATTTAATTAACATTCAGCACCAATGAACTTTTATTTATTTATTTTTGGCCACACCACGCAGCCTGCGGGATCTTAGTTCCCCAACCAGGGGTTGAACCCATGCCCCCGGCATTGGAAGCGCAGAGTCCTAACCACTGGACTGCCAGGGAATTCCCTAATTTGAACTTTTAGAAGAATGTTTCCTTTCAACATTATAGAAAGAATTAGCATTATTTATGACAACCACCCAAAAATGGCAGACTGAAGACGATGAAGGATAGAGGTGATCAGATTTTATACCTACCTAGTTCAGTAAGTTATCCTTCAAGTGAAGGGTTATATTGTTCTTTGTAGTTTTTTACTCTCCCCTTTCCTGGAGGAGGCTTATACATATCTGCCCATGCTCTTGACTTCTGGAGTTAGTATGTCTCCATTCAATGATTTTGGTATTGGTTGCATGTCATGCATTAGCCAATGGGATATGAGCTGATGCAACAAATGCCCACATCTAAGCAGAAGCTTAAAGAGGCATCACGAAATTCCTGTAACTCTGTTTTCTACCCTCTTCAGAGCTACTATGTCTCAGATCGGGGCTGCTCCTTTAGCCTGGGCCTGGGAATAGGAAGACAAGAGGAACAGAGCCACTGCCTGGACCAGAACCACGGGCTCCACGGCGTTGTAATCCACTAAGATTTTAGGGTTGTTTGTTACCAAAGCAAAGATGACAAATATGACTGGTAAAAGAATAGTAAACAATTTAAATTAGCTAATAGTTAGCATCTCAGTATAATTCCCCACTTATGAGTCATCTTCACAGTAATTATATTTCAAACTTAAATTTTAAAAATTTACTTCCATTACCATCTGAATCATTTGTACCCTTTAAAATTGTACCCAGAGAATAGCATTTTCACTGGGTTTTATAGCATATAAGCTTTTTTAGGGTTAAGAAAGTGGAATTTTTTTCCAATTTCTGAAACTATAATAATCTTTAATATCCTGAAGGTCCATGGCTTTACGTGACTTTTGAACAGATTTGCAAAGTTTGAACCAGAGCATTAGGGGAGGGGTGGGGGGAGAAGAGGTAATTGGAGAAATTCTTTAGAACAAGACAAAGTAGATCCTCCCAAGACAAAAACTCAGAAAATTTACATTGGGATTGTTACGCAGTTGAGCACATGTGCTACTGTTGTGATTTTGTATGCTCCTAGCTTAAAAATACAAACAATATTCTCCAGGTGCGTGGACCCTAGACAAAGTGTGTTGTAATTTGATTTTTAAATATGAAACCACTTCCATCTTACGATTCTGAGCTGTGAGTTCTGCAAATCATGGGTTTTTTTTTATAACAGTGCCTCAGACAGGATAGTAACTGTCGGAAGCACTTTTCAAAATGTATTAAGTGACAGAATAAAGTTTATTAAGAGTATTTGCAGCTGAAAAAGTGATTTGGCAGCATTCAGTGTTTGAGGAAGGAAAGCAGAGTGTAAGGTCATTTGCTCTTGAGCAAGTCATTCTCCTGAGCTCAGATTCCTAATTTGCTAAAAGCGGGGCTTGTTCTAGATGGTTACTAAGTTCCCTTCCAGCTATGAAATTTTAGACTCTTTAAAAATAAAATGTTATCTTGGGATCGTTTTAGATTTACAGAAAAATTGTGAAGATAGTACAGAGAGTTCTACACCTAGTTTCCCCTATAAACATCTTATGTTACTATGGTACGTCTGTTACCATTAAAATCAATATACATTATTATTAACCAAAGTCCATACTTGATTCAGATTTCCTTAGCTTTTGCCTCATGTCCTTTTTCTGTCCCAGGATCCCATCCAGGATACCACATGTCATTTAGTCATCATGTCCCCCCAGGCTCCCTTTGGCTGTGACAGTTTCTTGGACTTTCCTTGTGTTTGATGACCTTGACAGTTTTGAGGAGAACCAGTCATATATTTTGTAGACTGTCCCTCAATTGAGATTTGCATGACATTTTCCTCATGAATAGACTGGGGTTATATGTTTGTGGGAAGAAGACCCCAAAGGTAAAGTGCCTTTCTCCTCACTTGATACCACGGGTATGTACTGTCATCCTGATCACCGTTGATGTTGATTGATCTCGAACACCTGGCTGAGGTAGTGTTTGTCAAGTTTCTCCACTTCTCCTTCCCACGTTGCACTCTTTGGAAGGAAGTCACTATGCGCAGCCCATACTGAAGGAGGGGCAGCTGTGCTTTCCTCCTTGAAGGGTGGAGTATCTAATAAGAGTATTTGGAATTCTTCTGCATGGAAGGTTTGTCTCTTCTCTTCTGTTTATTTATTTAATCATTTATTTTTATCACTATGAGCTCATGGATATTTATTTTATATGTTAGGATATATTCCAATACTACTTTATTTTATTGCTCAAAGTGTTCCAGCTTTGGCCTTTGGGAGCTCTTTCATTTTGCTCCTGTGCCCCTTTGATATACTCCCAATCATTTTTTTTTTGTTTTTAGCACTTCTTTACTTTCTGGCACTTTAAGATGCTCCAGGCTTATGTTATATATTTCCTGCCCCACTCCTAAAATCAGCCATTTCTTCAAGGTGCCCCTTTATTAGAGAATAGTATTAGAAACCAAGACCTGGATCCTAGATGCATTTGTTGCTGCTGAGATAGTTATTTCTAGGCCCTCAACTGAAGGCAAGAAAATATGTGTGTATACTAACCTGTGTATATACACATATCTATAAACGTTTCTATATGGAACCATCTGAATCTATATCAAGGTACACTTGAGCTCATACCAGTGTCTCTGACTGTAATCCATTACCACATGGATCACCCCAGCCTTCTCCTGTTGCTCATCTGTAACCTTCCACTCCAACAGTAGAAAAGCTGGCTCCCAGTACTGGCCATCTGTTTACCTAATTGTCCAATTCCAGTATGTATGTATAGTGACTTCTGAATTGTTAACCTTTCCCCATCAGGAAACAACTTTGTCAACTGCAGTACAGTGCTTATGCACAGTTCCTTTTGCCTTTAGTCTTACAGACTCTACTCATTTCCAGAGTTACTTAGGCCAGTACTCTTTCCCCCACGCCCTTCAGTGAAGTTGTTTCATATATTTATAATAATAAAAATTAAAATTAAAAAAAATAATATTCTTTTGTCACATTCTGCATCCCATCTTGGAATCGCCAAACTTCCTAAATGATTATTTTTTAAAATTTGCACACATTAAAGTTCACTCTTGGCGCTGTAAAGTTCTATAGATTTTGACAGATGCAGAGTGTCAAATACCCACCATTACAGTATCATACAGAATAGTTTCACCACCCGAAAAAATCCCATGCTTCACCTAGTCAACCCTCCCTGTCTCTAACCACTGACCTGTTTACTGTCTTTATAGCTTGACTTTTTCTAGAATCGCATATAAATGTAATCATTTATGTAGCTACAAAAGTAGCCTCAGACAGGCTTCTTTCACTTAGCAATATGCATTTAGGGTTTTTCCATGTCCTTTTATGGCTTGTTCATCCTTTTTTATCACTGAATGGTATTCCATTGTATGATTTACCACATTTAAAAAAATCCATTCACCTATTGAAGGACATCCTGGTTGCTTCCAGTTTGGGGAGATTATAAATAAAACTGCCATAAATATTTGCATGTTGGTTTTTGTGTGGACGTAAGCTGGACTGTTGGTGTGTTTAGCTTATTAAGAAACTGACAAACTGTCTTCCAAAGTGGCTGTACCTTTTAGCATTCCCATCATCAATGAATAAGAATTCCTGTTGCGGGCTTCCCTGGTGGCACAGTGATTAAGAATCCGCCTACCAATGCAGGGGACACAGGTTCGAGCCCTGGTCTGGGAAGATCCCACATGCCGCAGAGCAACTAAGCCCATGCGTCACAACTACTGAGCCTGCGCTCTAGAGTCCGTGAGCCACAACTACTGAGCCTGTGTGCTGCAACTACTGAGCCCGTGTGCCGCAACTACTGAAGCCCACACACCTAGAGCCCGTGCTCCACAAGAGAAGCCACCACAATGAGAAGCCTGAGCACCACAACAAAGACCCAATGCAGCCAAAAATTAAAATAAATATAAATTAAAAAAAAAAAGAATTCCTGTTGCTTCTAATCCTCACTAACAATTGGCATTGTCAATTAAAATTTTTTTTTAACCATTCTGATAAGTGTGTAGTGGTATTGTCATTTTAATTTGCATTTTCCTATTGACAAATGATGTTGGGTATCTTTTCATATGCTTATTTGCTATCCATATGCTTATTTTCTACCATCTTTGGTAAGGTGTCTGTTCAAATTTTTTGTCCATTTATTAATTGGGTTTTCTAATTGTTGACTTTTGAGAGTTGTTTGTATATTTTGTTTACAAGTTCTTATCAGATTTGTGTCTTGCAAATGTATTCTCCCAGTCTGTGACTTATTTCATTCTCTTAACAGAGTCTTTCACAGAGCAGAAATTTTTAATTTTAATAAAGCCAAACATACCAACTTTTACTTTGTTGGATCACATTTTTGGTAGTGGTGTTTCTAAAACCTCATCACCAAACCCAAAGTCATGTAGATTTTCTCCTATTTTTTCTCCTAGACATTTTAAAGTTTTGCATTTTACACTTAGATCTATGATCTATTTTGAGTTAACTTTTTAAAGTCTGAAGATTTTTCAAAATAGAGGCTTTGAGATAATCCATATACCATGCCATTCATCCATTTAAAGTGTACAATTCAGTGCTTTTTAGTGTATTCAAAGGTATGTGCAACCATCACTCTAATCAGTTTTATTAACATTTTCTTTGCCTCAAAAAGAAGCCCTGTACACTTAGCTATCACCTCAATATCCCCCCAGCCCTAAGCAATCACTAGTCTATTTTTAGTCTCTATAGATTTCCTTATTCTGGACATTTCATGTAAATGGAATCATACACTATATGACCTTTTGTGATTGATTTCTTTCACTTAGCTTAATATTTTCATTTTTTTTAGCTTAATATTTTCAAGGTTCATCCATATTGTAGCTTGTATCAATACTTAATTCCTTTTTATTGCCAAATAATATTCCATTGTATAGAGATACCACATTTTGTTTATCCATTCATCAGTTGGTGGACATTTGGGTTGTTTCCACTTTTTGGCTATTATGAATAATGCTGCTATGAGCATTCTTGTACAAGTTTTTGCGTGGACATATACTTTTGTTTATCTTGGGTATATACTCAGGAGTAGAATTGCTGGGTCATTTGGTAACCTTATGTTTAACCACTTGAGTAGTTGCCAAACTGTTTTTCAAAGGAGGTGCACCATTTTACATTCCCACCATTAGTGTATTATATTTCGAATTTCTCTGTGTCCTTGCCAACACTTATTATCTTATGTTTTCATTATAGTTATCTAGTGCATGTAAAGTGGTATCTCATGGTATGTTGTTTTTTTCTTTGGCCACACCATGGAGCATGCAGGATCTTAGTTCCCTGACCAGGAATCGAACCCGTGTCCCCTTCAGTGGAACATTGGAGTCTTTTAAAAAAAATTAATTAATTTTTGGCTGTGTTGGGTCTTCTTTGCTGCATGCGGGCTTTCTCTAGTTGCGGCAAGCAGGGGCTGCTCTTCGTTGTGCTGCGCGGGCTTCTCACTGCAGTGGCTTCTCTTGTTGCAGAGCACGGGCTCTGGGTGCACATGCTTCAGTAGTTGTGGCACACGGGCTTCAGTAGTTGTGGTTCACGGGCTCTAGAGCTCAGGCTCAGTAGTGTGGCACACAGGCTTAGTTGCTCCATGGCATGTGGGATCTTCCCGGACCAGGGCTCGAACCCGTTTCCCCTGCCTTGGTGGGCGGATTCTTAACCACTGCGCCACCACAAAGTCCCGGAATATCGGAGTCTTAACCACTGGACTGCCAGGGAGATGTCCTCATGGTTTTGATTTGCATTTTCCTGAAGACTAAAAATGTCAAGCATCTTTTCATGTGCTTATTGGCCATTTGTATATCTTCTTTGGAGAAATGTCTATTTAGATTCTTCACCTATTTCAAAATTGGGTTATTTGTCTTTTTATTACCGAGTTGTAATATATATGTGTGTGTGTGTGTATATATATATTATATACAAGTCCCTTATTACATATATTGAATATGATTTGCAAATATTTTCTCCCATCCTGTTGTTTTTTCACTTTCTTGATATTGCCCTTTGAAGTTCAAACATTTTAAATTTTGAAGCCCAGTTTACTTTTTTTTTCTTTTGTTGCTTGTGCTCTTGGTGTCATATCTCAGAATCCATTACAAAACCCAAGATCATGAAGATTTACCCTTATGCTTTCTTCTAATAGTTTTCCATTTTTATGTAAAACTTTCTCATTTAGGTCTTTGGTCCATTTTGAGTTAATTTTTGTACGTGGTGTGAGGTAGGCGTCCAACTTCATTCTTTCAGCTCTGGTTCTGGGGGCAGGGACAATGGTGTATCTCTCTGAGTGACACCCTCACTTTAGGAGCTGAGTGCTTGGTAGGGAGGGGCAGTAGGCCGGTCTTCTGGCTTGTCTCTCCATGAGTGATCAGGGCCCCAATATTCTCAGTGGCACTGTGTCCAAGGTAGAGCCCCCATCCCACAAGTGAGGGCTGGGCTAAAGAAGGGAACCCCCACCTCTCTGCTATATTTGATGGGAACTTAGCCTCAGCAACAGGTGGCTGCTGCAGGATGATAAATGCCCCATGACCTGTCCCTCTCAGGAAAATAACCCTCCATCTGGGAGCTGAGGGGAGAGGGAGCCCTGTGTTCTCAGCTGTACCAGTGTACAGTAAGTTTCCCTCTTTCTGAACTGGATGGAGGTGGTGGTGGAGGGGAAAGCAGGTCTTAGTTCAAATACCACAGGCTCACTTTTCTTACTGAGTTTTAGTAAATTTTCTTGAATAAAGGTTTCTTCATTGGCTGCATACCCTCAGGACCATTTCCAGAGACTAAAGAATTTTTTAGAAACTATTTTCACCATTTCTGCTATAAGGTAGGTACAGAGAACCCCTCACTGTCATGCTGCTGTAGATTCTTTTTTGATAACTCAAAGTAGTAAGACTGTGGGCAGTGGAACACCAGAAAACTCAAATCCCAGTGCCCACATAGTAATTCATTCTGTAAGTATTGAGTAAGTATCAACTAGGAAAATGGCTGAGAACTAAAAATGGATTGAGTTGACAGTAACTAAAGCAGGAGTTATGCATTGGCAGACATAACATTACCCATATACTTTATGAAATATCTACTATATGTGAGGTATAAGAGTGGAAGATAAAAAGCTAAAAATCTATTTTAGAAATTAGACTTTCACAAAAAGAGAACAAGTAAACCAAGGCAGTCTGCACTAAGTGCCCAGAGAATAAATGCTCCAGTTTTTCAGGGGCACAAGAAACTACCCAGACCTGGAATGGTCAGGGGAGATTTCTGTGGAGGGAGAGTGTGCTGAGCTAGGCTGGGAAGAAGGGTAGCATTCAGCCCAGTGTGGGTTGGGGGAAGGATACATTCCAAGGCAGAGGTGCTGAAGTGGGATTGTATTTGGTATGTCTGAGTAATAATGAGTAGACCTGTCTGCTTGCCGGAAGGTCTGTTTAAAGATCAAGTTGGAGAAATGAGGTGGCGACCAGAAAAGCAGGGGCTTGATTGTTGGACCATGGAGTTTGGACCCTGTCTTGTGGGCTGCTGAAAGCAATGAGTGCTTTTTAGAGAAGAGTGGCTTGGGCAAAGAGATTTTAGGAAAGTGGCTTTGCTTGTAGTGTGTAGATAGAATGGAGTGTGTGTGTGTGTGTGTGTATGTGTGTGTGTGTGTATGTGTGTCCAGCAGGGAGCCAGGAGGCAAGGAGACTAGTTATTAGGCTGTTACAAAAAATTGAAGGTCTGGATTAAGTGAAGGGGGTGGGAATGTAAAGAAAGTGTCTGGTGGATGGTAAAACATAATCAGGACCTCAATAAGGCCAACCAATTGTTAAAACAAACATGGCAGTTTCCCTAAAAAAAATACTAGAACCCAAAGTGACATGGGCTCATTTAGCAGTTTGAGATACCATGCAAATTTTATTGATGGATTTCTCTTGCAGTTACTGTAATTAAACGGGGTCTCTTTATTTTTGAATTCGCATGTTTTTCTTCCCTCTTCTTATTACTTCAAATCCCTCTTCTCCACAATTCGCTTTTAATTTGATTTCAAATTAATCTCTAGTATGTTTTTGCAGGAGGAAACCAAGGGTTGCAACAACGGCAAAGATTGTGTATGATTTCAAAGATGAGTTTCCTCCCTTGAAAACAGATGTCCGCGTAGAAGTGGGAGGCACGTGGCCAACTCTTGCTTTTTAGCAGGTCTAAAATGACCTTCAAAACTCCTTGGGGTATGCTGGTCTCCTGCGGGGCTGCATCCCCGTCAGACTCAGGTTGTCATAGTCTCCCGCGGCTGCCTGGATGTGTATGGCTTGGGGTTCTGAAGCTAGAGTTCACAAAACAATACAAAAACACCGACAAAAACCAAACCACAAAACCCCATGCCTTACCACCGTGGGCAGATGAGTGAAGTCGCGGAAGAAAGGTTCGACTCTTGCTTGCCCTTTTAAAATTCCAGTGCAGCAAACACACACGCGCGCGCGCGCGCACACACACACACACCCGGGTCGGCTCTTCCCACTCACTGCCACACTGCACCAGCGTCCCTCCCAAAGTCCTGATTCATGAACCGTGCCACCTTTGTCTCATTCTAAACTGTGCAGACTATTTTAATCCTCCCACCCCCATCCCCGATTCCCCCCCTCCCTTTCTCCTCTGGAAAGCTCTGATGTAAGGCGCTCGCTAGGTGGGAGAGCGCTTCTCCCGATCGGCTCCGGTAGGCGAGATTCCGAGAAGCCCCTTCCGCAGGACCTGCGCCTGCGGGGTCCGCTGCCCGCGACCCCGCTGTGGGCGCGGGGGAAGCGTCTCGGTCGCTTTAAGGTGTTGCGCTCTCGGAAGGAGGGGCAGGGAGCACGGGAGCCGGCGCGGTCCCGGGAGCGGGTGGGGAAGTCCTGCCGCCCTCCCCTACCTCCCGCTTCCGAACGTCCGGGGGCCTCACCGCCCTCCGCCCACAGCGCCCGGGCCCGCCATGCGGCTGTGAACCATGTCCTCCTCCTACGCCAAGAACGGGACCGCGGACGGGCCGCACTCGCCCACCTCACAGGTACCGCCCCCTCCTCCACCCTCCTCCCCCCTCTTCGGCTGCCCTAGAGCGCCCCGCCTTCGCGCCCGGCGCGCGTGGCCCCCAGTCCTGGGAGTCTGAGGCCCCGCTCCCTCGCCCCTCCCCCCGCGTCCCTTCCTCCTCCGCCCCTCCTCTTTCTCCTCCTTCTCTTCCTCCTCCTTCTCACCTCGTTCGGGTCTCTGCGCTCCCGCTCCGGAGCCCGCAGCCTTCCCCAGCCCATGCCGGGGACTCGGCCCCGCACCCTGAGAGTCTTTGTTAATGGATGTGGTGGGTGCTCGCGGGCTGCTCTTCTCGGGCGCCTTTTCAGCCGTCGAGGCTTGAGTGGGTGGGTGGGGTGGAGGCTGTATCTGGGGACCGCGGAGGAGACTTGGGTGCGGGCTCTGGGGGACCCCGGGGATCTGGTGTCCGGAGGCGGACTCTAGCCAGGGGTGGTCGCCCGGTTCCACACTGCCGTCCTTACCGGGTTCTTTCTGGCTCCGTGTGTCGAGTCCAGGTGGCCCGAGGCACCACGACCCGGAGGAGCAGGTTGAAAAGATCCGATGGCAGCACCACTTCGACCAGCTTCATCCTCAGACAGGTAGGAGGCGGGCGCAGGGGAGCAAGTTGGGCAGAAAGCCGAGCGCGCGGCCCCCACGTGCCGGAGCGGCTGGTAATGCCTCAGCGCGTCGCTTTTCGGCCGCGGGCGGGAGCTCCGGCTGGTCCTTCACCCTCTGCCCCGGGTTCCCAAGTCTTCGGGTCCTGGGAAGTTAGTTTGTGGGTGTGGACACAAGCCGGCGGGGACCTAGTTTAGGTCAGGGACGTTGAAATTAAGACTGGAAGTTATTTCTTTTTGCACTTTGGATGCGTGAGGAAGCGTTTTAGTCTTGTGACTGGACTTTGAGCGATCAAGAGCCCCTGGGGCCGGACAACTGCTGTGATTCGGCTGAGAGAGGGCTCTTCTATTTTGCCCTATTTTGAATACTCTCCTTTGTCATCTCCGAGCTCTGGTCAAATGAAAGACATTTGGAACAGAAAGTTTGGTCTTGCTTTGGGACCTATTTGGTTCGCTCAGTTAGGGAAAGACAGCGGATCTGGTTTAAATCGAAATAAGCGAAGGCCGGCCCTCAGTTTCGGGGGTCTCGGTGGTGCTACACTTAGTGTTTGTTTTCTTAGGGGTTTTCTTCTGCGTGGTTCTAGTGCGTGTTGACAGTGCTAAAAATCGCCGGTTCAGCTGAATGCTGAGGTGCCTTTTACCTTGACACAGGAAATTGCTCCTTAATTTGCTGCGAAGAAACTACCCCTACATAGCTGCTGGGTGCTAGAGAGATCATGCAAAAGGGAATCACCTTGATCTCTCTTTGGAACAGAAACTGTCGAGGTGTGTGAGTTCGGGGTACCCTGGGAGGACTTTGGTCATCGCACCACGACGTTTTTATCCCAAGGCTCCGCTGTGGGCTGCTGGAGTGACACTGGGAAGTTTTTTTCCCTGTGGGTCACTCAGATCATTGTGTTTTTAACCTATGATGGCAGCTGCACTGTGTTTCTGTAGTGATTGTTATCAATTTAAACAGATTATCCATGACGAATTGGGTATTAGACTCAGAATTGGACTCAGACCTCTCCTAAAAAGTCCATAGAGCATATTTACATAATATTGATTACATAGGCATTCATTTTCTGCAGAAACAGAAGTTATTCCTACGACTCTTTAATCCAGTGAGTACTAAGCATGTACATTTAAAAAATAAATATATTTTGGATTCTGAATTCATTTGAAAGTGTATTCTATCCTTTTTGCAGTGTTTAGATTATTTATGTATTTAATAAAGCAAAGACATTCTTCATCTTTTACAAAAATTGAGTTAGGTGACTGAGATCTTGTTTATGTTATTTTGTAGGTGCCTATTTTTGGTAGTGTTTTATTATTGCAACTTCTTAGAAATGTTAATTATACAGCAGTGTATTCCATGAGCTGTTTGACTAAAACTTTTGAGTTCAGCTACACCATCACTTCACTAATGTTTTATTCTTCCAAGCACAGAGCCATCAATATCCTTTGTAATATATTCTTATTCTTTCCTCAATTTAAATGAAAAAGTGAGATAATGCATGTATAAGTTCTTGTTAAGTGTGCTGGTATGTGTTGGCTTAAAAATGTAAAAAGTATTCATGCTAAATAATTTCGAGAGTAATTTAAACCATTGCAGATTTTTGGAACAAATATATTTCATAAGTCTTTCTGAAAATAGGCTAGGATTTGTTGGTGTAATAAGATGGCCTAATTTAAATTCAGAAGCTAGCTGTAATTGTATTATATACACAATCTTAACTAACTTTTCTGCACAAAAATAATAGATAATTTTTGTGAGCACTTACAGTTCGGTACGCATCCTATATATGATCTTGTTTAAATGGCATAATATAGACTTCTATAATGGCTACAATAAAATAACTGAGGGATTTTTATTTATTTGACAAGAGATGAAAAATGATTCCAAATGTAACTTTAACAGTGTATTTTGAAATTAAATTAAACAGTTTTCACCCAAATGCCAAAAAAGTATTTTTTTAAAAAGCACAACAGCTGTTTATGTTACTAGAGACTCATTATTTGTAGAGTGACCAGTGGCTTATTGTTTTCAAATTCTTGATGTATTTCACAATCTCTGTGATGCCTTTGCACATGATGAAGATAGTGAGGATACCAATAAAAACAGTGCTGCTCATTTCTCTGCTATATCATTTACAGAGATGGGAGGGGGAAGATTTCACTTACTAAAAAAAAAAAAAAAGATTGTGTTGAATCAGATGGGTAAATCTGGGCTGGTGGTAAAGAACAGAGGACAGCTGGCAAACTCATCAAATAGAACAGTGTTTATTCTTTGAGCTGGTAAAAAAATTTCAGTGTTCATGTGTGTATATGCACAGATGAATATGTGTGCACACACATACACAGGTACACATGTGAGTTGGCCTGAAAATGAACAGACTGAGACAGAGAGCCTGCCTCTCCCCTGAGGACTGCTCACAAAGTCCCTCTGGCATCTTTGACCTTGTTTCCTGGTCTCCTAGATTGCTGCCCTCCACAATTTAGGAGGGATGGAGGTTTTGGAATGAATCCAGGGAGCAGCTAAATTATTTCTTTGAGGAAAAGTGAGAAGATTAAGTATTTTGCCACTGAAAGGAGAGAGAGCTAGGGGTGACCCAGTAATGATCTTCAAAATGTACACAAAGATGGGACTTCCCTGGCGGTCCAGTAGTTAAGACTCTGAGCCTCCCCTTCAGGGGCTCGGGTTGATCCTTGGTTGGGGAACTATGATCCCATATGCTGTGCGGTGCAGCCAAAAAAAAAAAAAAAAGTACATAAAGACGTTCTTTGGAAATGTGATGGGCTGTTGTCAGTCTTCACTGAGGCCGAAACTCAAGAATTGGCTACAATTAGAAAGGAATGATGCTTTTACAGCAGGACTTTCCGAAGAGCGTTGATATCATCGGAATGGCTTTCCAAGAAAGGCTGTAGAATTTTGTCTCGGGAGATTACTTTTGACAGGCTGTTTATGAATAGATTGTTTATTCATGTTTTAAATTTTTAGGAAACACATTAAATATTTGCTATGTGCCTAACACTGCACTAGGTACTGTGGAATAGGAATGAAAAGAAGAATGAGACACAGCTTCTGTACCCAAAGGATTTTATGATCTGGTTATGGAGACATAGATGTATACAAATAATACGGTGAAATGGAGCAAGGAATTAGGGTGTCTGCAGAATGCCCATGTGTGCTGAGTATATGAAATACCCATGGGTGGCACTGCAGGTTGTGTGGTAGAATGCTACAGGTTACTCTCACTGGGGTTACTCCCACCTTTCTCCTCACTGGCTTTCGAAGGAAAATCTGATCAGAGTGAGATCAGTTTGTTGACCTCTCCTTGTTAAGTCTGCCTTTATGAGAACTGCAGAGTC
Organism: Delphinus delphis; assembly: GCF_949987515.2. Classification (NCBI taxonomy): domain Eukaryota; kingdom Metazoa; phylum Chordata; class Mammalia; order Artiodactyla; family Delphinidae; genus Delphinus; species Delphinus delphis. The sequence goes on from NC_082689.1 coordinate 78,187,843, forward strand.
TCAGAAGGCCTGGCTCCTACCAGCTTCCAGCCTCATCTTAAGCCATGATCTCTAAGCTCTGGACACAGATCTTGAACACACCACCCTCCCTCCTGCCATAGGCCCTTTGCACATGCTGAGTTGTCTGTGTGGAGGGCTCTTGTTCTCCCCTCTGCCTAGCTGATTTTTTAATCTTCCTTGAGACCTAAGTTTAGTCTTCACTTCTTCTTCTACCCTCCCTGTTAAGGTTAGTTCCTTAGCCACTTACCTCACCCCAGAGTGCATTGTGCCAGTTCTCAATAGTACCATCACGATTTATTTAACATTTCATTATTTAACATGTAATTAGATTTTTTTGTTAATGTCTGTCTCCCTGTCCAGATAACAAGTTCCACTAGGGCAGGGACATGTCTATATTTGGTCTCCTTTTTGCCCTCAGCACTTAGCATAGTAGATGTTCAGTAAATACTTATTTGATTGAATGAAGGAGTGGATGAATGGAGGACTAGCTTGATGTATTTTAGACATGAGGTTCTGCTCCAATATTAAACTCTGTTTAATCTGGAGAAATTGCCTCCTAACAAACCTCCTTCAAATTTAGTGACTTAAAGCAACAACATTTTAAAAAATGTCTGTGTACTGAGCAGACACAGTTCTTCTTTGTGTGATGTTACCTGGGTACTGGGAAGGCTGAAATGTCTAAGACAGCCTCACACGTGTGGTTGGTGGTTGGTACTGGCTGCTGGCTGAGAACTCAAGTAGAGATTTTGGCAGAGGGCTCACTTTTCCTCTACCTGGGCCTCTCAGCATGGTTGCTTGAGCTTCTTCCCAACATGGTCGCTAGGTACCAAGCAGGACCATCCCAAGAAGCAAAGGCTGAAGCTGTAGACTTTATAAGACCTGGTATCAAAAGCTATATGACATCACTTCTGTTGCAATCTCTAAGTCAAAACAAATCAAAGGGATAGCCCAGTTTCAAAGGGAGGGGAAATAGACTCTATCTTTTGATGGAAATAGACTCTATCTTTTGATGGGGTGTGTCAAGGTCACCTTACAAAGGAGCACATAGAATGGAAGATATTGTTGCAGCCATCTTTGGAACCATCTACCTTAAAGCAAGGTTCCTGCTGTTTTTTTCAGATTATGCTAATCAGATAATCATTACAATAATTCAATGAACCCACACTGTAGGTAGAGATCTAAAACACATTCAGGTACTAAGTTGATACTATAATAAAACAAGTTGGCAAAAATATTCTTTGGGTTCTAATTTGAGCACTGGTTATAGACACATTTCTCTGATGAAATGCAGATTCATCAACAGAAGGTATAGGCTTTGTGCACAGCTCTAAGAATAATCATACACTTGGAGTCATGCATATATGCAAAATTTATCCATAAGCTTAGAATCACAGAATTATAGAACTGGAAGAGATTGTGGAGGGAAAGTACTTTGATTCCCCATTTTTAGATGAATGAAACACAGACCCAAGGACGTAAAGCCCTTACCAAGGTCACACCAGTAGATAGTGGCAGAACAGAGACAGGAGACCCCCACTTAGATTCTACAGTTTTTCCACCACAACACACTTCATCCCTGAATAATCACGACAGGCACACAAACACACAAGGACTTACTCCTCTTAGAGCCTAGAAATATTCCTAGTTTATATGGTTACTGTGAAGAGCAAAGCAACCACTGAAGAATCTGCAGACTATAGTTTTTTCCCAGTTTTATCATGGGATGGAATTTTTGTTTGCATGGTTTACGGTTCATGGAGGTTTGTTTGTTTGTTTACTTACTAACGTACTAGTCATTGTATTAGCCAGTCCAACCAGAAGATGAAATTACTTGAGTTTTTACAGCTGAGGGACTTGAATTATAGAGACATGATTAAACAGGTGAGGGGAGGGCTTAAAAGCTAAACCTAGAGGTTAGCAACAGCGGGAAGCTGCTATCACCTCTAGGTACAAGGACAAGGGGAGGAGACTGTAACTAGAACCCAGGGGCCAAAATCACCTGGTAGATGCTGGAACCAGTGGGGTACTGTTTGTAGGAGCAAGAGACACAGAGGAGATGCAGCCTCTGTCAGAGAAACCACTTGAGGTGGAGAAAATGGGGAGAAATACTCTGGCTTCTCCTTTCTTGTGCTCCCAACCCCTGCCTTGTCTCCCACTGGCTGACCTGGACACCAGCTGACATGGGAGTCTGGGAAACAACCTGCAGGCCATGGGCCCCCTGAGACAGAAAGCAGAGCAGAAAAAGGAGAGGATGAATCTGAGGAAAACAGGCCAGGACTGGCACAACTATTATTATATTTTAGCTGCCTGGAAGATAATAATGAATCGTTTTCATCAGCAAAATTGGAAGCTTTTACTTGCTCTGTAAGTCAACTGTCCTTGCTAAATGATATAATCCAGTGACAGTGAACCTTAAGGAAAAGTTTATACCTATTTCCTTTGTGAATTCTATCCGGAATGCATCTTCCCAAATTGAGATCTGATAGAACAAAACAGAACTCTGCCTCTGTGGCAAACTGTGCTGCGTTCTGGCTCTTGGGCTTGAATAAATGGAACTGAATTTATGAAGCTTCTTTCGGATTGAGAAATCTAATTACTAGGCAGCTAACCCGTTAAGCAGTCGTTTTTGCTTTTCTCCGAGTTTCTGTTCGTGGCGTGCAGAGTTCCCAAAATCTCATTTTTTATAGAATAAAGAACTATGTATCCTTCAGTTTAGGTTGATCAGATTTTATTGAAGCTTACATAAATTCTGATTCAAATTTTAATCCTTCTAGAAAATTATAGGACGCCGCGTGAAAATGAAGCTGAAAATGACCTTGGCTTTGCTGTGGCCCTCTCCCTGTAATTATTCCACGTGCTGCCCCAGACAATGTTGTTACCAAGGATCAGGGACTGTTTCTTCATCAAGGGAAAAAGCAAGGGCAGAGCGGAAGAGAATGTAGTTTTGTCTACAAACTACAGTTAGTAGCTAGTTGTAGAAACGAGTCTCTTCACTCCTGATGAGCCTACTAACTCAGTGGGGTTAGCTGGGCTTAGCAGATCGAGTTCTAGCCCATCTTTTCTGGCCGAGGTTGTGGCGTTGTCCAAGCTCATCATTGTCCCCTGAGTCTGGCCCTTTCTTGGTCTCATTTCTGCAGCTCAGATTCAGAAGAAAGCATAAGCCCTAACCAGGGTGAGTGGGCTTGCACCTCACTCAGGTTCACTGAAGACCCCAGGAAATGTCCACAGACTTGTGGGGAGTGGAGCGTGCAGGCCGCATTCCATGTTTGGCCTCTGCAATGCTTTGGAGAGGAGTGCTTCCTAGAACAGCGCCACCCTCTCTGCTTGCTTGCCCTTTTCAGCCAGAGTGTGTGTGTGTGAGAGAAGGACCATCTGAGCCCCTGCCTGGTATAGGCAGAGCCCCTGGATGGTGTTCACTTTCTTTTGAGTCCAGGCTGTTGCACCGGTATTTCCCCTGTGGGCTGTGCAGAGCACTTCCTTACCGTCCCCAATGACACATTCTCTTGATAATACCTCTCCAGATTAGAATCCACCAAATTGATAAGTCTCAAGAAGAGCTAGGCTGTTATCTTGTAAAGAACCCCCATAAAACCCCATTCCGATTTAAGCAGCCAGTATGGTCCTGCCTTCACACAGTTACATGTCCTCATTCTAACTGAGCCAGGAGAACGTAGAGGTAGCACACGCACTCTTTGTTCCAGAAGAGTGTAAGTTATGAACTTGACTACAGAGTGACACATCAGACGTTTTACATGGATTCAACCATGTGAATGGGGTCAGGGAGGGGGGTAGGGTGAGAACTGGAAGCCTGAACTAATGAAGAGGCTAAATTATAGATTCAATTTTAAGGGAATAGTTTTATTGCTTTCAAGTAACAATAATGACAAGCTGTGTGCTTCCTTAGCTGGCATTCAGAAAGCGAGAAGGCTGATGAATTACCAACACCTGGCTTGAATATAGATGGTGCTTTGAAATTCCTTGAAGATGGTTTTCATTTTAACTAGAAAAACATGCCGCTCTGCAAACTTCCTACTTTCTTTACTATATCCTTTCTTATTACACCCATAAACAGAGCAGAGGTAATTACTGGAATCCGAAGGGATGACATTCAGCATTGTGCTTTATTTACTGAAAGTATAAGTTAGATGGGGCCATAAAACTTGAGGGACATCTGCTGAATCTTTCTCATCATTTTCACTGTAATCATTGGATGACAAAGTGTGCCTATTTTATTTCTCATTTTATGTTCTTTTCTGTTGGTGGAGGTATCTTGCTCCAGGGCTGCAATTTAAATTGCTGGAGCAGAAGTCTTTGTTTTGAGAGGAAATATTTTGTAAACAAACTTGAAAAGAATCTGCATCTTTTTCAGGTTGTGAGAATCACTAGAAATGGTAAACTTTTGTAGTGCTCACTGTGTCTGAATGTTACGATATTATTTTTTAACTCCTTAGGAAAAATTTTTTTTTCAATTTCTTTTTTAATACAGGAAAGACCAATAGTAAGTGAAATGCATAATAACTCACGTAGATGAATTTATCATCCTGGCCCACTTCCTTCTCCAGTGGCCTAGTGCTAGGGTAACAGCTCAAAGGCTGATTATGTTTCCAAATCAAACAAGTGGATAAAATCCTCACTGTTGAGGTTGGAGTGCTTTATGGTCACACCTTTCTTATTTGGCCTCTTTGTGTGTGTGAGTGGAACAGAAATGAGGAAGTCGTTCTTTCAGGAATTCAGAGGCTGTATTCTGTTATCACCATAATCTAATTTTCGAACATTTTCGTCACCCCCCAAAAAAACCTTGTAACCATTAGCTGTCATTCCCCAACCTCCTTCCCACCTCCAGCCCTATGCAACCACTGATCTACTCTCTGTGTCTATAGATTTGCCTGTTCTGGACATTTCATTCCAAATTACATTCATGTAACTGGAACCATACAATAATATGTGATCTTTTGTGACTGGTTTTGGATTATTTCATTAGCATATTCTCTACACCAGTCTGAAGGTTTCCAGTCGTAGCCCCTGGTCTAAATGCAAATGTTGGCCTGCCTGTGGAAAGAGACTTGCCTTTCCTTAAGCCTAGATCCAGACAGCACTTCAAGTCATGGTGTTGAATTGGGTGGATCATATTTGTATTTATTTTGGAATTGCAGTGTCAGGTCATAAAGCTGAATTTGGGGGGAGGGGTAAAACTATTTGACCTGCATGGAAATCAAATCCCTGACCTTGTCCTCCTTGTCATCAAGACTGAACAAAACTGAGTGACTCTCATCTATAGAAGGGATTTATGTAATAGGATGAGATCGACAGGATTAAAGAAAAATGTCAGGATTAAAGAAAAGTGATCAATGCCATCATTTTCAATAATTTTTAGTGATAGAAATGTCTTGGGTACTTACAATTCAAAATACTTCTTTTATCTAGATGTTTGTAATAACTCAGCTTTGGTAATTATATTTCTTCCTTGAGAGATACAGTTAAGGAGAAAGCAGAGTGCTTGAGTCCCAAGCTAAGTACAATATTTATGAGAATTATTGGGTGTATAAAACTGTACTTTCTATGTGGCAGGTGCTGCTCAATTATATTTGAGCACTTCCCTGGGGGACAAAAGTCAATTATCAACATAGTCCTGTGGGCAAGAAATAGGTCAGCTGCAAACATTCTCTGCTAATTTCAGAAAGCTTGAGGGGTGATTTCTTTTGGGGGATTTTTTTTTTTTTTATTCCTTTGGTTGTTGTAGGAAGACCTTCTGATTAGGGAAGGCTCTGTTTTTCATTTGGGTGTCTTATTCAGTTACTTTACTGTGAATATTTCTTTTGATCATGTAAAATGAAAATTAAACAAAATAGTATCTTTTAAAAAACTGTCAAATCTACATTGTAAGAATAATGTGTACCATGGGTATTATTATTACTGTTTCTTATACATTAGTAGAGATGCTCAGGCTTTAAATTCACCTGGTAAAATGCAAATTTCATATTTGCAAGTATTTTGTTTAATAGTTCTGTTACATAGGAAGCGTAAAAAGTGTTAATTGTTAAAAAAAGGAAGGATACTGGTGTTTTTTTAAAAAAATTATGTTTATATTTTTATTGTGGAAAAATACATGTAACAAACTTTACCATTGTAACCATTTTTAAATGCATAATTCAGTGACATTAAGTCCATTCGCTGGTGTCATTTTTATTTTATTTTACTTTATTTTTTTATAAATTTTATTCATTTATTTATTGGCTGTGTTGGGTCTTCATTGCTGCACGCAGGTTTTCTCTAGTTGCAGCGAGCAGGGGCTGCTCCTCATTGCGGTGCATGGGCTTCTCATCGCGGAGGCTTCTCTTTGTTGCGGAGCATGGGCTCTAGGCATGCGGGCTTCAGTAGTTGTGGTGCACAGGCTTAGTTGCTCCGTGGCATGTGGGATCTTCCCGGACGAGGGCTTGAACCCATGTCCCCTGCATTGGCAGGCGGATTCTTAACCACTGCGCCACCAGGGAAGCCCTGCTGTCATTTTAAAAATGAGTGTGGCAGGTTATTTAAGAAGTGCAGACCAGGCAAAACTTAAATATATCCTACTTCAAAATACACTAAAAATGTCCACCATTGTCCAGGCCCCCAAACACAGCTGTGACCTTGTTTGAAGCCACAACAACAATAGCAGGAAACCGGCCCTGGAGCATGTCACGGTGCCATGGGGACTGCAGCTGAGCAGAACCAGGAGGCACTGTGGATGCCCAGCCGACCCCCAGGCTGGGTGTAGAGAGGTGGATGGGAATAGGTTGGGGCCCTGCCCCAGAACACCTGTCTTCTTCTTCCTCCACTGTCTGAAATCCGAACAGTTTCTAGATGATTTGGGTTAAGGAGCAGCCTATTTTAAAACTGTGAACGTTCCTGGGAGTCTTAAGGGGCTCTCGTCATTCATCTGTGATCGTGGTTTGACTTACTGCCTGCAGGTAAGCTCATTTCACTCTTGTCCCCAAGCCCACCTCAACAAGGCAGACGGTTCCCAACAGAGACCCCAGTCTCCCTGGGTCTTGTTTGTCCTTTCACACCTGTGTTCTCCCCTTACTTTCCCCCCTCCCCGAACCCGCCCCTGCTACAAGCACACCTGCCCAGACGCAGACTCAACTCCTGCTCTCTTCCCTCACCCCCTCAGTCATGCCATTCCTTCTCCTTGAAGAAGGTCTCACCATTTTCACTTGATGCTGATCTTTCCATCTGTTAAACCCTTCTAGAACCTTCTCCTCCATGAAGTTCTGTGATACGGCTGCAGGTCTCCTTCTCTGGCACTCCCTGACATTCTGTTTTGACTGTTCCCTATTAAATTCTCCTTTGTGTAACCTGAAGGACCCCGTGCCCCACCAGCCTGTGGGTCTGTGTGGCCATTGTCACTAACTAATCACATGGCGCAAGAGAAAGGAGAAGCAGCTTGAAAAGGAAGTCTTGATGTAGAGACATTGATAATGTTGCATTTTGCTTGTTCACTTCTCCTAGCTGTAGACAGAGGACTGCAACGCCTTGCCTCCTAATAGCCTGCCCACTATCTCTGAGTCGAGGAGGTGATCACAACTCTGTCCCTTATTGAGCTCGGCTGCCACAAGCCTTTGAAGGAGGTTATTCCCGCTGCAGTTGCTCTGCTTCATCTGTGAGGACACTGCTTCCTTCTTACTAAGATGCTGCTTCTCAGGCAAAATCTCTAAGGTGACTAACAGCACTATACTCTTCAGCCTCTCTGGACAGGTTGTGTTCCAGACTTCCTCAACTCTGGGTCACACTCTGAACCCTGGGCCCTCGAGGGGCACTTGCTGTGCCCTGCATCTCACATGTCCCCTTGTAAAGCCAGCTTCTGTGCTTTCAGCCTGCATCTCACTGTAGGGTTACACTGGGAAACAGACGTCATTCTGCCTCTGCCCCAGGACTGTACACAAAACTTGCTTCGAACAGCGACCCTCCCACCCATGCATACGTGTTGACCTGTATGTACAGTTTGAGGTAGCCAAGGCCAAACTTTGAATCCCCCATTAGTCTCATTGATAAGATACTAATAGTAATTTATGTATTTTTTTTTATTTTTGTTTTATGAATTTGAATGGGGGTGCGAATAGAAAAAATAAGAGGAAAGAGGAAGGTAATATTGGGGCCTGAAGCACTTTGGGAGTTAGTGCAGGCCTGGGTTGGATATCAGAATGGAGACCTTGGGACAGAAGGAGGGCACTGGGTGCCTGGAGAGAAAAACAGTGGCTGGTGGGAGATGGTTTCAGAAAGGGAAGTGAATGAGGAACACACTTTGTTTATTTCAAACTTTGTTCTGGAACTGTATCTGTTGGGAATCTTTCAGTTGCAAATAAACAAACTCAATGCAATTGGTTAAGGCAAAGTAGAGAATTACTGGCGTATGCTAGTGAAGAGTTCAGGAGTACGTCTGGCTAGCTTCAGGTATGGCTTGTTCCAGTTCATGACTTCATCAGGGCTTCTGTTCCCTTTCTCTGCAGTTCTTCCAGTACTGCATGATCTTCTGTGCTCAGTTCTATGTGCTCGCTCAGGCCTCGGTTTGGCATTTTTCATGGTGGCAGCAGTGGCCACAGTGGCTCAGGGTCTCCCATTCATCCACTCCCCTGTTCAGGGGAAGAGCTAGCTCTCTTATGGTAGCTCCAGCAAAAAGGAAAAGAAGGTTTTGTTTGTTTGTTTTCAGAGGTACCACCCTCCCTCTGAAACAACACAATACACACACACACATACACACACATATACTTCTTGAATCTTATTGGCCTGAAATGGCTCATGAACCAGTACTGTGGCCAGGGGACTGCCTGAAGCCAGTGGTTGGCCACTCCTGGAGACGAGAATGGGGTCAGCCCCGCTAAGACTGAGAATGGGGAGGACCAGTTCCCTAAGGGAATTTGGGAGCTTAGTGGTAGACGGAGGGGAAAGTGGATGTTGCAGAAGCAATTAATCAGACGTTTATTCAAGGAAGGACCCTCAGGTGGACCCAGCCAAGATGGTGGGATTCATTCCTTCTCTTCCTTCTTGTATTATGTTTCATCCACTTCATGGGTTAAATAAGAATTTTTAAAAAATTGTGTTAAATACATGTAACATAAAATTGACCATCGTAACCATTTTTCAGTGTACAGTTCGGTGATGTTAAGTACATTCTCACTGTTGTATTATCATCACCACCACCCATCCTAATTATAATTTTGTAGGGAGTCTAACATTCTGTTGTAACATTGTTTCTTAATGAGAAAATATGTACCAAATTTCAAATAACTGACTAAACAATGAATTTATGGGACACCACGCAAGTATTAATACAGGAGTGGCTACCTGAAGGGCCTCTGTTTTCCTGTCTGCAAAACGGGGGTTTGAGTGGGGTGGACTAGATGACCTCTGAGGTTCCTTCAGTCTCTAGTATTATAGAGCTTCACGTCCGTGTCTGCAGGTGTGTGTGGTCAGTTCATGCATCTTGGTAGAAAACACTATATTCTGTAGTTTTTGCGGAAGTCCAGTGACACTTAGCTGCTGAGATGAACTCATAAAACATAGGGTCATTCAATATCAAATATTATTGAAAGTATTAGATGAAGGCATTCTTTATAGAATGTAGCAAAGAGATGATGTGGAAAGGTTTACAAGAGGAAAGATAATTTTGGATAGAGCTGGAATTTATAACTCTTTCAGGCACGTGCATACAGCCTGAAAGGATCTGCAAAGAATAGAGTGGGTTGTCAAGAATGAGATATTTGTGAAATGTGCTGAGATGGTTCTCAGATGTGCATCCTGGAAGCTATTAAGAGGAAGTCAGCTGAGAAGTAGTGTAGCTCCTGCTATTATGATGATTACAGCCACCAGGAAGAGCAGTAGCTAATGGGGCTTAAATCTATAATAAAGAATAACAAAAGTTGCCATATGGAAACTTTGCTGGAGGTGAGTGGAACCACAAGATTGATTCTTATCATTTAAAAACACTGCATTAGGAGCTTTCAGTACTGACTTTCCTGCGTACCCCTAGTTTCATAGGGGAAGGATATTTAGCATTTGTAGTTCAGCATGGCTCCCCATATTCCAAAAAATGAGGCAGGAATTTCTGTTTTTAAGTGACATTAACTATTTAATAAGTAGACTTTGGTGGATATGTTTATAGAACTTTGTGTGTTCAAGTTGCCTGGGTAAGCTGGTGCACTGGATTGTTTTCCTTCTCATCCCTCTTCCAGTCAGTGGCACATGCTCCTTATTTATTATTTAAAAGATATGTTTACATCATGGCTTGGTCTGGAAATGACTTAAGTTAGCTTGTATGATGTCACAAGTGAAGAAAATGAACTAAGGAGAAAATAAGGCTAAGATGGTGTGCCAGTAAAATCCGAGTCACTTGTTAGTTGGGGGCCTCCAGTTTGACTCTGAACTTTCTAGGACGTACCCAGAGAGGAAAGCAAGGTCATTTACAGGATTTAGGATGTCCAAGGGTAAAAGTACACTTGTGGTTTAGGAGAAGCACAAATACTTCCCATTCTGAGACTAGAGAGAAGTTTCTCATGGAGTTGAGAGTGTGTAAGATAGTAAATTAAACCCTGATGTGACACCTTATCATTATTCTGGAGTTGTTTTTTTACTAATATCATTTACTATACAGATAATGTCCCTCATCGTGCTGGAGTATAGTTCAATAAAAGCAATTATGTGGGAGCCGTTGCTATATCATCCACAGATGTCTGTAATTCTCAACCTTGGCTGCATATTAGAATCACCAGGGAAGTATATAAAAATCCCCGTGCCAGGCTGCACTCCAGCCTCATTAAATCAGGATTTCTGGATATAGGACTCAGGCATCAGTATTTTTCAAATCACTTCAACTGACGGATGGGCTTATCTGGACTCAGTAATCCAGGTAAGGTTTTTTTTTTTAATAACATCTTTATTGGAGTATAATTGCTTTACAATGACGTGTTAGTTTCTGCTGTATAACAAAGTTAATCAGCTATATGTATACATATATCCCCGTATCCCCTCCCTTTTGCGCCTCCCTCCCACCCCTCTAGGTGGTCACAAAGCACCGAGCTGATCTCCCCGAGCGATGCAGCTGCTTCACACTAGCTGCAGTAGTGGGATTGCTGGGTCATATGGTAGTTCTATTTGTAGTTTTCTAAGGAACCTCCATACTATTCTCCATAGTGGTTGTATCAATTGACATTCCCACCAACAGTGTAAGAGTGTTCCCTTTTCTCCACACACTCTCCAGCATTTGTTGTTTGTAGATTTTTTTGATGATGGCCATTCTGACTGGTGTGAGGTGATACCTTACTGTAGTTTTGATTTGCATTTCTCTAATGATTAATGATGTTGAGCATCCTTTCATGTGTTTGTTGACCATCTGTATATCTTCTTTGGAGAAATGTCTATTTACATCTTCTGCCCATTTTTGGATTGGGTTGTTTGTTTTTTTGATATTGAGATGCATGAGCTGCTTGTATATTTTGGAGATTAATCCTTTGTCAGTTGCTTTATTTGCAAGTATTTTCTCCCATTCTGAGGTTGCCTTTTCATCTTGTTTATGGTTTCCTTTGCTATGCAAAAGCTTTTAAGTTTCATTAGGCCCCATTTGTTTATTTTTGTTTTTATTTCCATTTCTCTAGAAGGTGGGTCAAAAAGGATCTTGCTGTGATTTATGTCAAAGACTGTTCTGCCTATGTTTTCCTCTAAGAGTTTGATAGTGTCTGGCCTTACATTTAGGTCTTTAATCCATTTTGAGTTTATTTTTGTGTATGGTGTTAGGAAGTGTTCTAATTTCATTCTTTTCCATGTAGCTGTCCAGTTTTCCCAGCACCACTTATTGAAAAGGCTGTCTTTTCTCCATTGTATATTCTTGCCACCTTTATCAAAGATAATGTGACCATATGTGCGTGGGTTTATCTCTGGGCTTTCTGTCCTGTTCCATTGATCTGTATTTCTGTTTTTGTGCCAGTACCATACCATCTTGATTACTGAAGCTTTGTAGTATAGTCTGAAGTCCAGGACCCTGATTCCTCCAGCTCCATTTTTCTTTCTCAAGATTGTTGTGACTATTTGGGGTCTTTTGTGTTTCCATATAAATTGTGAAATTTTTTGTTCTAGTTCTGTGAAAAATGCCATTGGTAGTTTGATAGAGATTGCACTGAATCTTTGGGTAGTACAGTCATTTTCACAATGTTGATTCTTCCAGTCCAAGAACATGGTATATCTCTCCATCTGTTTGTATCATCTTTAATTTCTTTCATCAGTGTCTTATAGTTTTCTGCATACAGGTCTTTTGTCTCCTTTGGTAGGTTTATTCCTAGGTATTTTATTCATTTTGTTGCAATGGTAAATGGGAGTGTTTCCTTAATTTCTCTTTCAGATTTTTCATCACTAGTGTATAGGAATGCCAGAGATTTCTGTGCATTAATTTTGTATCCTGCTACTTTACCAAATTCATTGATTAGCTCTAGTAGTTTTCTGGTGGCATCTTTAGGATTCTCTATGTATAGTATCATGTCATCTGCAAACAGTGACAGCTTTACTTCTTCTTTTCCAGTTTGGATTCCTTTTATTTCTTTTTCTTCTCTGATTGCTGTGGCTAAAACTTCCAGAACTATGTTGAATAATAGTGTTGAGAGTGGGCAACCTTGTCTTGTTCCTGATTTTAGAGGAAATGATTTCAGTTTTTCAGTTTTCACCATTGAGAATGATTTTGGCTGTGGGTTTGTCATATATGGCCTTTATTATGTTGAGATAAGTTCCCTCTATGCCTACTTTCTGGAGAGTTTTTATCATAAATCGGTGTTGAATTTTGTCAAAAGCTTTTTCTGCATCGTTGAGATTATCATATAGTTTTTAGCCTTCAGTTTGTTGATATGGTGTATCACATTGATTGATTTGCGTATATTGAAGAATCCTTGCATTCCTGGGATAAACCCCAGTTGATCATGGTGTATGATCCTTTTAATGTGCTGCTGAATTCTGTTTGCTAGTATTTTGTTGAGGATTTTTGCATCTATGTTCATTAGTGATATTGGCCTCTAGTTTTCTCTTTTTGGGACACCTTTTTCTGGTTTTGGTATTAGGGTGATGGTGGCCTCGTAGATTGAGTTTGGGAATGTTCCTCCTTCTGCTATATTTTGGGAGAGTTTGAGAGGGATAGGTGTTAGCTCTTCTCTAAATGTTTGATAGAATTCACCTGTGAAGCCATCTGGTCCTGGGCTCTTGTTTGTTGGAAGATTTTTAATCACAGTTTCAATTTCAGTGCTGTGATTGGTCTGTTTATATTTTCTATTCTTCCTGGGTCAGTCTCAGAGGGTTGTGCTCTTCTAAGAATTTGTCCATTTCTTCCAGGTTGTCCATTTTTTTGGCATATACTTGCTTGTAGCAATCCCTCATGATCCTTTGTATTTCTGCAGTGTCAGTTGTTACTTCTCCTTTTTCATTTCTAATTCTCTTGATTTGAGTCTTATCCCTTTTTTTTTTATGAGTCTGGCTAGTGGTTTATCAATTTTGTTTAACTTCTCAAAGAACCAGCTTTTAGTTTTATTGATCTTTGCTACTGTTTCCTTCATTTCTTTTCATTTATTTCTGCTTTGATATTTATGATTTCTTTCCTTCTGCTAACCTTGGGGTTTTTTTCTTCTTCTTTTTCTAATTGCTTTAGGTGTAAGATTAGGTTTTTTATTTGAGATGTTTCTTGTTTCTTGAGGTAAGATTGTATTGCTATAACTTCCCTCTTAGAAACTGCTTTTGCTGCATCCCATAGGTGTTGGGTTGTCATGTTTTCATTGTCATTTGTTTCTAGGTATTTTTTTATTTCCTCTTTGATTTCTTCAGTGATCTCTTGATTATTTAGTAGCATATTGTTTAGCCTCCATGTGTTTGTATTTCTTTTAGTTTTTTTTCCTGTAATTGATGTCTAGTCTTGTAGCGTTGTGGTCGGAAAGGATACTTGATACAATTTCAATTTTCTTAAATTTACCAAGCCTTGATTTGTGACCCAAGCTGTGATCTATCCTGGAGAATGTTCCATGAGCACTTGAGAAGAAAATGCATTCTGTTGTTTTTGAATGGAATGTCCTATAAATATCAGTTAAGTCCATCTTGTTTAATGAGTCATTTAAAGCTTGTGTTTCCTTATTTATTTTCATTTTGGATGATCTGTCCATTGGTGAAAATGGGGTGTTAAAGTCCCTGCTATTTTTGTGTTACTCTCCATTTCCCCTTTTATGGCTGTTAGCATTTGCCGTATGTATTGAGGTGTTCCTATGTTGGGTGCATAAATATTTACTGTTGTTATATCGTCTTCTTGGATTGATCCCTTGATCATTATGTAGTGTCCTTCTTTGTCTGTTGTGATAGTTTTTATTTTAAAGTCTATTTTATCTGATATGAGAAGTGCTACTCCAGCTTTCTTTTGATTTCCATCTGCAGGAATATCTTTTTCCATCCCCTCACTTTCAGTCTGTATGTGTTCCTAGGTCTGAAGTGGGTCTTTTGTAGACAGCATATAGATGGGTCTTATTTTTTTTTATCCATTCAGCCAGTCTGTGTCTTTTGGTTGGAGCATTTAATCCATTTACATTTAAGGTAATTATCGATATATATGTTCCTATTACCATTTTCTTAATTGTTTTCAGTTTGTTTTTGTAGGTCTTTTTCTTTTCTTGTGTTTCCTGCCTAGAGAACTTCCTTTAGGATTTGTTGTAAAGCTGGTTTGGTGGTGCTGAATTCTCTTAACTTTTGCTTATCTGTAAAGGTTTTAATTTCTCAGTCAAATCTGGTTGAAATCCTTGCTGGGTAGAGTAATCTTGGTTGTAGTTTTTTCCCTTTCATCACTTTAAATATGTCCTGCCACTCCCTTCTCGCTTGCAGAGTTTCTGCTGAAATATCAGCGTTAACCTTATGGGGATTCCCTTGTATGTTATTTGTTGCATTTCCCTTGCTGCTTTTAATATTTTTTTTGTATTTAATTTTTGATAGTTTGATTAATGTGTGTCTTGGCATGTTTCTCCTTTGATTTATCCTGTATGGGACTCTGCACTTCCTGGACTTGATTGACTATTTCCTTTCCCATGTTAGGGAAGTTTTCAACTATAATCTCTTCAAATAGTTTATCAGTCCCTTTCTTTTTCTCTTCTTCTGGGACCCCTATAATTTGAATGTTGGTGCATTTAATGTTGTCCCAGAGGTCTCTGAGACTGTCCTCAATTCTCTTCATCCTTTCTTCTTTATTCTGCTCTGTGGTAGTTATTTCCACTATTTTATCTTCCTGGTCACTTATCCGTTCTTCTGCCTCAGTTATTCTGCTATTGATTCCTTCTAGAGAATTTTTAATTTCATTTATTGTGTTGTTCATCTTTGTTTATTTGCTCTTTAGTTCTTCTAGGTCCTTGTTAAACATTTCTTGTATTCTCCATTCTGTTTCCAAGATTTTGGATCATCTTTACTATCATTACTCTGAATTCTTTTCGGGTAGACTGCCTATTTACTCTTCATTTGTTTGGTCTGGTGGGTTTTTGCCTTGCTCCTTTATCTGCTGTGTGTTTCTCTGTCTTCCCATTTTGCTTAACTTACTGTGTTTGGGGTTTCCTTTTCGAAGGCTGCAGGTTCACAGTTCCTGTTGTTTTTGGTGTCTGCCCCCAGTGGGTAAGGTTGGTTCAGTGGGTTGTGTAGGCTTCCTGGTGGAGGGGTCTGGTGCCTGTGTTCTGATAGGTGGGGCTGGATCTTGTCTTTCTGGTGGGCAGGGCTGCATCCAGTGGTGTGTTTTGGGGTGTCTGTGAGCTTAGTATGATTTTAGGCAGCCTCTCTGCTAATGGGTGGGGTTGTGTTCCTGTCTTGCTAATTGTTTGGCATGGGACATCCAGCACTGGAGCTTGCTGGCCGTTGGGTGGAGCTGGGTCTTAGCATTGAGACGGAGATCTCTGGGAGAGCTCTCACCGATTGATATTACGTGGGGCTGGGAGTTCTCTGGTGGTCTAATGTCCTGAACTTGGCTCTCCCACCTCAGACACTCAGACCTGACACTCGGCCAGGGCACCAAGACCCTGTCAGCCACACGGTGATCATGAAATTGGAGGTAGCAAAAATGGATATATGCAAGTCACTCCTCTTTTGGCTGATGGTACTCTCTCCAAAGGCTGTGACTTGTAATTGGAAAGCCAAAACTTCCAGCTACAGTCATGATCACAGATGCCTAGTTCTTCAAAATGAAATGAAATGCATGAGTCAGAACCAGGCTGCTAGTATTGGAGGGTCTCCTGCAGAGGCGGGGGGCAGCTGTGGCTCACTGCAGGGACGAGGACACTGGCAGCAGAAGTTCTGGGAAGTACTCCTTGGCGTGAGCCCTCCCCAGGTAAGGTTTTAAAGTAGCTATTTTTCAACCAGAATGTATTAGTCAGGATAGGTTAGGTGATGCTGCAGTAATAAAACTTTCCTCAAACAACAACTACAACAGCAAAGGCTTATTCCGCACTCACCCTCCATCTATCTCCTGGGTTAGCTGAGAGTTTGTTCACTGTTGTTCTCACTCCAGTGGAGCAGCCACTATCTGGAACGTTTCTGTTTCCTGCAGAAGAGGGAATGAGACACATGGTGGATCATATTCTGGCTGTTGAAGCTCTGCATGGGTGTAGCTAAACTGCTGCAACACTGTAGTCAAAAGGTATCATATGTATTTGTTTGTCACTTAAGAGTCCAGAGGTTGGTGGGCAGTTCAGAGTGGGTAGAGGGCTCTATTCTAAGAGATCAGTGGTCCGAGGACCCAGGCTGGTGGGTCGGCTCTGCTGTTCTCAGCATGTAGATTTCATCTTTGGGTCTAACGTGGCTGCTACCATTGTCATCATTTCCTAGGCAGCTCAAAATGAAGAGATTAAGTAGCTTCATTTTCAAGGGAATGACGTAGCAGTTAAACATATTTCTTCTGCTCACAGCCCATTGGCCTGAACTTTGTTGTGAGGCCACGTCTAGCTTCAAAGGAGGCTGAGAAATGTGATCTTTAGCTGAGTAGCCGTGTGAAGGCTAAAAATTGCGACAGCTCTATTTCTGGAAGGATAGAGAGAATGGATATTGGGGCCAGTTAGGCAGACTCTGCCTTATCACAGTAGTGGTTTTCCAAGTTTGGTTTTACCATAAAAACCCTTTTTCCAAATGAAATTGCAGATGTCATTCTTGGCAATCAACATATTTGGAGATGCTTTGATTGATGTGGTGGCCTATATCTGGACCACTCTCCCATTATACACCTCATGCTCTCTGCAGCAGTTCTAGTGACATCTAAGAGAATCCATAAAAATCACTGATGTAGATGAACTGATGCATATGCTGTAGACCATCCTCCCAAAATAGTCTTCCAGTCACTTCTATCTCAAAAGTCCTCTCAAGTCCATCCACTTCTCTCTGCATCTCTCCTGCCACCACCCTAGTTCCTAGTTGGAGCCAGCATCATCTCGTCTGGTCTACTGAATCTCCCTGCTTCCTTTCACCACCAGATCCATTCTCCACACAACTTCTGGAGTTTTTTTTTTTTTTTTTAGCAGTACGCGGGCCTCTCCTGTTGCGGAGCACAGGCTCCGGACGCGCAGGCCCAGCAGCCATGGCTCAGGGGCCCAGCCGCTCCGCGGCGTGTGGGATCCTCCCGGACCGGGGCACGAACCCGCGTCCCCTGCATTGGCAGGCGGACTCTTAACCACTGCGCCACCAGGGAAGCCCCTGGAGTTATCTTTTTAAAAAGGAAATCAGAGCATGTCATTCCCCGGTTTTAAGCCCTCCAGTGGATTCCAGTTGTGTTAAAATGTAATCTGAATTCCTTATTGTGGTCTGCAAGGCTCTGTAATAACCTGACTCCTGACAAACTCTCCTTATTTCATCTTCAACTCTCCTGCTTGCTACTCTGCCCTGCCACCCCTTCCCCATCCCTGGCCTGCTTTTGTGTACTTTGAATAAGCCAGGATTAATCCTGTCTCTGGGCCTTTGCACTTCTGCTCTCTTGTCCTGGAGTGTTCCTTCCTCAGCTCTTTACATGGCTGGCTCCTTCTCATTCTTCTCATCTCAGCCCAAACATCACCTTCTTACAGAGACCTCCTCTGGATGCCTGTCTGAGGCAGCCTCCCTCACCCCTCCTTCCATGCTTTCTTGCTGTCACTTTCCGTCACGATCAGAAATCACCTTTTTTTTTTTTTTTGGTACGTGGGCCTCTCCTGTTGCGGAGCACAGGCTCCGGACGCGCAGACTCAACGGCCTTCCCCACCAGGGAAGCCCAGAAATCACCTTTTTAATGTCGTTTTCTTTTTCCTTATTCCTATCAATCTTCACTGGAATGTAAGCTTCAGAAAGGCAGGGAACTGGCATATCCTTGTCATTGCACATTCCCATGAACAGAAGAGGCATCTGGCGCATAATAAGTGTTTAATAAACATTGATTTGTAAGTGAATAGAATGACAGTGATTTTGAGGTTCAGTAGCTGGGTAAGAATCTGGGTAGGACTGAGTCTTTGTTGTCAGTTAAGGGAGAAATGGTGCCAAAGATAGACTTGATGTCTATCTTACAGACCTCAAGAACTGAGGTCTCTAAGAAGAACATGTTCCTGAAAAAGAAAGCTAAGAGGTGGTCCAGGGGCCAAAGGTCTTCTCAGAAAGTAGCTTGGAATTTACTCAAAAACACACAATTGGATGTTTGTGGACCCGTAGTTTCAAGCCCAAAGACAGAGCTGCAGTGTTTTTGGCTTGGAAAAAAAAGCAGTTGTGGTCACATGCCACCTTGGCCCCTACCTTGGTACACCTTGCTTTGAGAAATTTCCTTCCCAATCTACTTTCCAAAAAGGCCTCATGACAAAATGTATACCCCAAGCACTGAATTGCGTGGCTTGGTATCAGGGATGTTAGCTGCAATTTGGTGACATGCAGGTTAGCAATCGCTTTACTTGATTGTTTCATTTGGACACTCGGTCCTGGATTTGCTTTGGGACAGTATCTGCCCGAATAGAGGGTGTCTAAAGAAGCCCCTTGGTCAGTCCCAACTGACTAACACTGGGCCTCAGCTCTTAATCTCCTTGTGGCTGATGCCTTGGTCCGGTGCCCGCTATTGGATGCCTGAGTTCCTGCAGACCAGATCCTTTCGTCCCAGACTTCCTTGGGAGGCGACAGGATGTGTTGGACTCTGGATTTTGAGCCAGAGTTAGGAAGGGCTGAGACAGGTGTCTGTGTGTAAGGCTCGGTGGAAGCTAGCGGTTTGACCAGACCTGAGGCGAGGCCCTCAGTCAGACCAGAGGTCAAACGTGGGAACATCAGCAGAGCCAGCGGGAGCTAAGGCAGCACAGTGTGTGTCCTTCACATCTGCTGGCACTCCACCTGGAATGCTCTCCCCTCCACTGCTTTATCTGGTGAACTCCTACTCCTTTTCTTCTTGATTGTATAAATGCCACATCCTCTGTAAAGTCTTCTCCAACCACCCCCCGCCCCGTCCCGGACAGAATTAGTTTCTTCTTCCCTTAGTACAGTCGAAACACTTCTCACATTGTTTTTGTTTGTTTGTTTGCGGTACGCGGGCGTCTCACTGTTGTGGCCTCTCCTGTTGCGGAGCACAGGCTCCGGACGCGCAGGCTCAGCGGCCGTGGCTCACGGGCCCAGCCGCTCCGCGGCATCTCACTGTTGTGGCCTCTCCCGTTGCGGAGCACAGGCTCCGGACGCGCAGGCTCAGCGGCCGTGGCTCACGGGCCCAGCCGCTCCGCGGCATGTGGGATCTTCCCGGACCGGGGCACAAACCCGTGTCCCCTGCATCGGCAGGCGGACTCTCAACCACTGCGCCACCAGGGAAGCCCTCTCACATTGTTTTGAAATATGTTTACGGGCCTCTCCCACTGCCAGTGAGCCCCTCGAGGATGTGGCTGTGTCTTAATTTTCTTTAGAGAGGCGACACAGCAGAGCTGTTCATAGAATCAGCTGCGGAAGCAGGTGGGCTGGAGTGTGAGGTCAGGCTCCATCACTTTTTACTTGTGTGACCCTGGGCAAGTACTACTGTCCCCGAGGTTCATTTTCCTCACTCGTAAAATAGGGGTAGCCATGCCTGCCTCCTAGAGTTCGTGAGAATTTTAAGAAGTGAGCTAATATATGTCTATCCTGGATGAAAATTATTAAACCACACCTACTGTAGCTGTTCTGCTTTGTCAGCTGGGTAGTGGCCATCGTTTGTATCAGTACTGCCATCTTCCATTTTCAGGGACTGGTGGGGAAGGTTGACATTTCAAAGCCTCTGCCAGCTCCTCTGTGCTTGTGAAGGGGACATCCTAAAGGGATGATGGTCATGGGATGATGGTCATATTGGCGACGTGGCTGGTGGTAGTGATGGTGGTTGTGGTGATATTAGTGGTCACGATGGTGGTGTTGGGAGTGAGGGTGAGGGTGGTGGTGGTGAGGGTGGTTGGTAGTGTGATGGTGATGACTGTAGGATGGTGATGGTGCTGATGGGAAGGGTTGGGTGGAGGTGGAGGTGACGGTAGTGATGGTGGTGGTGATGGTGATGGAGGTGCTAATGGGGGTGGGGGTGATGTTGGTAATGGCGATGGCGGTGGTGATGGTAAGGATGGGGCCTGTGATGATAGTTGTGGTGGAGCTGATGGTGGTAGAGTTGGTGGCTCTGAAGGTTTGGGGAACAAGCTAGTTACTTTCTTTTTTTAAAATTTATTTTATTGACATATAGTTGATTTACAATGTTGTGTTAGTTTCTGTTGTACAGAAAATGATTCAGTTATACATATGTATACATTCTTTTTCATATTCTTTTCCATTATGATTTATTACAGAACATTGGATATAGTTCCCTGTGCTATGCAGTAGGACCTTGTTGTTTATCCATTCTATATATAGTAGTTTGCATCTGCTGACCGCCCCAAACTCCCAGTCCATCCCTCCCCCACCCCTCTCCGCCTTGGGAAGCTAGTTTCTGGCATTTACTCCAGGATCCTCACTTCTGTTGCTCAGCCTGCTAGTTGATACTCATGGCCTCCAGCTCCTGGAGTTATAACCACAGGGATTTGTTTTCTCTTGTCCTCTGCCTGCCCACCTGCCTCATTCTGAACTCAGTCCCCTCCACATGGGCTTCCCTGGGGCTCTTCACCTGGCTTCCAGCCCTTGACTCTGTTTGGACACTAGCTTTGGTGGCAGATTCCCAGATCTAGCATAGAATCCTATCCCACCTGTCCCCATTCTCTACTCTATAAAGCCTTGCCTCTTCTGGTCCTAGATCCCTGCCCTTCACCCTGGAGCCAGGGACACGGCCCCAGTACATTAGTCCTTTGAGTTGCCTGTCAGAGTGAGAGATTTTAGTGCTAGAGGACCACATTTCTTATTGAAGGGGATGCTCTGAGTTCTGAGAGCCCCCCTTTGAAGAACATGGCTGGCAATGGAGAATGGATTTCCTTTTAAGCAATGACAACAGGTTGACCAGTCAGCCCACAATTTTATTCTGTTCTCAAAATCTATCTTTAATTATTTTCACAGACAGTTTTTATTATCCTGCATTGTGTTCCAATCTCTTAATGTTATTTAACCTGTTTTTAAAATTTATATATTTAGCAATTCATTTGTTTACATTTCTGTCTTTGCTTGTTCAAAATTCATAATTCCGTCTTCTATGCCAGACGTGGTGATGGCACTAGAGTGTGGGGGTGGTGGCTAAATTCTTGTGGAAACATAGTGAAAACATGATGGCCAGCTTACTATATAGGGGAAACTGCATTGAGCTGTAATGGAGAGGACACTTCCAGGTGTGTCGAATTTGTTGCAGGGGTAGGGGGTGGGATGGGTGAATTTTTTAGACCTTTGGTGACCAGGAAGAAGGTCTCTTCGTTAAGGAAATCATTATGCTGACATTGTGACATTTTTTTGTTCGCTGATAGCTGACTAGTGTCAGTTCTCCGGGACCTTACTCTTTCTCTGCCAAGTACACAAAGTAGATATGTACAGATTTCTCCCAAAGACCAGTAGCATTTGTGATATAGTGCTCTGTGAGAGCACTTCCCTGTTATTTTGCAAAAACCCTTAAATTGGCAGTAAATTCTGGTCTAGTAGAAAGAGGACAATATTTACAGCAAAAGCCCAAGTTCAAGGCCTAGCTTAGCTATTTACTAGGCCTGGTGTATGTGAGTCACTTAACTTCTTTGAGTTTTAGTTTCCAGCTCTGTAAGATGGAGATAACTGCTGTGCCTCATAAGGTTTTTGTAAGCCTTGACTGAGATATGATCTGTGAAAAACGCTTAAATGTTAAAAAATTTCTACTGCTATTTTTATATTTGACTTATGAACTTAGCTTGAGGCATGAATGCTCTGTAACTAGGAATTTTGCTGTTTAGGAAAACTAATACAACTATCACAGATATTTGTGAAAATAATTATATATATATATAATTTTTTTTTTTTTGCGGTACGCGGGCCTCTCACTGCTGTGGCCTCTCCCGTTGTGGAGCACAGGCTCCAGATGGGCAGGCTCAGCGGCCATGGCTCACGGGCACAACCGCTCCACGGCATGTGGGATCTTCCCGGACCGGGGCACGAACCCGTGTCCCCTGCATCGGCAGGTGGACTCTCAACCACTGCGCCACCAGGGAAGCCCAATAATTATATTTTTAAATCAGTTTGCATGCAAAAATTTCCCTACAATTTCATATTCATTAAGCCACTCTAGCCACGTAGAGTTTCTCAGGTTGTCTTGGAGCTGGGAAGTAAAAGCTGGCTCAGTGACAGGTGTTCTCCAGATCTCTGCCTCCAAACTGTGCTCTCTGGGTCAGGAATGACTGTCCCCATTCCTGCCTGGTGTGCTCCTCCTCATCTCTGAGGCCCCAGCTCAAAAGTCACCCCTTCTGGGATGTTTAAGTCCTCCTGGCAGAAGGAGTTTTTTCTGTCCTTTTACATCTCCTTGTTCTTATCTCTAAGCCTCCCCTCTCAGTTCTTATCATCTAATTGTAAATGACACCTGAATGTAAGCTCCAGGAGGGCAGGGATTTCTGTTGCTTTCTATCACTGTGTGATTCCCAGGACCTAGAGATGTGCCAGGCACATAGTGGGTGCTCAGTGAACCTTTACTGAATGAACGAATGGGTAAATGAATGAAGATACGTCACCTCCTTCAATTGCTTAAGGGCGTGAACTGGTTTACATTGATGTTTCTTGTGCCTTCATCTTGGTCAGGGCTTGACACCTACTAGGTTTACATGTTTGTTGAATGAATAAATTTCTGGATTAGGAACTAAAAAACAGAAGAGAAAGGCTAAATATTATAAGGTCTTAATGATGTCATTGTACTTTTATGCTATAATTGTTTAAAATGCATCCTTTTTATTTTGTTTTTAGGTTATCATAGGCCCAAATGCTATTTTATTATTATTATTTTTTAATGAGAATCACACTTTTACTCACATCGAACATCTTAAATGTGAAGACCACAGAGGGAATTTCAAGAATTTAAAAGTCATTTAAAAACATACACAATTAAAAATTACTTCCTACTTAAATAAATGAATTTTAAAACTTCTTCCTAAAGACATTTTTTTTCTTTTTAAGTCATGAAAGCAAATAGAGGCATATTTCTTAAATAGAGACATACTTCTCTCTTTTAAGTTTTATTGGAGTATAGTTGACTTACAATGTTGTGTTAGTTTCAGGTGTACAGCAAAGTGAATCAGTTATACATATACATATATCCACTCTTTTTCAGATTCTTTTCCCATATAGGCCATTACAGAGTATTGAGTAGAGTTCCCTGTGCTATACAGTAGGTCCTTATTAGTTATCTATTTTATATATAGTAGTATGTATATGTCAATCCCAATTTCCCAGTTTATCCCTCCCCCGCTCCCCCGGTAAACATAAGTTTGTTTTCTACATCTGTGACTCTATTTCTGTTTGGTAGATAAGTTCATTTGTACCCTTCTTTTAGATTCCACATATAAATGATATCATATGATATTTGTCTTTCTCTGTCTGACTTACTTCACTCAGTATAACAATCTCTAGGTCCATCCATGTTGCTGTAAATGGCATTATGTTGTTCTTTTTAATGTCTGAGTAATATTCCATTGTATATATGTACCACGTCTTTTTTATCCATTCCTCTGTTGATGAATATTTAGGTTGCTTCCATGTCCTTGGCTATTGTGAATAGTGCTGCAATGAACATTGGGGGTACATGTATCTTTTCAAATTACGGTTTTCTCCAGATATATGCCCAGGAGTGGGATTGCTGGATCATATGGTAGCTCTACTTTTAGTTTTTTAAGGAACCTCCATACTGTTCTCCATGGTGGCTGTACCAGTTTACATTCCCACCAACAGTGCAAGAGGGTTCCCTTTTCTCCACACCCTCTTCAGCATTTATTGTTTGTAGATTTTTTTGTTGATGGCCATTCTGACCGGTGTGAGGTGATACCTCATTGTAGTTTTGATTTGCATTTCTCTAATAATTAGTGATGTTGAGCATCTTTTCATGTGCCTTTTAGCCATCTGTATGTCTTCTTTGGAGAAATGTCTATTTAGATCTTCTGCCCATGTTTTGATTGGGTTGTTTGTCGGAGTAGTTTTTAAAACCAAACAAACCAAGTCACAGATTTCTCTGGACCAGTTTTTAATATAAATTCCTAATTTTTTTTCTAAAAAATGATATAAACATCGTTATAATAGAACATACCAAAATATGTTTTACATCTTTAGTATCCTAATGTACAGATATTAGTAGTTCCCTCTTAATAAGAGTTACCGCAAATTCATGGTTAATATCAAAGTAATGACAGCCCACAGTTTTGCACATGGCTGTTTGCCAGGCTTTCTGTAGCTGCCTCCCCCCTACTGAGTTTGAGGAAGTCTTTCTCATAGTAAGGTTTTTAAAATTCTACTTACAAAATTTTATATCCTCTTCAGCAGATGGGCTGACCGGCTTGCAATCTCCATGGTAACAAGGTTTCTGTATCCCCCCGCCCTTTTAAAATAGCCTAAAGTCACAGAAGGGAACTTAGTTATTAATAGCATAAGAAATTTCAGTGTGAACAACAGTTATTAAATATGCAGCTTTTGATTACTTGTTTCTTGATCTAGAATCATTTATGATATATAGCAACTGTGATTAAGCATATATGAATATAATTGTAATACTCAGGGATTAGGAGTAGCAGTTGGTTTGCTGAAATGATTAACTGTTGGACAACCTGTTTAAATTAGTCCCTACTTCCCAACGTCCTTTTTGCCAGCCAAATCAGATTCTGCCCTATCCTTCACTTAGGAGTCAACAGCATAGTAATAATGCATTACATTATTTTAACCTCTATGTGGAAGACAAAACCAAGACTCTTTTGTGGCATTCCTGTGGACACCCATTTCTGTGTTAAGCATAAGTGTGGTGTTTGTTCTAAATGTAGGAAAAGCATGGATGATTTCTTGGGGTCACAGCCCGCCCCTGTTGACTTGATTGGGTTCTGGTATCTTTGATTGGCACATATAAGGCATTGCAACTCCAAACCCAGATAGTGCATAAATGATTCTCTAAAACTAGTACACTAGCAAAGCATGAAAAGCTATTTTTAAAAGAGAGGTGTATTTGGTTTGCTAAGATTCTGGCTTTTTCCCAAGAAGTGCCCTATTTTTGATACAGCATGTTGAGCCTCACACAGAAAAATCGATTCTTATTTTTGGGTCTACTTATAAATGTTTGTTTTCGAGACGTCATGACATATTCTTGCTTGTTTAGCTGTAAATATTGACATAGATTGTTATTCTATCAAAAGATCTTGAATAAAGGATAAGTTTTTCTTTAAAACAGCAGAAATTTATTAAGCATACCTGGAATGCTTGGTCCTATGATGGGCTCTTTTGTAATATATTATTGGGGCTAAAATCCTATTACAAGATCATCTGAGAGTTTCACTTAAACATTTCACTAAGACTTTTTCCTCCTTGTTTTCCAGTGTCATGTCTCTATATTTACGTTCTGTGCTGTCAACTAATTAGGTTGAGCTGTAAAAGACCCAGTGTGGAGGGTATGTGTCAAAGTAGCATTTGATTCTACTGGAAAAGAAAAGAAGGGTGTTGCCTCTATGCTCGTGAAAGAAATTTAGTGAGAGATTGGTTAGGCTGGGAATCTGCTGATGACGCCTGTCGTCACTGGGACTTCTGCTGTGGGACCAATTTCCTAGGAGGCTGAGGGCTTGTCCCATATTAAAGCCCTTTCTCCCCCATTATCCCTAACTACTGGGCTTTGTTTCATCCAAAGTTCCTCTGAAAGCTTTTGTGCAGGTGCTTTATTTGGGAAGTGATTTTTCAAGCAGCGGGGAGTGGAGAGCAAAAGCCAACACCAGAATGTGTTAATAGGTTGGCCCATGCTGGGAGCCACTAGTGATCGATGATGACACCAGGCCTCCCTAAGGAGCCTTGTGAGATGCATGCAGAGCTGTCTACTCTGGACAACAGGAGGGGGAAGCATTTCTCCATCAGCTTCTGTCCCTCACTGACCAAGGGTGGCCCCGCAGAGGTTGGTTCCCTCACACTACCAGGCTGCACGTGTGTGAGTGCCAAGTATCCTGCACTGACCACACTGTCAGAGAGGTCCAAGGCCAGGAAACCAAAGGCCCATGGAAGGCGAAGGCCAGGCACTGTCAGATCTCACCAGGGCAAAGCTGGTCATGGCCCATGTGGAGCTGATACTGCAGCAGTGATGGGAGTAAGAGGTGGGACCTAGAGGCTGAGAAGTGGTTCCTGAAAGATGTACAATTGTGCATCTAAAGATACCACTGCCTCTGTTTGCAGTCCATTGCTTATCATCTTGGTAAAGGGAGGACTCTTCTCTGTGCCCTTCCAGGAAACATAGGTAGCGGGTTCTTCAGTCTCATATGATAAATTCATATTTATAGTCTCACCTGCCTGATCCTTGGATCCCTTTCTCGGTCTGGCATCTCCACTTCATTAACCAGGGAGCCATCATCCAGTCCAAGCTTCATGAGCCATTCCAGCTGGATGTTAGGACCAGTGTCAGGTATCCTTGCCAGGACTTTGAAACCAGAGTCATAGGAGAGTGCTCCCATGCCAATGAGTTATTCTTTATCCAGCTTTATATTTTGCACCCCCTGGTCTAAAACCCTCAGGATCCACTCTAAATAATCTTCCTCTGGTTCCAGCTGATATATATGCCCTTTGATAAATAAGCAATTTACTTCAGCAGTAGGAACTCTGTTTCCCTGCTTGGGCGGTGCTGAGATTTGACTCTAGTTATTAGTTCAGAGGCAATGGGATGAGGTGGCAGCAGATCTTAAAAAGGACAACAACTGGGCTTCCCTGGTGGCACAGTGGTTAAGAATCCACCTGCCAATGCCGGGGACACGGGTTCGAGCCCTGGTCTGGGAAGATCCCACACGCTGTGGAGCAACTAAGCCCGTGTGCCACAATTACTGAGCCTGCGCTCTAGAGCCCACGAGCCACAACTACTGACTGAGCCCACGTGCTGCAACTACTGAAGCCCGCACGCCTTGAGCCTGTGCTCCACAACAAGAGAAGCCACCTCAACGAGAAGCCTGCGTGCCACAACTAGAGAAAGACTGTGCACAGCAACAAAGACCCAACACAGCCAAAAATAAAAATAAATAAATTTATTAAAAAAACCAACAACAATTACCTTGTTAGGCACCTACCTACCTGTGAGGTGTCTAGGAAAGGGGAGGCTGCTGTCCTTTAGCAAGAAGGAGCGAGACGCTGTTAATGGTCTGGAGGATTCAGGGATTTAAGATTCTTAGGCTCATCTACCCAGATGTACAGATTCCTGGTCACAGAGTCACCAGTTTTCCTATCAGAGTCCAGACGTTGACATAGGAGATAAATTGAGACCGCATTCAGTCTCCTTTGCAGGACTTCCAATTATAGTTCCTGAGCGTGAGTTCCAGCACTGCCTGCCTTGAAGACATGAATGAAGGTCAACCTAAATGCTATCAAAGAAGCATTTCAACTGTGCCTTGTGTTAATAGTTGACTGACCTGGATATGGAATTTTAATTTTACCTCTTCACAACTTCCAAAGAAGTTAACAAAAAACAGACAGTTCTGTGATTCTTGTCATTACCATTGACCCCCTATCATTCAAGTACCTCAACTGCCAGTTAATTCAGCACTTCACACTCCATGTGCACCTCAGCCTCATCCACCACAGGTAAGAGTATTATTAAATGGGCTACTGCCACATGCCAGGGTTTATCATCATCTTGCTTACCACCAGCAATGGGGTGGGTGATCCAGCTCCTTAATCCAGAGGGTCTGCCTTTCAAGTCCACTTGCTTATCAGCACTCTTAGCTTTGGTCCCCAAGAACGCCTGAGATAACTGCTTGCATGCAGGTAGTTTATTTGGGATGTGGCCCCAATTGGAGTAGACGACCTAGGAAGAGAAAAGGGAAGGAGAGAAAGCCGAAACACATCTACATTGTCAAATTACCCACTGCTAAGGGCAATGGATGCTTGATTCCCCAGCACTTTTCAGGCACCATATAAAATGCATCCCAGAACTGTCTGCTTAGGGGCTGAAATGAAGAAACATCTATCCATTGGCTTCTGTCACTATTGGTCAAGAGTGGCCCATAGAGGATGACTCCCCTGTGTTCCTGGGTTGCAAATGCATGAGCATGGGATGGATACCTATGGGCTCCAAAGCCTTGGTTGGCATTAGAAAGCTCTGGAGCAGGAGGTGAAGGGTATGTGGATGGGGAGAGGGAGGCAGAGGCTGGGAGCCGTCAGATTGTACCTGCTTGAATCTGGTTGAAGCTTGCATGGACCTGGTCACTTCATCAGGGGCTGGAATAAGACGTGGGGCTTGAGAGGTTGTGAAGTGCTGAGTGAGGGATATCTGATACAGGCTTCATCCCACCTGATACATTGGTTAAATGGATTCATTTTTTATGCTCCTTAGCAGTAAGCACTTCTTCTTAATTTTTTCTAATATGAACATATTTAACTTTCGTAGTCAAAGAATATTACCCCCGGGCTTCCCTGGTGGTGCAGTGGTTAAGAATCCACCTGCCAATGCAGGGGACACGGGTTCGAGCCCTGGTCCAGGAAGATCCCACATGCCGCGGAGCAACTAAGTCCGTGCACTACAACTACTGAGCCTGCGCTCCAGAGCCCGAGCCACAACTCCTGAAGCCCGGGCGCCTAGAGCCTGTGCTCTGCAGCAAGAGAAGCCACCACAAATGAGAAGCCTGCGTACCACAACGAAGAGGAGCCCCTGCTCGCCGCAACTAGAGAAAGCCCACGCGCAGCAAGGAAGACCCAACGCAGCCAAAAATAAATAAATAAAATTAAAAAAAAAAAAGAATATTACCCCATTTGTTAAAAAAAATAAATATTGGAGTCTTAAAGCCAGGATATGTAGGACTGCCTGGGGGGAAAGGACAAGTGAAGCATGTAGAGAAGAGAATAAATTATGTAATTAAATTGCTGCTTGCTGTTACTTTTCAAGGGGAAAGTAGGGAAGCTCAACATTGTAGCAAAGAGCCTGAATTTGCACTGTGTGACGTCCTTGAAGACCTGGTAAGAACAGCTCATTGCTAAGAACTCCTATTTCTAGCACTTTCCTTTCCCTCATACTTAGGAGGATTATCTGTGTGCTTTTAGAGATGTAACCAAGCCTTCAAAATAGATATTGTTACCAGCCAAGGAACTCACCAGAAGTGAAACTGGAAAAAAAGTATATCGCTCCGCCTAAAATTGGCACTATCTTGTGGATCAAGGTTGGAGGACAGATAAACAAGTAAATAACATTTACTACACAAGCAAGAGTATACATTAAGCCTACTCTTTGCTGGGCATCTGACACAAAAAGGTAAATAAGGATCAGCCCTTGCCCTCAGGGGCAGTTCCTTCTGCTGGCCCTGATTTTGTAGGAGCACTGCTGTGTAGCAGCTGATTGGGGACTGAAGGGTCAAGCTTTTTGGTTTAATATTGAGTTTGTTGGTGAATTCCCTGTATGACTTGTGTAGACAGGATTTCTTTGATTTCTGGACTATATAGATAGAATTTTTTACGTTTTATGGTCAAGTTTCTTTGAGTATATGATATCAGTGTTGGTGTAACTGTCATAGCCATTATTTTACTTTAATGTATATCTATTATTTGGAAAATATGTATATGAGGTACTTTAAAGTGTATTATGAACATTGTGATGCAAATGTAAAAAATAAAATTTTAGAAGAATAAAAAATAGAAATATAAAGTGGAATATTTTCTTCCTGCACCCCAACAGCTGTCCGTGCATACCGCCTGGAGTGCCTGAAGTCCACTTTGGAGACTCTTGACTCAGGTGCCCTTGGCTGCATTCATATACTATAACAGGGGTGAACCTTGGAGATGTTTGGATTCATGTACTTGCCATTAGACATAACCAGACCAAAACCAACATCTTTGTATACGGACCTTCTTTGATTTATGATGGGGTTATGGCCAGATAAACCCATCATAAGTTGAAAATTTTGTAAATCAAAAATGCGTTTAATACACCTAACCTACCAAACTTTATAGTTGTGCCCAGCCTACCTTAAATGTGCTCAGAACACTTGATTTAGCCTACAGTTGGGCAAAATCATCTAACACAAAGCCTATTTTACAATGAAGTGTTGAAGAGCTCATGTAATTTATTGAATACTGTACTGAAAGTGGAAAACAGAAAGCTCCTGTGGCTACAGAATGGTTTTAAGTCTTTCAGTTGTTTACCCTGGTGATCAAGTGGCCGACCGGGACTGCGGCTTGCTGTAGAATATTGTACTGCATATTGTTAGCCCAGGGAAAGGTAAAAATTCAAAGTACAGTTTCTATCGACTGTGTATTGCTTACTCAACATTGTGAAGTTGAAAACTTGTAAGTTGAACCATCGTAAGTCAGGGACCATCCACAGTTATATATTGATGACTATCTTCTTAACATTTCAGAATTTCTACTAATTTCCAGTACTCTGCCATTTAGAAGGCTACTATTGCCTTGCCTGCTGAGAACTTCGATGAATCTAGAACAGAGGTGGCAGCCTGTGTTTGAAGATCAGTTTTGTTTGGCTCATCATTCAGAGAAAAATAATCTTGAATGAGTGCCAAAATTTGAAAATTGTGGGGATTTTGCTCAAGAGTCCGAATTTTCAACCTTTGAAAAAATGTGAGAATTGGCAAAACTAGTTCTCCCATCTTCTAGGGAGACAGCTGTCTGGAGAGACAGGTAGACATTTGCTCTCTTGGTCCTCACTAACTCCCGTCCCCCCACTCCACCATCTCACATTCAGCATACATCACCCAGTTATGCTTTCTGTGTGTCTTCTGTGGAATTTAAGTTGTTTCCTTTGATCTAAATTTTGTGAATGGTTGATGTTAACAAAGAAGGTCTCTTGAAATTATATAATCTTCAGAAAACCTATTCAAGGCTCATTCTGCAAGGAGTGCTGTCTATCTGGTTTACTCACTCAGAGCCACAGAATAATCTAGATGACATGCGCCGGTTGGAGTTGACCTGGTACAGTGTGGTTTATTATAGTTTAGTGATTACAGCACGCCTTTAAAATGAGATTGCCTGGGTTCAGGTTCTTACTCTGCCATTTCCTAACTGGGGCCTCAGACATGTTACTTAACCACTTCCTGCCTCAGTTTCCTCATCTGTAGAATGGAGATAATAACAAGTGGATAGATGTAAACTAACCAGCTAATAACATTGCCTAACATGTAGTAAGTACATGTTGGCTGTTATATTATCTTTAATTTATGAATTTTTTAAATTAGGTATTTGATAATGATTATGAAGAGGTTTGTACTGTTTGACAATATCTAAACTGGTTGAGAATAACTAAATCCACAATGTGGAATGAGCTATCGATATATGCAGTTTCCTGAACAGTCAACTAGTCATAAGTATGTGTGTAACGAATTCCCAATAGCATGCTGGTGTGTCTGGTGTTAAATCCAATCCCTTTCACTGAGGGAATAGTGAATTCCTTAGTGTGGAGCAGCTACAGGCATTGTCTCTGTCCTGGTCCATCTGGGTATTTCTCAGCTCATCTCCTGCCTGGAGGGCTGGCCCACACCCTCATGCTGATCTGAGTCCAAAGGGGCACTTCCTTGTCCCAAAGCGGATATGCTAATTTCAGAGAAGTGCCAGCCTTTCTGTCTAAAATTGCTCACAGTTCACACCTCACGTCCTGCCTTCTGCTCTGTTTCCTTCCAGTTTGTCAGTACACAGGTCTGAGCAGAGCCAGACTTTAAGGAAGTTCCCTCTCCTCCCCTGTGTCCTCAGCCTCATGCCTGCAGTCTGTCTGTCTGGCCAGGCTGCTCCAACTGCACTGCTCCCTGAAGAGCCTCCTTCACTGTCCAGAGATGAGGAGATGATTGATTCTATCGCATTTCCAGTCTGGCTGGGCCACGAGGGGTCTTACTGTTTAAATTTCATGCCCATCTGGATGTGTACCACCTTTGCTTGCTTTGGGAATGCATGTATCTGGTGGAAATGCTGTTTTTCTGAGTATTTCTTTGTTGTGGTGGTTTAAAGCAGACTTCCCTATACAATTAACACGGACATAAAGGGACTGGATCAAATTCAAAGTAAAATGACCTAAAAGAGTGGTCAATGACGTGTTGGTCTCACCTCCGCAGTGTTGGCAAGACCTCTGGCTCTGGGGATGGGGACTTTGTTCTTCACAGTATCTCGGCTGCCTGAATACTGGTTTTCTTAAACTCTCTGCCTGTTTTTTTCTTTCTACGTATCTTGATACATTAGGAGTTCCATATATTGGCCTGTGCTTAATTTTTAGTACCACTGAAAAGCATAGTTAGCTGAAATTTTCAGAAAAACTTATAAATAAGGCGACATGAAAATGAATTTATCCAGCAGTCTTCAGTATTTGCTGAAAAAAAATTACTCAGTATTCCAGTATGTTCATGAAACATTCTTAATCATTATTTTTGTGATCATTCCTAATTTTGCTATTTGAGATGACCAGTTGCATCTGGAACCATTCATAACATTTCCCTTCCCTGCTTTAGGACTCAGATACCATACATCTGTTTTTTTTTTTTACTTACTCGGTATGTGACTTGAGCAAGTCATTTGATATCTGTAAAATGTACTTAATAAGCTCTTTCTACTCACAAAGTTTCGGGAGGCTCAAATGAGTCTACTTAAAGTTGCTTCAAAAATTAAAATGTGATCGATTATGTGAGCTGCTTTTACATTCCAGAATATTAATTTAGTAAATAATTCAATTGGTAACCCATGTTTACCAAATTAGGATAATACTAATTAATTCTTTCCTCTATTTTTAAACAGTATTAAATATTTTTGATTAAAAATAAACATATGCTCATTGAAAAACATCTGAGAAATATAGAAAAATACGAAGATCAACTATAATGTGATTATGGATATCTATTAACATTTTGGTGTATATCCTTTCACATTTTTCGATACATATGTACACAGAGATATAGGCAAATACACTTTTATAAACATTTATGTACCATTTTGTTACTTGCTCTTTTCATATAATACTCTATTGTAGACGTATTTCTCTGTTAATAAATAAGATCTGGTTCATCAGTTTTAATCCAATGTGTGTATATAACATGACTTATTTAACTTGCCCCTATTGCTGGATATTTGGTTCCCCAATTTTTTACTTAAAAAAATAATGCTAATGTTTTATTCTCTTACGATAAATTCCTAAAGCTGGAATTCCTGAGCAGTTGCTTTCTAGGCAGAGAAGCTAACATATTCCCACCGTGAGTTATAGAATATCTAGTAACATAGAACATGTCCTTTTTAAAAGAGTATTTAATTAATACATTATGAGCCTCACAGCATGCTGTAGTATTGGGTTTATCAGAGCACTAGTTTTTCTTGAAAC
This sequence comes from Delphinus delphis, assembly GCF_949987515.2. Lineage (NCBI taxonomy): Eukaryota > Metazoa > Chordata > Mammalia > Artiodactyla > Delphinidae > Delphinus > Delphinus delphis. The sequence goes on from NC_082689.1 coordinate 78,221,720, forward strand.
TTTTTAAAGGAGTTATAGTTGTTTGAAATATCTGAGGACCTTATTATAGTATAGTTTTACTTGTAGCCCAGTACAGTGGTTCTCCTGTGCATTAATAATTAATTTTAAATGTAGATATTTTAATGTAATGGTATTTAATGAATACACATTCAGCAAACATTTACTGAGTCCTGACTGTTTAATCAACTTTGTAGTATGCACTGGGGATATAAAGATGAATAAAATCTGTCATTTTCCTTTAAAAACTCAGTCTAGTGGGGGAGCAGATTTGTAAGCAAATAATTATAAAACATCATGGTAAACTGTATTATAGTCATTATATTATACTATGTCCTTGGAAAAATAAAAGTCCCTCTCACCACTGCCTGCCCTAGGCAGAAATTAGGGAGAAAGATAGTGCTTTGTCAGTGTACCTTATTAGGACCTATCAAGGGTCAGATATTCTCTGGGGTCAAATCAATCTCTCTGCCTCTGTCTCTGTGTGTCTCTATCTATATATTAAAAAAATTTTTTTTTAGCCTAAGATAGAAGATGTCATAGTAGAGGAGGGAGGGAGAGGCTGAATAACACGGTGGAGTGGCTAAAGGATTCTTATAGAATGTCCAAGATGCACCTTTATGCTTTTAGTGTTTCTGTGGTACAAAGCCTCTATGTCTCCTAAACGATGAGTAAAGTCTTCTGTATACACAGACGTCCCATGTGAATGGGGTTGCTTGTTTATTTGTTAGGTTTTGTATTAGTTACCTATTATTGCATAAACAGCACACATTTATTATTTCATGGTTTCTCTGTGGTTGGGAATCTGAGCATAGCTTAGCTGGGGCTTCTGTTTCACCTGCAGTCACAAGGTTGCAGTCAAGGTGTCAGTCAGGGTTGGGGTCTCATCTGAAGACTTGTGTGGGGAAGGATGTGCTTCTGTGCTCACCTACATGGATGGTGGCAGGATTCAGTTCCTTACGGTCTATCAGGCTGGGTCTCAGTGCTTTGGCTTTTGACCAGAGACCACCCTTAGTTCTGTGCAGCATGGGTCTCTCCAGTCAATGAAAGGGAGTCTGATAGCAAGTCAATGTCATTATCTTTTGTCATCTGATCACAGAAGTAACATCCCTCAATATTGCCAGATTTTATTGGTTAGAAGCAGGTTACTCAGGGGGAGGGAATTGTACGATACCAGGAATATCAGGAGATGGGGATTGTTTGGGGCCATCTTAAGGGCTGCTTCCTGTAGTTTTCAATGGAAACCAGTATAATGAGTTGAGGTCCACGTTTGCGGAAGCAAAGACACTGAGCAGAGAATAGGAACTCAGTGGAGATAAAAAGTCAAACATAATAGTATCTACCAAGATGAAACACCACTGTCTCCTCAGCCTCTAGGAATTTCAGAAATCTTGGATGGGTATTGAATTTTCCATGGGGTAGAATTGTGTTGTGAGCCAATAGTGACTGTAGCATAAAGGGCAGGGTGATTCTAGTTGCCATCTGGGTTATAATAATAATAGAACTATGAAGAAGATGCTGAGGATATCATAAAAGTAGAATCTGTTAATTGGCTGGTGAAGTTGGGAAGACTTCACCAGGGAGGCAACACTGTCTGGGTCTTCACGCATGAGTAGGAGTCTGCTTTGTGCAGAAGAAGGAAAGTACATTTGAGAGCACAGGAAGTTTTAGGGGTCCAATGGTTTTGGTAAACTGGGAGAAATTTGATAAGGCTCAAGTGTGCGAAAGGTGGGAGGTAATTATAGGAAATGAGCTGGAGAAGCATCTGGGGACTTAAAATTTCTGATTTCTAAGTTTTTCTGACTTCTGAAAAACCTTTCATATATTAATGAGTCAATTGATATAATCAGATTTTTGAGTTAAGATCCCTCTGGCTGTGATGTGGTGGGTAGTCAAAGGGGGTGGTGGTGAGGGTGAGTGATGAAATAAGGATATTAAACTTCAGTTGCCCCAATTTGCTGTGTGTATTGAGCTCTCCTTCTCACACGTTGCCCAGTTTCTATTTCCTTCCTCTTTCCTAGTCAAAGTTAGAGAAGTTCAGAGGCTAAAGTTCCTCTGACGAAAGTTATTTGTCTTTAAAACAACTTTTTAACTGTCTTCTTATCTCAGAATGGTGGTGGCGGGGAGATCACCTTCCTTCTTATCCCTCACAGCTATTTTAAGTATTAATTAATAATTCTGAAAGCCTGCAGAAGCTTAAAAGCCTTCCATAGCTGTGTGAGTGTTCAAGAATAATCATAGACATAATCAGAGAGCAGCAGGACTCAGTGGGGGTGAAAATCCATTCATGTCTCGCATTGCCTGGGGGCTGTGTGCTCTGCTCTCTCTGCATCTATGAATGAGTCAGGCCAAGGAGAAGCCCTGCTGCTAAAATGGAAAAGAACCAATGCCTGAGACTGCGAAACACAAGCTGAAAAAAGTTTGTTTTAAAAGAGTTTGATCTTGAGATATGACACCAGAGCACAAATAACCAAAGGAAAAACAGATAATTTGGACTTCATCAAAGTTAAAAACTTTTGTGTTTCAGAGGACACTATCAAGAAAGTGAGAAGACAGCCCACAGAACGGGGGAAAATATTTGCAAATCATATGTCTGATAAGAGACTTGTATCTAGAATATATAGATAAGCCTTACAACTCAATCATAAAAAGACAAACAACCCAATAGAAAATTAGGCAAAGGATCTGAATTGACATTTCTCCAAAGAAAATATACCAGTGGTCGATAATCACATGAAAAGGTGCTCAGTGTCATTAGTCATCAGGGAAACACAAATCAAAACCACAGTGAGATATCACTTTACACCAACTAGGATGGCTGTAATCAAAAAGATAATTTTTGGTGAGAATGTGGAGAATGTAATGTGGAGAATAATGTAATGTGGACAACCAGGTAGGAATGTAATGATCCAGCCATTTTGGAAAAGAGTTTGGTAGTTCTTCAAAAGGTTAAATATAGTTACCTTATAGCAATTCCATTCCTAGGTGTATACCCAAGAGGCATGAAAGCATATGTCCACATAAACATCTATAGATACAAGAATGTTTATTGCAGCATTATTCGTAAGAGCCAAAAAAAGGAAACAACCCCAGATGTCCACCAACTGATGAATGGATAAACAAAATGTGGTATCTCTACACAATGGAATATTATTTGGCAATGAAAAGGGATTAAGTATTGATACATGCTGCAATATGAATGAGCCTTGAAAACATTATGGTAAGTGAAAGAAACCAGACACAAACCCCCCACATAGTGTACGATTCCACGTATATGAGAAGTCCAGAATAGGCAATTCTACAGAAACAGAAAGTAGATTAGTCGTTGCCCAAGGAGAGGAGGGGCTGGGGGCTTGGGGAGTGACTGCTAAAGGGAACAGGGTTTCTTTCTGGGGTGATGGAAATATTCTTAAATTGTGGTGATGGTTGCACAACTCTGATTATACTAAAACCACTGAATTGTATGCTTTAAATGGGTGACTTGAATGGTTATGTGAATTATATCTCAATAAAGCTGTTACCAAAAAAAAAAAAGTTGATAGTAGAAAGCAGGATGAGGGAGGGTCTGGGAAAAGGACTTTATTAGGTAAACTTGCTCAGTGGTCACTTGTCTTTACATTACGTCATTCATTGTGTTGCTTTTAGAAAAACTGGATATGCCTACATTTTTCTTTCCTCGCTGTAGTGGACCTGGCCCTATTTGCTTATCAAAAAAACAGTGAGCATTGGTGGAATGTTAATGGTCTGAACTATATTAACTTCCCATCTGTCTGTTACTCTCCAGGAAGTCTCTTTTTATTTGATTGTGACTGATTAGAGGTTTTGTTCATGTTCCATTTGTGCTGATTTGGCTCATTGAGAATAAATCTAGTTTGTGATGCACCCTCCTCCCATCGTGTAGCATTTTAAACAGCCCTCCTCCAGATCTGTGTTCTCTTCATAAATAGCAAGTGAGACTTCTGACCAGCCAGAGTGGGATACAAATTGAGGGGAGAGTGAGGGTTGGAACTGGGTGTGGGAGACCCTGCAGCTTTCTTTCCTGGTCTCTAAATGACAGGCGGCAGGCTCAACACAGGGCGTTACTTTGGGAAGTCATTTTCCTGGCTCAGCTGTCATCAGCTGTATTTCACCAAGAAACCTGTGGTCCTCATCCAACTTGCTATGTCCTGGAGCAGTGCCAGCTCCTTGGAGCTGCATCCACACAGCACGGGAAGGCTCATGCTGGGGTTCTCTGGGCCAAATTAAGGCATTTGGGCACCCCAGCTCTATATTGTGTCCTGGTTGCTTCAGACACAGTTGCCTTGCAAACAAGTCAATACATCTGGCCTTTATTAGGAGTTCTTCATCTCAGGTTAATGATGGTCATTTGCAAACATAGTCATGACGTATGACAGTCTTATGTCCCATAAAAGGAATCATTCATTCATATGATAAAGGAGGAACTTAGCATATGGAGGCTTCATCCTTCAGGACACAGTTTGACTTTCTTTCTGTAGAGCTGAATCTTTTGAGGAGATGGAATCTAGGGCTGCGGCTGGTAACCTATTTCCTTCTTCTGATGAAGAAGGTCAGGGAGAGAGAGGGAAAGAGAGCGTGAGCCAGTGAGAGAGCCACAGAGAAAGAATCGTCATAGAGAATGAAGAGAAATGAAGGGGTCTGAATATAGAATAGGGAGAAAGAAGCGGGAAACCGGCTTGTAAAATACGAGGGAAAGAGAGTGCATATGGAGAGGAGTATTGGTATCAGGGTATGGACAGGACAAGTTACGATGGGTAAAGATGCTGGGAGTGCTGGGCAATATAAAAAGCTACTTCTTTTTTTTTTTTTTTTTTTGCTGTACGCGGGCCTCTCACTGTTGTGGCCTCTCCCATTGTGGAGCACAGGCTCCGGACGCGCAGGCTCAGCAGCCATGGCTCACGGGCCCAGCCGCTCCACGGTATGTGGGATCTTCCTGGACCGGGGCACGAACCCGTGTCCCCTGCGTCGGCAGGCGGACGCTCAACCACTGCGCCACCAGGGAAGCCCAAAAGCTACTTCTTATTAATCCTTCCTTCTTTATGTCCTAGAAATTGCATTTGGTTGTTGCTGGTCTTAAGCCTCCCTGAATTTTCCCTGAATTTTCTTAAAAACCTGAATTTTCTTAAAAACCTATCTTAGGCCCTGTCTTATGCATACCATGCAGTCACCTGAGACTATTCTGTTGTTTTCTAGGTTCTTGTGCCTCTGTCTTCTCCCTGCTCCTTCCCTGTACGGTCCCCCAAGCATCTGGCCCCTAAAATAGTTGTACTCCAGATCTAGAAGTAACCTCAAAGGAGGTCTAAAAGATTTGGCTCATTTGCTTTACACTGAGGAAAAGACATCTAGCAAAATTAAATGCCTTGCCCAAGGTCACGTGACCAGGGTTGCACAGCTGGACTAGAACGCAGAGCTTCTGTCCCGTGGGCACCTGTTGGATCCCGGTGGGCCCACCTCTGTCAGTGTAGAGCTGTCTCCCTGTAGCTCAAGTCCTTGGATAGATCGCCTTCTTGGCAAAGTGGAGGGTGGAGAGACCACAGGCCAATGAAGTGCTAGCTTTGTCAGCTCTTTCACAGGTGGGAGACGGAGATTTGAGGTACTTCTTATATTCTCCTCTCCTTCATTTAGCTTGGAGATTGAAGTGGAGGCCAGTTGGTTTCCACTTGGACAAATTCTCATCCTTCCTGACCTGGGTCCTACTGATGGGCCCTCCTGGATCTAACGCACGTTCTCAGGAGTGATGGGTGGGGGCGGGACAGGGGAGGAGTGTTCAGATTGACGTTTATGATGGTGGTGGGTGGTGGGATGGAATCTCATTTCACCTTAGTGGTTCTCAGCAGGGGTGATTTTGCCCCTGTGAGGACTTTCAGCAGTGCCTGGAGACGCCATTGGTTGTCGCCTCTAGGGGGTGCTACTGGCATCTAGCAGGTAGAGACCAGGGATGTTGCTAAACTCGACACAGACAGCCCTCCCACAACAAAGAGTTCTCTGGCCCACAAAGTCACTAGTGCTGAGGTTGAGAAACCCCGACTGACCAGTCCCCGAAGCCCAGGACAGACAGAGACACTTTTTCCTAACTGGGTGGAAGCACCAGGGACGGTTAGTTCAGATACCCGGGGCTTGGGCAGGCTGCCTGAGATGATAAGCTGACTAGAATTTCTGGGTTAATTAACTTAATTTAAAAAAAGCAGAGGTTTGATGAAAAGCAGGCAGAATTCTCATCTCCTTTTGAGATTCCTACAGCCCAGCAGGTGTATCTTAACCCCTCTCATCAGTGGCCTCTGCCCGGGTGACATCTTTAACAGGCAGAAGTAAGGGCTCTCTAAGATGAAGGCTTCCAGTGGTCTATGCGTGGTGCCGGATAGACTGAACTGTTAGTTGTGGAGAATTAAACAGAAAGGAAGTAAGCGTGAGGCTGAAGCGTGACGGGCAGATTTTTAAAAGAGCAAAATAGATCGTTCTGTTTGCCGCAGTCAAGTTGAAACCAGTCACAGCTGTATGGAAGAAATTATGGAAGGAAGATAATCATCTTAGCAGTTGTTCTATAAAATTGCTCTAGGCCAGAGGTGTTTTCTTTAACATTTTTGTAATTTAATCTCTTTTTACCTTGTTGGGCCACAGAGCGCATTTGTGTTCCTAAAATACCTTTTTTTCTCCAGGAAGGAGCTGTTTCTGCCTGTGGTCACGTTTGAGAAGATGGGTGCTTGTGTTCTCTTGTCTCCTCTGAATGCATAGAGCATGAGATATAAAAATACATTCTTGGGCTTCCCTCATGGCACAGTGGTTGAGAGTCCGCCTGCCGATGCAGGGGACACGGGTTTGTGCCCCGGTCTGGGAGGATCCCACATGCCGCGGAGCGGCTGGGCCCGTGAGCCATGGCCGCTGAGCCCGTGCGTCCGGAGCCTGTGCTCTGCAACGGGAGAGGCCACAGAAGTGAGAGGCCTGCGTACCGCAAAAAAACAAAAAAAGAAGGAAAAAAAGAAATACATTCTTATGTAATCAGAGTTTCCAGGTAAAATGTTGCCGTTTCCCTCCTGATCACTTATTTTCCTTTCTATTTTATTAAAAATGCTAACTCAAATTGATCTTATTTATATATGATGATTCTTTTCCCTCATTATAATAGACGTTGTTATTAAAGAAAAAATTTCCCATCCTTTCATTGATTCTCAGTTACTCGGAAGATTGACTTGTTGGTTTCTAATCTGCCTACCTTCTAGTCAATTTATCAGAACTTTTTACCCCCTGTCTTCCAACCTCAGTTCCAAAAAAGGAAAAACAGTCCTTCCAACTGTTTATTACCTGTGCTTTTTTCCTTTTCAGTGAATCTGCAAATGTTTAATGCACCCCTGCTAGCTGCAAGTCACTGTATTTAGAGCATGGGATCTACAGTTATGGATAAGGCACCATCTTGGCTCGCTTGGAACCAGAACAGGGAATTCACAGGACTGTGAGTTCCCAGTACTATGTGTTTGAAATGGGATGTATGAAGTAGGGGGATGTGAGGTCACCTGTAAATCTGTGAGTCTGCACTCTGGATCCTCTTTTCTAATCCTTATCTTTTTTTTATCGTGATTAAATTTACCGTCATAACCATTTTCAGGTGTACAATAAAGTGGCATTAAGTACCTTCACGTTTTGTACAACCATCACCACTGTCCATCTCCAGAACTCTTTCATCATCCCAGAGTGAAATTTCCTCCCTCCTGCCCCTGGTAACCACTAGTTACTCTGTTTCTGTGAATTTGACTATTAGGTACTTCATGTAAGTGGAATCATACAATATTTGCCCTTTTTTTTTTTTTTTTGCGGTATACGGGCCTCTCACTGCTGTGGCCTCTCCCATTGCGGAGCACAGGCTCCGGACGCGCAGGCCCAGCGGCCATGGCTCACGGGCCCAGCCGCTCCGCGGCATGTGGGATCTTCCCGGACCGGGGCATGAACCCGTGTCCCCTGCATCGGCAGGCGGACTCTCAACCACTGCGCCACCAGGGAAGCCCAATATTTGTCCTTTTGTGTCTGGCTTCTCTCACTTAGCATAATGTTTTCCGGCTTCATCCATGTTGTAGCAGCTATCAGAATTCCATTCCTGTTCAAGGCTGAGCAATATTCCATTGTGGGCATGCACCACATGTTGTTTATCCATTCGTCTGTGGATGGACATTTGGGTTGTTTCCGCCTTTTAGCTGTTGTGAATCATGGTGCTATGAGCATTGGTATACTTCCGATCCTTTTAAAGCGTGTTAAAAACCTCGTCTGCTTTGTGGAAGCACCGAAAAGACGTTAGCAAATGATACCTCTCTATAACCATACATATATACATATATTTATGTATTTATCTAATTGCATGCTCTGGGAATAGTTACATGGTGGAAAATGATTTTTTTCTGGCCTGAAATTCTGAGCCAGGCCAATATTATTGCATTCACTTGCTTCATATTCTCCCTTCTCTGCACCTAATCTCCCTCTCTCTCTCTTCTCTCTTCCTCTCTCTCTCTCTATCTCTCCATCTCTGTCACTCCACCACCATCTCTTTCCAATGTCTTCTTTCTCCTAATTCAGTTCAATTTAGCAAACTTTTATTACTAAGAACTTTTTGGGTGCAACATGCTCTGGGAATTTTGAAGCATAAAACTTCTGTTGGGTTGTTTATAGTCTCTCATTGGAGACAAGACCTCTAACACCAGATGTGTGGGCCAGGCCAGGTACCTGCTATGGCGGCCAGGCTTTCTGAAGGGCGGCAGAGGTAAGGGCAAATGTGTTTCGGCCAGAGAAAGCCACCCAGCAAAGGACGAAGGTTGGGAAATGTTAGGGACGTTTCATTTTAAGTTGATTTTGTTTGAATGTGGCCTTTAAATGTTTTCCATTATTATGGTGTGCTTGATAAGCCCTCTACCTGGGAACAATAGTGATTTTTCTAAACCCTGTATTGGAGACTTTATTTAGGCAGTTTCTCTTTAGTAATTTTGTTTTAAAAGAGGTGCGTTTTTGTTTGAGGTAATCTCCACAGACGTTCTCCATGGTTCAAAGAGAGGAGCAAGTTTTTTTGGTGTATTTTACGTCAGTAATTTATTTGGATTTTTTCCGTATAATTCTGTTGGTTTTTTAATTAAATAAATCTGATTGAATCAAATGTTTGTGAAGCCTGGAAAAGAAGACTTCTCAATTTAACAGTTTAATATTTGAAGAATGAAGACGTTTCTATTGATTTATTTAACAAAAGAAACAAGTGAATTCTAGATATTTTCCCACAACTATGTAAAAGACCCAAGTATTTATATGTGTGTATATATATATATGTCTGTATGTGCATGCACACACACACACACACACACACACACACACACACACACTTTTAACTCCAAGTGTGAAGGTAAAAAAATCAATACTTTCAGCCAGAAGGGACACCCGAAGATTCAAAATACTATTTTTCTTTCCCATGATCATCTTCGAATGATTATTTGCTTTTAGCAGATGGCCACACAGTATGGGCAGTAAATGATGTAGTAAATTTAGCTGGTGTTTCTGGTCAATGGTACTGCCAGTCTAGCTCCTTGGACCTCAGCCTGACTTCGAAGAGTGAGTTCTCCTGGTTTATAGGACTCACTCAGGAAATCTCAGAGGTCTAAGAGGTCCAGGATTTTTCTTCCGCAGGAGCCTGAGAAATACAATTCAACCCCCTGGGAAACAGCAAAGATATGAGAACAGAGCCTGCGGAGGGGACAGATGGAGGAATGAAAATGGAATTGGACAGCATTCCCAGGGGTAGAAGGAAACAGGAGCAGGACACTGCTTGAGACCTTGCTGGTGACCCCAGATTAGGTACTAGGGGGACCCAAAAGGCATTCTAGCCTTCCCACGGTCCAAGCTTCTGGGAGCTTGTCCCCCTGGGAGTCACTGACGTGCTCTGGCCATGGATGTTGGGGAGATAGAGTGTTGCATCTAAAGCACGAGTTAGTTAGTGTTGCATTTGTGGTGAGGTTTGGCTGGACTGAACGGATCACACAGTTTACTCATTTGTTCCCATGTGCAGCTAGTACTTATTGAGCACCTACTATGTGCCAGGCATTATTCCAGGTGTTAGCAGTGATGGGGTGAGTGGGACAAAGACCCCACATGGTGTTTATGTTCCGACGGATTTTAAAATTTTGATACATGTATCTTTTGTGAAATGATTACCAGAACAAGGTCAGTTAATGCATCCATCACTTCACATACGTACAAATTTTTTTTTGGTAAAAACATTGATTTACTCCCTTAGTCACTTTCAGATATGCAGTACAGTGTTGTTAGTTAAATTATTGTCACCATGCTATATATTAGATCCCCAGAACTTACTCATCTTTCTGATGGGATTAAGAGGAGAATTAGTGTTAACGTTTGGTCTTCCGACTCCCAGGGGAGTATCCTTCCACTAGTGCTAGACCACTGTCTTTTAATTACTTGCAAAATCTTTCTTTTTTTTTTTTGATGGTTTTGGAGGAAGAAAGAGAAGCCATACCCAAAGCTGTTTCTGGAAAGACTCAGTGTTTCCAGGGAAGTGTTTCCAGTGCTATATCTCCAAGTCTCTTGGCCATGGATGATTTGCCCAGATTCTTCTTTCTTCCTGCAAGGTCTCCATGCTCCAGCCCCCTATCAAAATTCAACCTTGCCTGGTAGTGATTTTAGTAAACTCTCTCATAACCAACAATTGCATTCTTCCAGCCAATTGCCTACTTTCTGTGTTTCTTCCATTGTTATATTAATATTGTTTTTTTTTTAAACTGGAGTTAATCCCTTGTGGCAAATTTAAACAGAAATGTATAATCTCCATTACAGACTGCCCTTTACCTTATTCCAGAAATGCTTCCCTTGAGTACTCAGTTTATGCAACTAAAAAACAATGATGCCTTGTAAATTCACGGGTTGTTAAACAGATGCTTGAGCCTCAAAACACAGACCTATCTATGCACAAAGGATTCTGCAGTGAAAAATTCCACAGGGAAAAAAATAATACTTTGGAACTAGCTAATGGGAATGGGAAAAGTCATCTGTATGTCTTAGTGTCTCAGAATCACTATATTAAAGGCTAAGCGTTTGTTGAGAGAAACCAAAAGGGCTTTATTTGAGGTTGAAATCCTTGTTGTGTTCGTTCCACAGAATTCACAGATTCTACTCTGGCTGCTCAGAGGGTGTCCATCCTGAGAGGCTGAGATCGGGGGTCACAGTCGTTGCTCTACTGCCATGGGCATTTAAGACTTTGCAGAGATGACCAACGTGGAGATTTGATCATAATGCAGCTTTGTTTATGTGAACATTTTCTTACTAGGAAATGGTCCTGAAAATACCAATTTGTGTCACAAAAAATATCAACTGGGGGTTAATTACCATCATTTGGCACTGGCAACTTGCACATTTGGGTTTGAACAAAGGGCCAGATTTTTCGGTAAGGTCTAATAAATATTTCTCTGATCTTGAAAAATTATTACTGAATTTAATTTGCTGAAGGAAATATAATATCAGTGATTGGCTATACATGGTTCGATTCTCATCTAAGCTAGATTTGATAATAGAGATTTATAAATTTGAAGGTTCTAAATTTATTGAATTCTTTTTAAAATGTAGGAGTTAAATTCCATGAAATAGGAGAATCATGAATTTTCTGATACAACAGATGTAAAAGAATCTTTTAAACTAGTATATGGGTTAGACCTCTGGTGTTTTTGATACTTAAAAAAAATCTCCCGGCTAGTTTATTCAGCATAACCCATAAATGAGACATTTCCATTTAGCTGTAATGAAAACAGGGGCCATCGTTCATTAGCCAGTGTGATTTTTTTTTGTTTGTTTGTTTTTGCGTTACGCGGGCCTCTCACTGTTGTGGCCCCTCCTGCCGCGGAGCACAGGCTCCGGAAGCGCAGGCCCAGCAGCCACGGCCCACGGGTCCAGCCGCCCCGCGGCACGCGGGACCCTCCTGGACCGGGGCACGAACCCGCGCCCCCTGCATCGGCAGGCGTTCTCTCAACCACTGCGCCACCAGGGAAGCCCAGCCAGTGTAATTTTTATAGAATAGAATGTGGAATTAGAATTCATATCCTGCTTGGATGTAAAGTACATTCATTTCCATAATACAATTAAGGGGCTTTAATCTTTGTCAACAAATTATGCCCAAAGTGTTCACAAGGTATGTGTTGTAAATATCTTTATTTTGTTCCCTTGTCTTTATTTTAAATTCTTTTGAAAAATAGATGTTATCTTATGTACGTTCAGGTTCAGTGCTTCCTCCATGTCTACAACTGTTTCTGAGGACTTATTTCATTTTCTCAGAGCTTTGCTCTGCTTGCCCAGTGTCATAAAGGAAATTCTGCATTTCTGTGAGGAACACTGGTCCCAAGCTGCTCCCTTGCGCTCCCTGCTGGCCCTGGGTAGAGTGATCAGTCAGATGTTCTCAGTAAGTGATAGAAAGAAGCACACAACAAGGCTCTAGCCTCAAAGAGCAAACAACATAGTTGGAAGGGTAAGGTAGAAGCTATATGAAAACAATGAAGAATATTCCAGGGCTCCACGTGCTGTTGGCACGTGAATAGAGTAGGAAGGTGTAGGCTTTCTGCAAAAGGCCGGTCAAGGAAAGGTCTGGGTTCAACACTGGGGGTTAATAAGGTTTTTAAATAGGTAGAGAGATTGGAAAGGTATATTTCTTGATTTTTTTTTAAATACAAGGAAACATTAGCTTATAGAGCTAAGCCTTTAAAACATGCTGTTTAATGACCACTATATAAACTAAACAAGGGACCTGAGTGCTGTATTACAGTCGACTCTTGAACGACACAGGGGTTAGGGGCCCTGCCAACCCTCCCTGTGGTCGAAAATGTGTGTATAATTTATAGTCCGCCCTCTCAGTATCCACGGTTCCTCCATATATCCATGGTTGTGCGTGTGCAGATTCAACAACCCTGTGTCACGTAATACTGCGGTATTTACTATTGAAAAAAATCCATATATAAGTGGACCCAAGCAATTCAAACCTGTGTTGTTCAAGGGTCAACTGGAGTTTCTTTCCTTTCCTCTGTACTGGTCCAGAGCTGTGATAAGGGGCTAGCAGGAAGGCATCTCTGGGGAAATATCCTCATGTCCTCTTGGGGTGGGCATGCACAGGCCTGGGAAGAGAGTGGGAGTTTCTTTTCTGCCCAGAGTGTCCTGGGCCTGGAGGCAGGAGGCCTGGGCTCCTGTCCCTCCCCACCACCAACATGCTGTGTGACCCAGCCAAGTCATAGCACCTCTTAGGGGCTCTGTGCCCATCTGTGTGGCAGCATTCCCTCCATCCCCCAACCCCAATCTCACATTCTCTGAGTCTTTGAAAATGACTGAATTTGCAGCTGGTCCTACCTTCTATTACCTGCGTCTTTCATGGAGAGAGATTCAAGAAGAAATGGGATCCTCAACCTCTGCTATTAAAGAGCTGAAGCAGAGAGAGACTGGGCTATGATAAAGGGCCGGTGTGAGGCAAGGACGGCCTTTCCTCTCCCGGGCCTCCAGCCGCTCCCTCGCACCGCCCCGCTTACATCTCCCAGCCAGATTCAGGGCCCGGCAGCAGGCCTAGGTGCTCATCACCTGTGCTGAGCGCACTCGCTATCTGCAATCAGGCCACACTCCACCTCTGCCCTGCCAGCAGCCAAACCCCTGTTGTCTTTAGTAGAAGCTGGATCCGGGATACATGGTCTGAATTCAGCCCCGCAGGCCAAACAAAGGCAGACAGCAGAACCGAAAAGGGCCTGGGGAGGGCTGTCCTGCCATTCGCACCCAGCAACTTGTACACACCTTGAGAATTAGCAAAGCCCAGAATTCCAAGCTCACCACCCTCTTGCCTTACAAGGCTGTTTGTTCTGTGTGTCCATTGCAGGTGAGCATCCCTGATGCTTTAAAGAATTTAGGAACTCTGTCATGGGCAGGATTTATGAAAGCAAGCAGCACTTCCACTCCCGCCCCCAAACACAGCATATGGTAAATCACAGGAGGTTCTTGACACGCCTTTCTTTGGGGACCCCTCTGATCCTCCCCAGTTTTCCCTGCCAGCTTGAACACTGAACAGGTTCCCTGGGCCCTGCATTTTGTCACTGTCTCTTTGGGAGCCGTTGCCTTCGGCATCTGGCTGCCGAAGCCTGGCTCCGTCTTCCCTGCAGGTTGGGGCTCTGCCAGCTCCCTGCTGTAGCATTTGGTGGGCAGCTCTGAAGGTGAGGGGCGTGCAGCAATACTGCGGGCCCGCTGATGGCTTGGCTGCAGGATGGGCGCCCTGGCTGACTTTCAACCAAGTGGGAAAAGGAAAATCTCTCTGGCAAAACACTTCCTCCTTTCAGGTCACAGAGGGAAGCTCTGGCTGCCCTACAGCAATTCTTTCTCTCCCTCTCACCCATAGGAACAGAGGAGTGTCATCCTGAATGCTGTGCCCTTGCCTGGAGGGGTTAGGTGCTTTGGGTCAAAGCAAGATGAGTGAAAAAAATCTAGATTCACCAGGAGTCAGAAGATCACATTGAGTTGTTCATGGAATACTTCAAAATGTGTTAACATGTGTTTCTTTCCTTAGCATGTTTTTTGCTTTGAAATACCTAAAATAAGAAGTCAGACATATAAGCATTCTTGGAGGTAGGGTTTATGCTGACTCGAGAGCATCACAATTCCTTTGTATTGTCTGCAGATGTGTTTCTTTTACGAAAGATTGAGGTTTGGGTCCAAGCAGTGTTTATTTTTCTTGGAATGCTTGATTTTGTAAATCAGTGGCACGCAGAATGCTACACAAGCACCTTCTCAGATTCATACTCAAAGGAGAGAACCTTGTTACATTCTTAGTGTAGTGTTATACTTTATACTATACTAATACATTATTAGTATAGTTATTGCAGTATCTACCCTATTAGAGTACTCATCAAAGGGGATGAGTGGAATATTGTTATTATTTCTGCCTAAACCAAGGTTCTCAGATATGACTTATGCAAAAGGTAATGAAACAGAAGTCCAGGGGAGAAGACCTTTAACTAAGCACTTCGGAGCCTATTTGCCCTGGAAGAATAAACTGTGAGACAGTAGGTGTGCAGTATGGTCTATGAGCGCCATCTTGTGGCTAAGGCCATTATAATTGTTTTGAGATAGAAACACCCAAAGACTTTGCCCAGGTTCATTGCCCTTTTGAAGCTGGAGCTCATGATAGCTGCTTTCTAGCATCTGGTGCAGTTCCTGGCATACTCAGTTAATCTTTGTCAAATGAAGGGATCTCATATTGTGACAGAGGACCCTTGTTGTATGTTATACTAGAAGGCATAGCCAAGACATTGGTATTACGTCTTTCAGCCATGGTCCCTAGGCCACTGGGTCCATTGTGAGAAAGAATAAATCTAAATCTAAATCTAGTCTGAGTGCTCTAAAGTATCCTGGCAGTATAACTTCCCAGGTGCTGGAAACTCTGCTTCTAGAGGTTGATATCCTCATCAAAATCTCTCCTTCATCACATTTAACACTTCTATTCTCGTTGTTATGATGGGGTGTAAAAGTCTTATGGAGAATTTAACTTATTCTTGAAGTTTTAAACTCAGAAATGCTTAAGGGAACAAGCTTGAGGGAGATTTTAATTTTATTTATTTATTTATTTATTTTAACATCTTTATTGGAGTATAGTTGCTTTACAATGTTGTCTTAGTTTCTGCTGTATAACAAAGTGAATCAGCTATATGTATACATATATCCCCATATCCCCTCCCTCTTGTGTCTCCCTCCCATCCTCCCTAACCCACGTGCCTCTAGGTGGTCACAAAGCACAGAACTGATCTCCCTGTGCCATGCGGCTGCTTCCCACTAGCTATCTATTTTACATTTGGTAGCGTATATATGTCAATGCCACTCTCTCACTTCGTCCCAGCTTACCCTTCCCCCTCCCCGTGTACTCCAGTCCATTCTCTATGTCTGCATCTTTATTCCTGTCCTGCCCCTAGGTTCTTCAGAAACTTTTTTTTTTTTTTTTTAGATTCCATATATATGTGTTAGCCTGCGGTGTTTTTCTCTTTCTGACTTACTTCGCCCTGTATGACAGCCTCTAGGTCCTCACTATAAGTAACTCAATTTCGTTTATTTTTATGGCCGAGAAATATTCCATTGTATATATGTGCCACATCTTCTTTATCCATTCATCTGTCGATGGACACTTAGGTTGCTTCCATGTCCTGCCTATTGTAAACAGTGCTGTAATGAACATTGTGGTACATGACTCTTTTTGAATTGTGGTTTTCTCAGGGTATATGCCCAGTAGTGGGATTGCTGGGTCATATGGTAGTTCTATTTTTAGTGTTTTAAGGAACCTCCATACTGTTCTGCATAGTGGCTGTATCAATTTACATTCCGACCAACAGTGCAAGAGGGTTCCCTTTTCTCCACACCCTCTCCAGCATTTATTGTTTGCAGATTCTTAAAAAAATTTTATTTATTTATTTATTTATTTATTTATTTATGGCTGTGTTGGGTCTTCGTTTCTGTGCGAGGGCTTTCTCTAGTTGCGGAAAGTGGGGGCCATTCTTCATCGCGGTGCGCGGGCCTCTCACTGTCGCGGCCTCTCTTATTGCGGAGCACAGGCTCTAGACGCGCAGGCTCAGTAATTGTGGCTCACGGGCCTAGTTGCTTTGCGGCATGTGGGATCTTCCCAGACCAGGGCTCGAACCTGTGCACCTGCATTGGCAGGCAGATTCTCAACCACTGAGCCGCCAGGGAAGCCCTGTTTGCAGATTTTTGATAATGGCCATTCTGACCAGTGTGAGGTGATACCTCATTGTAGTTTTGATTTGCATTCTCTAATGATTAGTGGTGTTGAGCATCCTTTCATGTGTTTGTTGGCCGTCTGTATATCTTCTTTGGAGAAATGTCTATTTAGGTCTGCTGCCCATTTTTGGATTGGGTTGTTTGTTTTTTTGATATTGAGCTGCATGAGCTGCTTGTATATTTTGGAGATTAATCCTTTGTCAGTTGCTTTGTTTGCAAATATTTTCTCCCATTCTGAGGGCTGCCTTTTCATCCTGTTACGGTTTCTTTTGCTGTGCAAAAGCTTTTAAGTTTCATTAGGTCCCATTTGTTTATTTTTATTTCCATTTCTCTAGGAGGTGGGTCAAAAAGGATCTTGCTGTGATTTATGTCATAGAGTGTTCTGCCTATGTTTTCCTCTAAGAGTTTGACAGTGCATGGCCTTACATTTAAGTCTTTAATCCATTTTGAGTTTATTTTTGTGTATGGTGTTAGGGAGTGTTCTAATTTCATTCTTTTATATGTAGCTGTCTAGTTTTCCCAGCACCACTTATAGAAGAGGCTGCCTTTTCTCCACTGTATATTCTTGCCTCGTTTATCAAAGATAAGGTGACCATATGTGTGTGGGATTATCTCTGGGCTTTCTATCCTGTTTCATTGATCTATATTTCTGTTTTTGTGCCAGTACCATATTGTCTTGATTACTGTAGCTTTGTAGTATAGTCTGAAGTCAGGGAGCCTGATTCCTCCAGCTCCGTTTTTCTTTCTCAAGAATGCTTTGGCTATTTGGGGTCTTTTGTGTTTCCATTCAAATTGTGAAATTTTTGTTCTAGTTCTGTGAAAAATGCCATTTGTAGTTTGATAGGGATTGGGGAGATTTTATTGATTAAACTGAGATAAAGTAACCTTGTGGTTTGTCAACAGGGGCAGTCTTAATCCATATTGGGTACATTCTAATACCCTAATATTTTTGAAAATTGTCTTAAATAAGTTTTGGAGCATGGAAGGGACTAAATGTACAAAATAAAAGAGTCCATTTAAGAAAGTTCTGGCCTCCACAAGGCCTTTGGATATTGCTTGTAATGTGGTGGAGATGATGTCAGATATTTTTCTCTTCATAGGAATGTCAGACTTTCCTTCTCCTTCCCAGAGGCTTGGGGTTTTGAAGGGCATGGGATTGTAAAGTAGCCTAGCCAACTGACGATTAGGTCAGGACCCTGGAAATGTGTTCACTTAACAGGGGCCACTTATCAACCACTGACAATGCTTTTGCCACTACATTCCCCGCACTTCAGCTGCCTGGGTGGTTCCTTTGGTCAGCTTCTCTGCCTTAACCCATCTGCTGATCCCACGGAGAATACAAAGTCAAAACCAGCTAGTTCCACTTAAGTAGCACCACACAGTGCTTAGGAAGGAATAAAAGGGCCAGGGCAACTCTTTTCCCCATAACTTATTTTTCTTACCTCAGAGGTTAGCTGTGTTTGGAAGGGTATTTTTGTGAGGGGCGCCATCACAGAAAGTGGCAACTCTCTATATGATGCCATTCTCTGGCCTTTTAAAGCTGGACGGCAAACACCTAGAGAACAAAAAAGCCACCACCTCCTCCTCATTCATATGCAAAGCATTAAGTAAAAATGGACATTTATGTGATGCTTTTCCTGTCCATTTTGTGGTAACAGGGCTTAAAATAAAAAAGAGGGAAGGCCAGAGCAGGCAGGGAGATCAGCTTGCTTTCCTTGTGTGGTACAGATTGTCCTCACTCTTAATTCCCCTGCAGGGTGGCCTTGTCCCTTCGTTGTCACCGCCTGTCACTGGAGTTCTGGGTGACCATCCTAATGGAGACCTTGGCAGCATTCAGTCCATAAAGTGTTACCATCTGCACCCCAATCCCAGCTCCCACCTCCCCTGCAGACCTCTGCTGCCTGGCATGGAAGTATTCAGACCTGCTTGCACGACATGACTTCTGGTGGGATTTTAATTTGAAATGAAACTTAAATGCACTAACCCTGTGCATTCTGATAATTTAACAGCCCTGTTGGGAGACGAGAAATGAGGAGAAAGTTGCTCTGAGTCGATCTTGCTCTTAAGCCTGACAGGTTTTATTTGGAAGAGCTGCCTGTTAGCAAGGGACAAATGCTCATTTTTTTTCCTGCCTGAGGAGCTGTTGAACTTTATTTTCCCCCCAGGTGTTAGGAACCAGGAATTAAAAATAGTATGTGACCCAGACACTGTGCAATAAAAAGTTCTTTCCTTGATCATGTTGCTGATTACCTGAATCTTGTGAATAAGGAAGAAAAAGATCTGTTCCCCCAAAACTGAAGGAGTGTATCATTCTATTCAGGGAAATTTGAAGTATCAGAGGAATTGGTGGAGTTCTTGAAAAAGAGCAAAACCCTACATTTTTCAGTTTTCTCTTTATTTCATGTGACTTTTGCCCTCCTCCCCACTTCCCCCCACCCCCCCACTCGCTAAATGTTGTGTCAGATTATTTAGAACTTTCTAAATAGGGGAGAAAAAACTCTTCCAAGTTTGGCTTCCCAGTTTTTTGAGGAGGTACCATCTGTGGAGGAGAATTTATAAAAAGATGGGAGGTTTGGGTTCCTGTTACTTTTGGAAATGGTATTTACCCAGACCACACTAAATCTGCGTCTCCCCCTAACTGGCAGATGCTGATGGGGTGGCATCTTCATGTGCTAGAAAGGCTGCTGGAGACCGAGCTGAGACCTCAGGTGACCTGAACTACAGGGGTATCCAAGCAACTGCGGAGAGGGGCTGCAGTTTGCTCTTGCAGGATGCTGGGCTTCACCCCTCACTTCCCCCTGTGTTGTCTGCAGTAACCTTAAAGGCGTGGCAGTCCGTTCACAACACTCGGGAGAACTTACCCAACGAGTTTAATCTGCACGGGCAAGTAGAGATCTGCCCTCTTGCCAAAACACTTGTCAGCGTAGCTCTCCGGCCTCATTTCCCTCCATTCTCCTTGGTGGCTATTTTACCAGCTACAGGAGCCTTCTTGCCCTCAAATAAGCCAAGCTCATGCCCATGTAGGCTGTGGAATCTCTAGGTCTTTTTTCCCGGCTCCCTCTTCTTCACTCAGGCCTTAACTATGGTGTGACCATTGCAGGGGGGTGAGGGGGCTTTCCCCACCAACCTAGTCCATCATTTTTCTCTTTTCTATCGTCATAGCCTTTTTCAATTCCAGAAATGGCCTTAGATCTAGCTCGTTAAAGGCACGGGCTGTGGCGTCAGGTCCCTTAGGTGTATCTCATCAGCTCCACCACTTAGGTGCTGTTTGCCCTTCGGTTTGAGCTTCCACATCCGGGTCCTCTCCTCATTGCTCTGTGTGGGAGGGACCACGGCTGTGGGGCTTCTTACCTCCAGCTTTCGGTTCTGCTAGCACAGCGGGGGATGCGGTGGTGTGGGCGTGAGCGGCGGTCCGGGCAGACCCCGGGCTTTCTCGTAGTCCAGGCACCTACACCCCTCGAGGAACGGCCACACCTCTGCCCCAGCGGCACCGTCCATGGAGCCACCGTGTCAACGTCTTGCACCCGCTCCTTCGCGCTGGAGTGGACACGGCCCCCGCTGTTCGTGCCCTGGGGTTCTGCACTACCCCTTGTTGGTTTTCTTAAACACTTTGAAAAGCACCTTGAT
Source organism: Delphinus delphis (assembly GCF_949987515.2). NCBI lineage: Eukaryota > Metazoa > Chordata > Mammalia > Artiodactyla > Delphinidae > Delphinus > Delphinus delphis. The sequence goes on from NC_082689.1 coordinate 78,242,135, forward strand.
TAAACTCTCCTCAAATCACTCAGTTTGAGAATGCTCTTTATTTCTCCCAGAGGCACGTAACTTACTAGCTATATGAACTTGAGGTAGTTAATTAACCTCTCTGTGCCTCTGTTGCTGCATCTGTGAAGTCCACATAATAACAGAACCTGCTTCATAAAGTTGTTGTAGGATTAAATGAGATAATATATAAGAAGTTATTAGCAGGATGCCTGGCACATGGTAAGTACTATATAAGCGTTTGCTTTTTTTTATTACAGTTATAATTGTAATTATACAGTTATACAAATGTAATTATAATTATTGTGTGGTTGTTGACCCATGTATTGCCTCGTTTGTCCCCACTAGAATGCATGCTCCCCGGGGGCAAGGGCTCTATCTTCTAGAACAATGCCTGCTCCATAGAGGCACTTTATTTATTTTTCTATTTCTCTAGCTATTTATCTATTACCCATTTATTTATTTTTAAAACTGGCTGTCAGATAACCAGTAAATTGTATTCTGTAATAAAATTCAAGTCCACAAACATTTATTGCATGTGTCAAGTTTTATATTCTAAAAAGTTCAAAATCAGTTATTGATTGATTATTGAATGAATTTTAATTGATTCAATCATATTTGAAACAGAATAAAATCTCTTTAAATAAACTCTAGTTTTATCAAGCTGATGAGCTTTAAATTTGCTAATTTTCAATACAGTAAAAAAAATGGTTCCCAAATTACCTAAGTTTTCCAGGGTCTTAAACTTTTCATTTAGGCAGACTTTGCCTGCTAACCTGGAAAATAAATAAATAAATAAAGCTAAAGGCATGCTTTTAGCTGGACAAGTGTCTCTTCGGGGCTTAACATAAACCCTGCTGTGTGTGAGGAAATACAAGGCTGCTTATAACACTAGGAGCACATATTCTGGCTGAGGGGATATAAGATTCCATAATGTTAATGTACTTACTGAATATATCTCTTTTTAAACTGAAATCAGTCAGTTTCAAAGTACCGTTTACAGCTTCATACATGCATCATGCAGTGTAGACTTCCAGGCCTTTTCTTCCTTTAAAATTAGCCATATTACATATTTTCAGAGGATCATTGGCTTTTATGTCTTTTGAGTGTCTCTTGATATCACTTACTTAATGGCAGTGGCAGTCGGACTATTTAGTAAATGCATTGAATCAATCCTTAAATCCTTTTACTCCTCTTGCTATTTAGCAGAAGTAGCAGGGCTTCCCATGGCTGCAGTTTGGGTCTGTAGCATTTATTGAACAGTAGACTTCACTGCGGGGGTCGGGGAGGGAGCAGGGTAAGTGGGAAGAAAGAGGGTAAAGAAGACGAAACATAAAGTAAATAGGAGGCCATCCTTCCTTCAGGCAGTTCACAGCTGTGTTAGATACGTGGGAAAGGAAAAGGCTTGAGGCCATTCAGAGATTAAATGAGTAAATAAAATTAAGTCTTAAGTCTGTGTATACAAAGGGACTGTGAAAAACATACATTATATTTATTTATTTTTATAGGGAGATTATGTTAACACAGATCATACAACTTCTTTTAGCAACATTGGTATTTACTCGCAGTAATCAGTGCCCTCACTGTACAAAGGAAATGCAACGATGGGACAGATTCCAGGGAATAAATATTGACAAATACTTAGAAGATATCGAAACTTATTTTGTCCAAAATGTGGTTCATTTAGGAAGATTCCAGCATGACAAAAGGGGAGGGCTAGGCCTACCTTGTTGAGAACTTGTTGTAATGGGATTTAGAGAAGTTGTCTAGTGTCCCAGTTCCAGAATCAGGTGTTCATATCCTGGCGCTATCAACTAGCTGCGTACCTTGGTCAAATTTTGCTGCCTCAGTTTTCTCATCTGTAGAGGGGGATAATAGTGACCCTTCTCACAGTGTTGTGAGGAGTAAATGATTCAATACAAGTAAGCCCATGAGTTCAGTGTTAGCTGTTATTATCTGACATGCTTATTCATCTCCCAACAGAAATATCAAAAACCTTTTAAGGTAGAAAGATATGAAGTACATTGAGATCTTCTTTGGCAAGAGGAAATGCATTAAGTGAAAAAGCATTTAGACTTTTGAATTCCTTATTATTAAAAATTAAGTTTTATTAAAGCATCTCAGTAATATATGGTTAAACCACAGTGTTCATTTGCTGTGGTTAAGGAATTTATAGTTCATTACAGCATCCTTAAAATCATACCCACTGAGTCAGATGTGCCAGCTTCAATAGTTGATGGATTGGATCAGTTGCAAGTTAGCAAGTCAGTTGTTGACTCCTGTGGGCTGCAGAATATGTTTGATTCAATATGTCAGTCCTTCTTTCTTTAAGGGAAAGGTTAAACGAAGATGTGACACCTGGCTTCTGTCCCTGCTGGCTGTGTGGCCTGGGTCCGTCCTGTTCCTCTCCTGGCCCGTTCCTTCTCTGTGGAACAAAGATACTGGACCAGTGAGAAGAGGATTCCTTCTGGCTCTGACAATCTTGGATCTATATTTTGAAACCATCTGCTGGGCAGTTTTAACAGAAGGTCTGGAAAATCAGACTTGGTCACGTGCCTCCGTTCCTTTTCTTCTCCTTTCTTTGCCACATTTCCCCCCATCTTGAATATCCAGAGACTTGAATCATCAAGGCTAGGCTGCACTCTGTTCTTGCCTGAATATGAAACAAGAAAGTTCGCCCTCCCCTAATTGAACCTTAGTTAAAGCAAAGTTTTAAGCCCTTGGCTTTGCAAGACCATTCTTACACTGTTTTACATTTTAGGGAGCTGGATGCTGACAGAAAAGGGCAGACTTTCAGCAACCGAGGGAAACATCCATTTTCAAAAGTGGATTGTTATTAAAGCATTATCCTCTCTTCGATGCCTGTGACCTAGTTCTCTATCATTAACCCCAGGTGTCCCTTCAAGGTTTCCCAGAGTTTCCACTGACTCTCCTCCAGCTCCCTGGAGGCTCTCGGGCCTCAAACTGAGGATGAGGCACTGCCAGCATGGGTAGATGGGGAGGTGAGAAAGCGGGTGAGGAGAGCTGGGTGTCTGGAACATCCCCCGCCCAGTCCCACGGCTTTGGGCAGGAGGCCGCCGTGGGGTCTGCAGTACAGATGAGGGCACCTGTCAACAGTGGAAGGTCAGGAGGAAAAGAAATCACTCTCCTGCTCTTGAAATTCCTTAGTGCCCTGTGTTTCCAGTGTCTGGAGTGTACTCCCACTGAGCCGAACTGCATGTCCCATGTAACATGTGACTGCAATTTAAGTCATGATTCACCCTCAGACTTTTACCCATCTTTACTTCATTATCTTAATACTTTATACTTGCTCGGATTTAATATTTGTGAAGTGTCCTTTGTGGGGTCACATATGTCCTGGAGGCTGAGGGGTTTTGCAGGACGAGGGCGGATCGTTAGGTGCTAAAACCAAGCTGTTTCAGGCAACCCAGGATGGCTGGTCACCCTTGCTTGAGGTCCTCTTTTTCTGTCTGGTAAGGAGTTTGTCAATGCATTGTTCCTTCTTCGTCTTTAAATATCTTGTTAGCTCATGGCCATACCTTTCGTCCGCCCCAATGCCCTTTCCCTGGCACGGCAACACCCCATCTGCCCGTCACTCCCCTGTCTTCCTCCCAGACCCGATACTGTGCAGTAAGTGAACCTTCCTTCCCGGCCTCGTTTTTAAATTTTTATTGGAGTATAGTTGATTTACAGTGTTAGTTTCAGGTATACAGCAAAATGAATCAGTTATACATATGCATACATCTATTCTTTTTTTTTTAGATTCTTTTCCCTTACAGGCCATTACAGAATATTGAGTAGAGTTCCCTGTGCTATACAGTAGGTCCTTATTAGTTATCTATTTTATATATAGTAGTGTGTATATGTCAATCCCAATCTCCTAAGTTATCCCTCTCCCAGATCATTTGACATCAGTCTCAATCTCAGAAGGTGAGAGTGCTTGGAGTTTGCCTCTGAAAAAAGGCATCTTGAACTTGGTCTTCAAGGTTCTCTACTCAGTGCAGCCTTTTCTGTGATTTCCTCTTTACTTGTCGTCAGGATACTTGCCTTTGCTTCCATGTGATCAGTATGGTCCGTCTCCTCAGCCCTGGCTTATTTCTCCTGGATGGAATGTCCCCTCCCTAACCACCTAGATTTTTCTCCTCAAAGTGGAGTATTGCCTTCCTCTCTGAAGCCTTCTGGAACAAACCTCTCCTTCATTTTCCATCCCTAGCACTTATTGGTGCTTGTTGATGTATGTATCCCTTTATTGCTGATGTCCACTTGTTGAGTTCCCTGTTGCTTATTAGATTTTAAGCACTAAACGCACGGATCTACTGCTCCTTTCCCGTGACTCCCCTGAAGCTCACTGCAAGCTGTTCACCACGTGGCTACACATGAAATATTTTTGACCAACAGATTGCTCATTTGGTCTCAGGCTTGGTTGGATGCCAAGGAGAACACATTAGAATAATACAATCTCTTCTGCTTCCTTCACAGAAAGACAGATACAAATGATATGGTTATACATATTGCACGATGATGATGAAATGATTGCATCATTATCTGGAAATCACATAATTAAATATTCAAAGGTGCAGTTAAAGAGTGGTTTGTCTGTAGGCTGCAGTAGAACTCAGAACTGAAATGAATGAGGGCAGGGATGGGGCTTGGGCTGGTCTGTGCTGTAAAACAGGAGATGCCACTGGGTGTCAGGAGAACGTGCATTGACTCATGCAGGGCACATGCGAGTCTGGGCCACAGGGAAGTGCTTGTTCATGTCGCAGTGATGTGTTTCAGGTAGCTTTAATTTTGTAACACAACTTTTCTCCATTTTTCCCAGTTGTTGGTCTGGAGGTGCCAATAACAGCCAACAAATCAGTAACCCTTTGGTTTAGCATGCATCATTGGAATTGCTGGCATTCCCAGCCCTAAATGATTTCTTTCCATTTGAAGGGGCTTACAGGTACACCCTCCTCCTCCGCTCTTCCCTCCTTCCCTTACTTCACTGAGGTCTTGGCTCAGATGACTCAGGTCTTGTCGGGTGGAGAAGATCCAAAATTTGGTTCTGATGTGGAGACTGATGATGCCACATGTGCAGGGAGAGGGTATGAGGAGATTTATTACTCACAATGTGAGGCTCTGTGAGAGACCAGGGCAGGATCCAAGCAGGTCTGAAATGGCTTGAAGAGCAGGGAGGGGCTATTGGCTGTGGCTCTTATGGTGGGTGGGCTTTGGGCTGGGGTGGGCCTTGTGAAGTTTGAGCTTCCCACCAGAGCCAAAGGAGGCAGCACATGGCTTTCCTCCCTGCCTCCCCTGACGTGCGTCAGCAGGGGAGGAAGGAGGGATGGGGCTTGAAAGCTGTCAGGAGTCCAACATCAAAAATGGGGGCAGCCCTTTATTTCAGCCCTTTTCTCTGACCACCACTTGGCACTACTAGGTTTTATATTAAAAGTTTATTCATCTGATTGTTGTTCCCCCCACTAGGTTATGAGGCCTGATTTGTTTACCATCCGATTTCCAGGGCTGAGAACTGTGCTGAGCAGTGGTAGGCTCTCAGTAGATACTTGCTGAAAGGATCCTGGGCGTGGATGCTGGACGCCCCAGCATCCTCCTTATGACTGGCTGCATCTCTGACCCTCCTGCTTGTGATATTCTTCTCTATTCCTTCTCGTCTTTGGCTCCCAAGTCACTGATTAGAGTCTTCTTTCTTACTTTGAGTTCATCTACACTGGCATCGTTGTCAGAGTAGCATTGGTTTCCCTAAAGATCTGGAGATGTGATTAATCTTGGAGGTTAGCAATTAGCCTCAGTATTTTCTAGTGGTTAAGAGTCTACACTTTGGGATGAGATATACTTGGGTTTATATCTGGGCTGTTAAATAATTGTATAATGTTGACAATTTAATCAACAGTTCTCTGCATACAGGGAGCTAATAATAGAACTTAGCTCTTCAGCTGGGTGTGAGGCTTAAACGAGTTAATATATGAAAGTGCACATTATAGTGCCTGCAGAAGTAGCAGGGCTACTTATGTGCACCCGCTGCACATAAGAATCACCTGGTAAGTTTTTAAAATACATTGATGCCCAGGCCTCAACCAGACTAATTAAATCAGAGTCTCTAAGGGCTAGAAATATTAATATTTCTTAAGAAATATTAATAATTATTATAATTATTGGTCTCCTCATTCATGCATTGAACTTTTATTTATTGAGTGCCTACTATAAGCCAGCACTAATTCTAGGTGCTGGGGACCAGCAATGAGTGAGCAAAATGGACCGAAATCCCTGTCCTCATGGAGTTTACATTCCACTAGGAGAGACTGAAAATAAACAAGATAAAAAATAAAAATACATACTATGTTAGAGTGTGATAAGTGTCAAGAAGAAAAATGAAGTAAGGTCAGAAAAGACTTGCAATTTTAAATAGGGCTGACAGGAAAAGACCTCAGTAAGAAGATGACATTTAAGTAGAGACCTGAAGGAGAAGAGAGAGGGAGGCAAGTGGTTAAATGGGAAAAGAGTGTTCCAAGTAGAGGTTACAGTAAGTGCAAAGGCCCTGAGGCAGAATCATGCCTGGTATGTTTGAGGAACAAAAAGGGTCAGTAGCAGATGTGATCTAAGAGGTCACAGGGGGCCAAGTCATGTCATCCTGACTTTTACTCCAGGTGAGAAGGGAAGCCTTTGGGTGGTTTGGAGCAGGGAAGTTACATGTTCTTTCTTACATTTTAACAGGATCTCTCTGCTGCTGAGTTGAGAGTAGATTTAAAGGGAAAAGGGAGGGTGGAAGCAGCTGTAGCATTAATTCAGGCAATAGATGATGGCTTGGACCTGGAAAAGTGGAGGTGGTAAGAAGTGGTCATAATCTGGATATATTTTGAAGGTAATGTCAATAGAATTTGCTGATGGATTGAGTGTGGGGAGTGAAAAAAAAAGGAGCCGAGATGACTTTGAAGATTTTGGGCCTGAGCAACTGGGAGAATGGTGGGGTAAGGAGTAGATCAGGAACTTGGTTTTGGACGTGCTACGTTTGAGATACTTGTTAGAAATCCAAGTCAGTACGTGAGTCTGGAGTTCACGGGGAAGGTTAGGGCTAGATATATACAGTTTGGAGGCATCAGATGTAACACCCACATTGGTTACCAGGTGGCCTACTTTTGATATCTACCACAGGTGCGCTAGGCAGGTCACTGTGAGGTCAGACTCACCTCAGGTGCAAACTGTATCTTTCACTTTCTGTGCCTGGCTTTCTCTGAAGCTCACTGCAGCTTAGAAGTGCAAGGGAGTTAATACCTCTGGGCAAACCCTCCACCAATGCGAAATGAAGCAAGTGGGTAAATGCTTCAGCATCCTGTGGAGGGGGGTTCTCTACACTTTTCAGGAGGGCCAGCAGAATCCAGTCCCTGTTGCCCATAACGGTGACCCTGAAAACACACTTCATTGTTTTTTCATCATTCTCTCTTATTCTCTCCACTCTCTCCCTCCTGATTAGTGGAATCATTTTCCAAATAAACTTCCTGCACACAAGTCCTTGACTCAGGCCCTGGTTTCAGATGAACCCAAACTAAGACATCAGCTTGTAAAAGGTATTTAGGACTTCCCTGGTGGCGCAGTAGTTAAGAATCCGCTTGCCAGTGCTGGGGACACAGGTTTGATCCCTGGTCCAGGAAGATCCCACCTGCCACAGAGCAACTAAGCCCGTGCGCTACAACTACTGAGCCTGCGCTCTAGAGCCCACAAGCCGCAACTACCGAAGCCTGCGCGCCCTAGAGCCCGCGTGCCACAACTGCTGAGCCCACGCACCGCAACTACTGAAGCCCGCACGCTCTAGGGCCTGCGTGCTGCAACTACTGAGCCCACACGCTGCAACTACTGAAGCCCGTGTGCCTAGAGCCCGTGCTCTGCAACAAGAGAAGCCACCACAATAAGAAGCCCGTGCACCGCAACGAAGAGCAGCCCCCGCTCGCCACAACTAGAGAAAGCCCACACTCAGCAATGAATGCCCAACGCAGCCAAAAATAAATGAATAAATAAATAAATATCTAGGGAATAAAAAAAGGTATTTAAAGCCACGAGACTGGATGATGAGATCTCAGAGAGAGTGAGTGTAGACAGAAAGAGAAGAAGGCTGGGAACTGAGCCACGGGGCGTTCCAGCATTTAGAGCAGTGATCCTCAATCGTGGATGAACTTCAGACTCACCTGGGGCAATCTAACAGCCCACTTGTGCCTGGGACCCTCCCCTGCTGAATTAAGTCAACCATTGGAGTAATCTCTGGCACTCTACCTTTTAAAAACTTCCTGGGTGAAGCTAGGGTTGAGGACCACGGGTTTAGAGGCTGGGGAGATGAGGATGAACCAAGGAGACTAAGGAGTGGCCAGAAAAGTAGAAGATGTCTGAAAGCCAATGAAAGAAAGGGTTCCAAGGAAGGAGATACGTTAATTGTGTCAAATGCTGTCATTGCTCCAGCTAGATGCATCTGAGGTTCACTGAAGGATTTAACCACATGGAGGCCATTGGTGACCTCAGTAAGACCATTTCTGGTGGAGCAGCGGGCAGAGAAAGTTTTACTGGAATAGATTCAGGAGAGAATAGGAAGATTGAGATTGGAGCCAGTGATTGCCGGCAACCCTTTCAAGGAGTGCAGCAGTAAAAAGGAGTGGAGGAATGGGGAGCTAATTGGAGGGAGAAGTGGGGCCTCTTGGTTTTTTTTTTATGATAGTGTACTCATATGTTGATGCTGGAAAAAAGGAAAGGAAAAAGTGGAAAGGGAAAAAGAAGGATGCAGGAGAGAAGAAAGAGAATTGCTGAACCCAGTGCATGACTGAGGGGATGGTCTTGCAGGGAGCTCGGGCAGTTTGCTCACAACCACAGGAGAAAAGGCAGGGCTCCTGGACCCATTGCAGGGAGGAGGGTAAGTGTGGAAGTTCTCTTCTGAGAGCTCCCAAGAGTCTCTCCTGGACCCCCATGTAGAGGCAGTGATGGCCCTGGCCCTGCACCTTCCAGAGGCTCTCGCTGCATCAGCACCTCAGCATCTGCATCAGCACCTGTGTGTGCCCTTTGCGCGCCCCCCCCCGCCCCCCAGTGCTTTGGTTACATGCTCTTTACTGAACACAGAGATGGGTGGGGCAACACTTCCTGCTGTAAACACAGTTCTTCGAATATATTTACATATTTCTACAATGCTCTAGGCACAGCTGTAATCACATTTAAAAACAAATGTAAACAAAAAATGCACAAAAGAATAATGCATGGTTTCACAGTATAACAGATGTTGACTTGTGGGATAATATAGAACATTTTCTGAAATCTTGTTAAAAACCACATGGGGGCACCATTCCTTTAAAACTACAGAATATCCCTTTGTGATGATGGAACCAATGGCTTCTTTTTTTTTTTTTTGCGGTACGCTTCTCACCGTTGTGGCCTCTCCTGTTGCGGAGCACAGGCTCCGGACACGCAGGCTCAGCGACCATGGCTCACGGGCCTGGCCGCTCCGCGGCATGTGGGATCTTCCCGGACCGGGCACGAACCCGTGTCCCCTGCATCGGCAGGTGGACTCTCAACCACTGCGCCACCAGGGAAGCCCCCAATGGCTTCTTTGAAGTTCAATTTCCTGAAGTTTATTTTCCTATGAAATGAGCAGCTCTTGTGTCATAATAACAAAATATTTTCCGCACCTCATAGGGCATTTGAAATGCTCTGGAGACCTGGATTTTAATTTAATCTGGCCCTTGAGCAATTATCCTTCTACTTTTACAACCACTTCCTTTGCACTTAAGGCACAATGAATATTTTTCTTATTTCTACTTTTTTATATGCTTACAATACAGGCTGAGGACTAGCAATGAATCTAGTTTGTGCTCATATCTGGAATAAGGTAGATTGAAGTTGACAATTTGGGAGAATTTGGAGAAAATGTCCTTGTCTTTCTCGGTTGCCACCCCACCTTCCCCAGGCTCTCAGCTCTGAAGCTTGCACTTTTGCACTTTTTATGATGTGAAAGAGAAAATTCTTTTAAACCACTTCCTGTTTTCAGTTATACGTAATTTACACAAATGAAAGTAAAGTTTTGAGAGGTAAGGTAGGATGGGGAGAAGAACAGTGAAATTCAGAATTGGCTTACCAGTCTGGCAATATAGAAGCTAGTGGTAGAAGATAATTTAGCCAAGATGGCAAATTGGTTTAAAGTTAATACTGGATTTTAGATTTCTGGTTTTGCAGGTTTTAAATGAGTGCTGCCTACTGTATTGATACAATGACAGGTCACTAAGGGTGCAGCCCCTTTCAATTGTATAATGATAAACTTGTGGGGAAAGACGCGATGATGCCTGTCATAGTTGATGTGCTAAATTAATAAGAAACTATTGAGGCAGGTATTTATCAACTCTTTATTTCACAGTTCAAAGCTAAAATACCATATAATATTTTAATGCCATTTTTAGGCTATCCAATAAGAAAATTACAGTGTTCGTTACGTAAAGGCTTTATGGAAGCTACTTAAATACAGAAAAACAGACAAGCAGAAAAGGTGAAAAATAGCCATCATAGCTAAATAATTACAAAACCAGTGTCTACAAATATTTATTTTTAGCCACTTTGTGTTTTTCTCAGTTCCACTTGAACAGGTAAACAGTTAGTCCCTAGACAAGTTAGGGTGTTCCTGACGTTTTATGTCCCCCTATCATGACCCATTCATTGTGCTTCATCTTAAATATCAGTTGTCACCATGGTAAACAGGTGTATGTGTCTCTAGGGCACAGTTCTAACTTACCTGTGCCTTTAGAGATTATCTTTTTGGCTTTGTGATAACAGAAATGCTTTTACTTCTCTGAGTTTTACACTTAAGTTGTTTTTCAAAACAGATAGCCAGTTACTTTGGAGGGGGAAAGCTATTTAAAAGTTAATATTAAATGTCAGTACAATACCCATCCTATCCACATAGTGGCCTTTAGCCAGAGTTCATTCTCTTTTTTCATTTTTTGTCCAAACTTATTTCAGTTTTGCTTTTCTTGGACATCCTCAACTTTTCCAAGGGCAAACGTTGTCAAGAAATAGGAATTCAGGCAACCTCAGAACAGCCCTAAATTCCTTTGCCCTCATCACCTGGGTCCTAACGATGACAGTTGTGAGGCCTGTACATGATCGAATCAGTTAATTGTGTCAACAGCATCATAGGTCCCGGGGTGCTGTGGATCCCAGAAGAACATTAAGCTTTCTATAATTCTTTGGCCTCATGTTATTTCATTAAGGAAAAATCATACCAAATGTCTAATTATGTGACTCTGCAAGGAGGGCTGAAATAAATGTAGTGATTGCACATCATTAAAATAAAGTCCATGCTTTCATACACACAAATCAATCATATTAAAGAAATGGAGATCTGTGACATGCTGGCCTTTCTTTAGAAGGAAATATTGTACTTTTTGTCCAACTTAATATAACCAGGAGGTTTTAGAAAAATTGTAGCAATAGATATAATTCTTGATTACTCTTCATGTTTTTCACACTTCTTTTTTACGCGAGCCTCTCACTGTTGCGGCCTCTCCTGTTGCGGAGCACAGGCTCCGGACGCGCAGGCTCAGTGGCCATGGCTCACGAGCCCAGCTGCTCCGCGGCATGTGGGATCTTCCCGGACCGGGGCATGAACCCGTATCCCCTGCATCGGCAGGCGGACTCTCAACCACTGCGCCACCAGGGAAGCCCACTCTTCATGTTTTTAAATTGTACTTGGACTGAATCAGTTACTTCTTGCAAAGCACTCTGAAGCGCTCTGCTCTTCTATGATTTGAGCCATTGATTGTGTTCTTTATAAAATACTTACTAGTTTCACATTTCCTCTCCTTTTCTTTGACAGCTGCAGACTGTGATTCATCTCTGCCCTTTGCTCAGTGTAATGAATGGTGAAAACGAAACAAACTGGGTTTATTTGTAGGAGTTAAAATAAGAGGAGTGGTTTGAGTGGTGTCTGTTTGGATGGAGGTGATGCAGAGGTGGTGGTGGTGGGGGGAGAGATGTGAGTAAAAGCAGATTGCCGAAGAGAGGAGCTGAGAGGCCCTTTGTCTCCCTTGAGTTTAAGTGATGGGCTTATTGCAGTCACTACGGTTGTGAAGGAACTTGTCTGTAACTTTGGATCGAGATGACGTATTTAAAAATTAGGGGCTGATACTTTTTGAATAGTATCAGCCTTAAGTTTAAATTCACATTCTACTAGAGATGATCTTTTCAGGAGTTAGACAAAATGTAAAAAGCTAGTGTTCAGTAAGGTAAAAGAATAAGCTGTATCCCTTCTTAAGAGTAAGAGGTGAAAACTGAAGACAGAAAGTAAAAAAAGAAACCTCAGGTTACTTTCAGTTTTTTAGGTGTCTTCCTTTCAAGGCTCAGTTCCGTGTACATTGCCTCAAATTCTGTGAAGTCTTTAAATCAATGATATTTTTACACTTGATAAAACATACACTTTTTACACTGGATAAAGCATCACGGATTCACAAATAAAAGTACAAGAAGGGAACATAGGCACTGTTTTAATCCTTAGAAAGGGTGTCAGATATTCTCCTAGATTTTAACAATATTTTCAAAAAGGAGACATTTTCAAATTAAGAGACTTTCACCTCGCTTTTACTGATAGTCAACTGACATTTCTAGGTGAGTCAAATGTTAAGGGAGGATGGGTTGATGCAGTTAATACCCCTGTTTTCATGAAGTCAAACTTTGGTTGTCTGCAGGGTAACATTTTTCTTTACTTGAAGTTTTAACCCTCTAAGTGCCAATCTATCATTTTATTTTATATGAAATCATTCTAAAATGGATTATGTATTTTTCTGCATACTTAACTAGAAGATACAGAACAGACTTTGGAAAAAATTGTTTTACTGCCTCAGAGTTATTTTGTGCATTTTGAGGGCAAGCCACAGATGCAGGTGACAGATTAAATATACGCATTTATATAAAACACATTTTGGGTGCCCAGTTTAGACTTTTGCCTCCTTCCCGTATTGTTTCAGCTGAGGAAATGCCCTGTGCCTGCCTTTCTAGGGCTTCCTCCTCCAGGTGCATTCTTGATCCTCTAACCCTGTCACCCGGGTTGTCACTTAATTATCACTGTTATCCTCTGGGACTTTAGTCTCCCCCTACCCCCTGAGAACTTCTCCTTTGGCTGCAGTCGTACTTAAGCATACCCCGTTCTGGAAAGTAAATTGGTACAGCTACTATGGAGAATGGTATGGAGGTTCCTTAAAAAATTAAAAATAGAGCTACCATATGATCCAGCAATTCCATTCCTGGGCATATATCTGGAAAAGACAAAAATTCTAATTCAAAAAGATACATGCATCCCAGTGTTCATAGCAGCACTGTCTACAATAGCCAAGACATGGAAGCAACCTAAATGTCCTTTGACAGATGAATGGATAAAGAAGATGTGGTAATATATATACTATATACAATGGAATATTACTCAGCCATTAAAAAGAATGAGATAATGACTTTTGCAGCAACATGGATGGACCTAGAGATTATCATACTAAGTGAAGTAAGCCAGACAGAGAAAGATACATATCATATGATATGTGGAATCTAAAAAAAAATGATACATCAATCCCTATCAAATTACCAATGGCATCTTTCACAGAACTAAACAAAAAATTTTACAATTTGTATAGAAACACAAAATACCCCGAATAACCAAAGCAATCTTGAGAAAGAGAAACGGAGCTGGAGGAATCAGGCTCCCCAACTTCGACTAAACTACAAACCTGCAGTAATCAAGACAGTATGGCACTGGCACAAAAATGGAAATATAGATCAATGGAACCGGATAGAAAGCCCAGAGATAAACCCATGCACCTGTGGTCACCTAATCTATGACAAAGGAGACCAGAATATACAATGGAGCAAAGATAGCCTCTTCAATAAGTGGTGCTGGGAAAACTGGACAGCTACATGTAAAAGAATGAAATAGGAACACTCTCTAACACCATACACAAAAATAAACTCAAAATGGATCAAAGACCTACATGTAAGGCCAGACAGTATAAAACTCTTAGAGGAAAACATAGGCAGAACACTCTATGACATAAATCACAGCAAGATCCTTTTTGACCCACCTCCTAGAGAAATGGAAATAAAAACAAAAATAAACAAATGGGACCTAATGAAACTTAAAAGCTTTTGCACAGCAAAGTAAACCATAACAAGATGAAAAGACAACCCCCTCAGAATGGGGGAAAATATTTTCAAATGAAGCAACTGACAAAGGATTATCTCCAAAATATACAAGCAGCTAATGCAGCTCAATATCAAAAAAACAAACAACCCAATCCAAAAATGGGCAGAAGAGCTAAACAGACATTTCTCCAAAGTAGATGTACAGATTACCAACAAAAACATGAAAAGATACTCAACATCACTAATCATTAGAGAAATGCAAATCAAAACCACAATGAGGTATCACCTCACACCAGTCAGAATGGCCTTCATCAAAAAATCTACAAACAATAAATGCTGGAGATTCTCACTGTTAGTGAGAATGTAAGTTGATACAGCCACTATGGAGAACAGTATGGAGGTTCCTTAAAAAACTAAAAATAGAACTACCATATGCCAGCAATCCCACTACTGGGCATATACCCTGAGAAAACCATAGTGCAAAAAGAGACATGTACCACAGTGTTCATTGCAGCACTGTTTACAATAGCCAGGGCACGGAAGCAACCTAAGTATCCATCGACAGATGAATGGATAAAGAAGATGTAGCACATATATGCAGTGGAATATTACTCAGCTATAAAAAGGAATGAAACTGAGTTATTTGTAATGAGGTGGATGGACCTAGAGTCTGTCATACAGAGTTAAGTAAGTCAGAAAAAGAAAAACAAATACCGTATGCTAACACATATATATGGAATCTAAAAAAAATAGGTTCTGAAGAACCTAGTGACAGGACAGGAATAAAGATGCAGACGTAGAGAAAGGACTTGAGGACACGGGGAGGGGGAAGGGTAAGCTGGGACGAAGTGAGAGAGTAGCATTGACATATATACACTACCAAATGTAAAATGGATGGCTAGTGGGAAGCTGCTGCATAGCCCAGGGAGATCAGCTCAATGCTTTGTGACCACCTAGAGGGATGGGATAGGGAGGGTGGGAGGGAGGCTCAAGAGGGAGGGGATATGGGGATATATGTATACATATAGCTGATTCAGTTTGTTGTACAGCAAGAACTAACACAACATTGTAAAGTAATTATACTCCAATAAAGATATTAAAAAAATAAAAATTAAAAAATGGTACAAATTAACTTATTTACAAAACAGAAACAGACTCACAGACATAGAAAACAAACTTACGGTTACCAAAGGAGAAAGGGAGGGAGGGATAAATTAAGAGTTTGGGATTAACAGATACAAAGTACTATATATAAAATAGATAAACAGCAAGATCCTACTGTATAGCACAGGGAAATATATATATAATTTTATATGTAAATATATATATAATTTTATATATATATATAAAACTGAGTCACTTTGCTGTACACCAAAGACTAACACAACATTGTAATTCAACTATACTTCAATTTTTAAAAGTGTACCCTATTCTGAAATCAAAGCAAGAATAATAACAAAGAAACACCACCACTCTACTACTACTGCTACTGCTGGATCTCTCTCTCCTACCTTTAATGTCAGACGTCTTAGCAGAGCAGCCTTGTATTCATTACCTTTATTTCCTCATGTCCAATTTACTTCTCAGACAGGAGCATTTGGTTTCTTGCCTCATTACCCTATCCTGAAATGCTCTCTGAAAAGTCATCATGAGCTCATTGCCAATTTCTAAGCCTTCATAGAATGCTACTTAGTCTGTTCGGAGCATTTCATCCTTCTGAAGATGCTCCTAACCCTTGACTTTGGAGGCATTCCTCCGACTTGACTGGACTGCAACTGCTTGTTCTGTTTCCTTAGCTGGCTCTTCTTTAACTACTTGGCTTTTAATTGCTAGAGCTCTCCAGAGTTCTCACCTGGTCCCATTCCCATCCTTCATTTCTTTGGACAAACTTACCCACTTACATACTGAATACTCCCAAATAATTTTACTTTCCTAAAACTGTCTTTGGGAGGCCAACGACAAAATGGTCTGTTGACTCCACGACCTAAGTAAACATAGCTCATTGGTCACTTTGAAATGTCCTTCGAAACAAGACCATTCCCCTCTTTGAAAAGGCTCTTGTTCAACATGCAGCAATGTATGATGTTGAAATACTGTCACTGTATGTTGGACATCATAGTGGCTAAGACTTGTGTCACTGGGTGTGGCTAAGATACTTTGTTCACCAGATTCATCTTTTTACCTTGCATCTCTTTTCATGTCATGTCCAAATGGTTTTTCTTTGAAGTTTAACTGATATTCTTACTTTCCCACCCTTATTTCTAGGTGGAGGGAAATTATTATTCTCAGGTTTTGAGTTCTCTATATCTAGCTGCAATGGCACAACACAGCTCATCACCTGAAATTGAAATTCTGTTCAATCAGAATTTCTGGGTGGAGGGCCTAAGAATATGCATTTTCACTAAACAGCCCTAGCTATTTGTATGCCCTAGAGCTTGAGAACCATGGGAGTGGGTGCTATGCCTGTGTTCTTAATCTGAGCTAAGCTTGTCTTATATCTGTAATTACAGATTTCTGCTCAGTGAGCAGAAAACCCTGGTGGTTTAACAGTGTGGACTCTGGAGCCAGACTGCCTGGCTTCAAATCCTGGTTCTACTTCTAACGACTATATGATGTTGGACAACTTGTGTAAACTCATTGGGCCTCAGTTTCCCCATCTATAAAATGGAGATGATAATAGTACCTACCTCGTAAGGTTGTTGCATGAATATAGAAACAAAAACAATAAGCGTGCAATAAATGTTCGCTATGACTGCAAGCGTGTTTTTGTATAGTGGCTTTTGTGGTTTGTCCAAAGCGCAGTGATTGCTGCTATACAATAAAAACATTTTCCCCAGACACCCTCATGCCTAAGCACACATACACAGACATGCATGCCTGGTACCGTGAATGACAGATCATGATCTGGCTTCAAGTAGCACAACTGTAGGTCAAGGTCATGTTGACAGTTGCTCCTACCTTTTTGAAAGCAAAATATCTAAGTTGAAGGAGTATCACTGTCACAAGCCTTAATCTTTTTCGAGATGTTTAAGCCTCAAATTCAGAGACTCATCAGTGTTTTAAACCAGAGTCGTGGCTTTGTTTTAAGTTGAGACAGTGAGATAGGGCTCTTCCGTGTGCACTAAATTATGCAGCAATTATGATGGAATCCCATCCAGAATTCTACTGGTTTCTATGGCAACCTGAATTCAAAATAGGCTCTTAGAAGCCTCTTCAGAGTAGAAAAAGCAAGTTTCATTCCTCCTGTAGTTATGGAATATATAGCTTATGCAAAGAATTTTCTAAATGGAACTTTTGTCTTTTTACTTATCTTGCCATTAATAATTTTAATGTTGTTGTAGTACTGCATTCCTAAATGTTTTTTCTGTATCTCTGAATGAGAATCTCAAGCCTCCTTAAACTGCTCATTTTGCTATGAATAACTAATGTTTCACTTTGTTGCTCATAACAGATGCACTATGTATTTTTTTGAATTTATTTATTTAATTTATTTATTTTTGGCGCATTGCGCCTTCGCTTCTGCACACAGGCTTTCTCTAGTTGCAGTGCGCGGGCTTCTCATTGCGGTGGCTTCCCTTGTTGCGGAGCATGGGCTCTAGGCGCGCGGGCTTCAGTAGTTGCAGCACACGGGCTCAGTAGTTGTGGCTCGCAGGCTTAGTTGCTCCGCGGCATGTGGGATATTCCCAGACCAGGGCTTGAACCCATGTCCCCTGCATTGGCAGGCGGATTCCTAACCACTGTGCCACTAGGGAAGTCCACACAATGTATTTTTGACTTTTCTGACTAATACAGTAGTAATTAGTACGAGGGAGAGCAACTGCTAGAGGATTTCCAGGTTAGCAAGTCAACCTATTTTTAGTGACAGCTTAAAGAAATAGCATTTGAGTAAATGCCTAATTTTTGTAAAAGACATATTTTAGCACGTATCTGTCTGAGACAATTCCAAAATTGGAGCTTGTGCTCACAAAGAGCAAGTCTTTTGCAGATACTGACTAACTGATTTAGTAATGGCAAGTTTAGTGGTGAGCATAGGCTAGGTTTTCCGAGGTAACAAGCACACCCAAAAGTCTCAGAGGCTTATGACAACAAAAGTTCATTTCTCACTTGTGCTTCCTACCCACTGCAGGTTTGCTGTAGCTCCTCTCCCTGCCATCTGCACTCTGGGACCTGGCTTGACAGAACAGGTCTTATCTGGAGCATTGCTGGTCCCGTGGTAGAGTGAACAGAGATCATGGTGAAGCGATTTACTGACTCTTAAATCTTCAATGCAGAAATGACACACGTTTCTGCTCACAATTCATTGTCCATAGCAAATCTCATGTCTGGGCCTGAATCCACAGGTTGAGGATGTATAATCCCCCTGCAAAGCAGTTAATAGGATACTCCCTGTGGTAATAAGGTCTATCGCAGCAGGGACATCAGAGTTTGGAGATGATATTTTTTTTTAGGGGTGTTGGTGGTGGGGAGTAATGGTTAAATGACAGAATTTTTTAGCTTGGTGAATTGGTCCACGAGGGTTTTGTGACTAACTAAAATCCTTGCAGCCAGCGGCACTAAAACAGGTCTCTTAGCACCAATTCTTTCTAGAATTAGGAGACTTGGTCTCATGGTTTTAACAAATGAGCTCTTTGTACAAGATAGCAGAGTGTTCAGCCTTGGGTTAAAGCGCTTTCTCTTCCATTTGTTTTTTGTTTAATGTTACTTTGGATAATTAAATTAAATTAAACATTTTAATTTCTGATACTGGCACCCAGTGACTGCACAAATGTTTTTATAATTGGTTCTCTGAGGCATGACCTCTAAGTAATGAAAATGGCCAGCAAGACATTTTTACACTGGTAGTTTTTCTATATTGATTTGGAATTATGTTTCTTTAAATTGCACCCAAACCATCAGAAAGAAGAAAGCTCTAGAAGGAGACCTGTACTGGGCCAAGAAGGACTTTTTTGAACCCTAGGGTGTTGCTCGTTGGGATGCCTGAGCCATTGAACAACCGAGGGGCACCATCTGAGTCGTGTGGGTGGAGGTGGAGATGTACGACGGACTGTACGCAAATTTATGCCTGAACCATTTCCTTCGTGTGATATTGCTCCAGGAGAAGGCTTAAGTGGTCTGCCATCAGCCTGCCTGTTTCTCTGGGTAGATCAACTGCGACTGTTGCTTCAGGGTCACTAGCCACACGAAGGAGTCGGTGGTGTTCACCACATCCCAGTGTCCCGCAGGGTAGCATCAGCGTTTTTCTAACCAGTTGGGGAAGGTCTGACTTGCTTAGCTAGTGACGTTACCTGCAGAATAGATGGGGAGACAAGCAGAAGAAACATATTGGTCCAGGAGACTAGAAGCTTCCATCATATGGAATGAAGTCTGGAAGTCTGCGAACGATATACTGTGAAGATTCTATTCTTCTGAAGGAAAGAACCAGCCTGTCTCCTAATGAGTCAGAAGAGGGTGAGCCTTCTTACTGCAGAGTTACCGGGGCCTTGTGATTATAACCTGACATCTCCCACAGTCTTCCTGATTCCTTGGTAACGGTTGCATGAAGAGGTTGAAAGAGGACTTCCTACTGTGCTGGGGGAAGGGTCTGGTGCACAGGGACTGCTTTTGTGAGGGGCCTGGTGCCTGATTCGGCTTCCTCCAGGTACCCTCGTCAGGGCCTCTCTGCTGTGTGAACCCCCGGGAATTCCAACACAGTGGCTCGCTGGGGCATGTGCTAAAGGGCCCCCCGAAAACCTGAAGACCTCTCTCGGATGCTCATTCTTTGCAACCTAGTATTTTCTCTCACTGATATTTCTGTGTACCTGCTGCCCGAGAACATTTAATATTCATAATAGTGTCCTTCCTTCGAGTGCTAGCAAAGACTTCAATATGTTTGGTGTGAATTAGACATATTCTGTAGTTTGATCTCTTGAAAATTTGTGATCCTTACGTGGTCTGTGTATATTCTATGTATGTGGTAAAACTCTGTATTAGGATAGCTGAGTCTTGAGTTTCCGGGTTAGAAAGGATCTTAGGGTTTATGTAGAATTCTGGATCACTGTTCCTACATATCATTTGTGGTCTCTCGCCTGTGGGGATGCAGACTTCACTGTCCCATGAGGCGGTGACCCTACTGGAATAATTCCTTTGTGTTCTCCATTGTATCAAAGCTAAATCTAGTTCTGGCCTTCTTGAACTTTAGTTCTGCTTCCTGCGATTACCCAGAATGTCTGTCCCTTTTCCTACGTGGGAGCCCTGCAGATACATGGGAGAACAATCACGTCTTCCCGCGACGTCTTGTCACGGGGCCAAGTTTATTCTCTCACCGTTTCTCACAGGAACTGGATTTCGTTTCCCCTCCCTCTGGTTGCTGTCCTTGGGCTGTGTTCCCTTGGGTCCTTGGTTCCACCTGTTTGGTGCTAGGCCTGGACTAGATGCGGGACTCTAGCTGTGGCTGGGCCAGCACTGTCCTGATCCGGGCAGAGTGGTCCCAATGGAAGGGGCACAAGCTCGGCCATCAGACGCAGCTGGGCGCAGAATCCAGCTCTGCCACTTGCGAGCTGTGTGAAAATGTGTCATTTTCTAATCTTTGAGCCTCAAGTTTATTCATCTTGTAACATGGGGACAGGAATTCCTTCATCCAAGTAGTATTGTGAGCAATAAAGGGATGACATGCTTGAAGTATCTCATATCAGTGTGTGGCATATAAGCTATTGTCAGGAAATGTTTGATTTTCCGTTTTCTGGGTATTATACTTTTATTAATTGATGATTATATTATACCTGCTTTTTGGTAGCCATATGACTCCTATGTCACCCCGAGCCAGAAATAGTCTCAAGTCCCAACGTCTTCCTCGTGTGCTTTGCTAAATCAGTCTCTCCTGTCCTGTTGAAAATGTGTAAGAAGTATCCCATGGAGGTAGTAACAGCACCTGCCTTATAGAGTTGGTCTATAGAGTGAATGAAACAAGATCATACACATAAAGCACATGGCGCTGTACCTCAAATACAGTGCAAAGAAGAAATGCTAGCGGTAATCTTTATTATTACTAATTATACTAATTGTTTAGTACAGATTGATTTCAATGGTGCTTACTTCCCTAAGGTCAATATTTTGATATAAACAAAATGTGACAGAGCTAATGAAAAAGGTTATTTGAGGAGCTGAGAGAGAAAGAAATCATCCCACTTAAAGAGAAGGAGCTTATGTAAAGAGTTTGCAGTGGCACCTGAACTTGGTCACCTGTTGGTAAAACTTAGTTCCCCGTGGCGCTTGACTTGACATCAGTACTTTCTTCTAAGAATTGATATAACTTAAATTTTAATCTCAAGAAAGTACATTTCAACCCAGGAAAGGCAGATAAGATAGTGCTAGCATATTGCTTAGAGTTTCCTGTGTCCTTAACCCCAGGTTTTTGATGCCCTTTTAGCAGATGGCTCCCCTCAAGGAGAAAGATGAGTAGCCCATTAGGCAGCAGAGGCCTGTCCCAGGCCCAGCAGAGGGAGGCTGGCCTGGTGTTAGATTCAGGGACAGCCAGCTGCTGACCATCTTTCCTCAGTGCTGCAGAGGTGTCCCTTTGATTATAAAAGGTCCTGGAGGTACCAGCCTATTCCACAGCGGGAAATTAAAGACACAAATGTTACTTCCTACACATCTGCAGCTGATTTTCATCTTGATGTTCTGCCTGTTCTCTGCCTCCCCTTTTAAAATAAACTTTTTATGTTAGAGGAGTTTTAGGTTTACAGAAAAATTGTGAAAGTAGTACAGAGAGTTCACACACTTCCCTGTTATTAACATCTTCCATCAGTGTGGTACCTTTGTCACAATTAATGATACATTATTACGGACTCAAGTCCATATTCTATTCAGGTTTCTTAGTTTTTGCCTAATGCCCTTTTTCTATCCCAGGATCCCATCCAGGATGCCACATGCCATTTAGTCATGTGTCTCTAGGCTCCTCTTGGCTGTGACAGTTTTCGCTGCCCTATTTTTTCAACCTGCTTTGAGCTACTTTTCAAGGTATGCTTTTTCATATTTTTGATAAATGCCTGATGGTATTAACAGGGCTGTTAATTTTCCTTATTAATCCTTCAATCAGCAAACATTTATGGAGCACCCCTGAGATGAGGTAATAGAACCTATCAACAGACTGAAGGTAAACTGCCTCTCCCTATCCTAGTATCACTCAACAATTAATGTGCTTGCAGACTCCCTGGAGATCTTGTTAAAATGCAGATTCTGGTTCACTAGTTCCAGGGCAGGGCCTGAGAGTCTGCATTTTTAACAAACTCCCAGGTGAGCCCACACTTGAGGATCAAGACCCCAAACTTGGGGACTTCCCTGGTGGCGCAGTGGTTAAGAATCCGCCTGCCAATGCAGGGGACACGGGTTTGAACCCTGGTCTGGGAAGATTCCACATGCCGCGGAGCAACTAAGCCTGTGCGCCACAACTAATGAGCCTGCGCTCTAGGATCTGCGAGCCACAACTACTGAAGCCCATGCACCTAGAGCCCATGCTCCACAACAAGAGAAGCCACCGCAATGAGAAGCCCGCGCACCGCAACGAAGAGTATCCTCTGCTTGTGGCAACTAGAGAAACCCCATGTGCAGCAACGAAGACCCAACACAGCCAAAAATAAATAAATTAATTAATAAATTTATTAAAAAAAAAAAAACAAAAACACCCAAACTTGTGTAGAGCTCAATATTAGGTGCCAGTGGGAGTTAGGGGACTAGGATGGAGGGTGAGGGAAGGATACATAAATTGTCTATGACCATTTTGGCCATCAAGAAGTTTGTGATTCTGTTAGGGAAAAAAAAAAAAAGACTGAACGAAACAAAGGAGTGAAAAGTAAAGTGCAAAATGGAGATTAAGACGATAGATGGTGGACACTACACACCATTAAGATGGCTATTATTTTTAAAAAGCAGAAAATAACAAGTGTTGGAAAGGATGCGGAGAAATTGGAAGCTCTGTGCATTGCTAATGGGAATGTAAAATGGTGCATCTTCTGTGGAAAATGATATGCTAGGTCCTTAAAAAATTAAACATAGAATTATCATATGATCCAGCAACTCCACTTTAGGTATATACCAAAAGAATTGAAAACAAGGACTTGAGTTTGGGATTCACAGATGCAAACTATTATGTATAGAATGGATAAACAACAAGCCCCTATTATATACCACAGGGAACTATATTCAATATCCTGTGATAAACCATAATGGAAAAGAATATGAAAAAGAATGTATATATATGTAAAACTGAATCACTTTGCTGTACAGCA
This sequence comes from Delphinus delphis, assembly GCF_949987515.2. Taxonomy (NCBI): domain Eukaryota; kingdom Metazoa; phylum Chordata; class Mammalia; order Artiodactyla; family Delphinidae; genus Delphinus; species Delphinus delphis. The sequence goes on from NC_082689.1 coordinate 78,265,540, forward strand.
GAAATTAACACATTTGTAAATCAACTCTACTTCAATAAAGTAAATTTTAAAGAAAAAGAAAGCAAGGACTTGAACAGATATTTACACACCTATATTCATTGCAGCATTATTCACAATTCACATTCACATTATTCGCAAAAGTTGGAAGCAACTCGTGTCCATTGATAGATGAATGGATAAACAAAATGTGCTATATACATACAATGGAATACTGTTCAGCCTTATAAATTCTGACACATGCTACAACCTAGAGAACATTAGGCTAAGTGAAATAAGCCCAGTCACTAATGGACAAATGTTGTACGATTCCATTTACATGAGATACCTAGAGTCGTCAAATTCAGAGACAAAGTAGAATGGTGGTGGCCAGGGCCTGGGGGGAGGAGGCAATGGGGAGTTAGTGTTGAATGGGTACAGAGATTCAGTTTCAGAAGATGGAGTTCTGGAGATGGATGGTGGTAATGGTTGCACAACAGTGTGAATGTAATTAATGCCACTAAATCATACACTTAAAAATGGTTAAAATGCTAAATTTTACGTTATGCCTATTTTACCATAATTTTAAAATGGTTGAAAAAAGACACATGCACAAAAAGTACAACATGCAATAGAGCTGTCAGGAAAGAGGGATAAAATGGTACTAGTAAGTCCTCTTTTATGGACCACGTGTGACATGCCAGGCACAAAGTGCTTATTAACTCGTTTAGCCTCCACCAACCACCCTATGAAGCTTATTAGCCCCAACAATTGATGTCAAAACCAAGAAAGGGAAAAGATTACACAGGCTCTAACAGTCAGGGAGAAGTGTCCGAGGTGTCAGTGGAATTTAAGGTGGGCCTTGGAGGAGAGACAGGATATCAGTGGCAAGAGGTTGGCAGGGAGGGCGGCGGGGGGGAGTGATTCTAATCAGACAGTGAGAACTGGCTGAGGAAAGATACAGAGACTGGATGGGAACAGCTGTTCAGCTGGCATGATTGTGCCTGGCATGGAGGGTTCATATGAATAAAGCATGACTAGAAGGGCAGACTGTGAAAAGCCTTCAATTCCAGCATAAGAGATAGGGACTTTGTCTCTTAGTGTCTAAACAAGGAGTATCAAACTCAAGTGTTTTCAGAGCCAGCAGGCAACATAAATGAGAGAAGTGGACCAGGACATATATCCAGAGAAAACTCTAATTCAAAAAGATATGTTTTCCCCAACATTCACAGCAGCACTATTTACAATAGCCAAGACATGGAAACAACCTAAATGTCCATCGACAGAGGAATGGATAAATAAGATGTCGTAGATATAGACAGTGGAATACTACTCAGCCATAAAAAAGAACGAAATAATTTGCAGCGGATGAACCTAGAGATTTGCAATAATTTGCATTAATTTGCAATAATTTGCATTTGTAGCGGATGGACCTAGAGATTATCACACTAAGTGAAGTAAGTCAGACAGAGAAAGACCAATATCACATAATATCACTTATATGTGGAATCTAAAATATGACACAAATGAACTTACATATGAAACAGAAACAGACTCACAGACATAGAGGATAGACTTGTGGTGGCCAAGGGGGAAGGGGGGTGAGGGAAGGATAGATTGGGAGTTTGGGCTTAACAGATGAAACTATTATATAGAGTGGGTAAACAATAAGGTCCTACTGTATAGCACTATTGATATATTCAATATCCTGTGATAAAACATAATGGAAAAGAATATGAAAAAGAATGTATATCTATGTATAACAATCACTTTGCTGTACAGTAGAAATTAACACAACTTTGTAAATCAACTATATTTCCGTAAAATAAATTTTAAAAAATGGGAGAAGTGGCTTAGTACAAGGTGACAGGGAGTGGTGTGGACTGTGGCAAACTGAATAGAGCACATCCCACCTAAGACACTGAAGTCTCATACATAAACCCAGAGCAGTGTGGGCTGCTGTTGGGTTTTCAGCTAGGCATTAGATACTACTGAACTTCTCAAGGTGAGGTCCCCACATCCCTGAATGTATGCAGAGTGATGTTGAGGGCATGTAAGACTCCATGATATATGATGCACATCTTCCTGGCTGTGTCAACAGTACTAGAAGATTGTGGGTAAAAATTAATGCAGTTTCACTAAGTACTTAAAGTATTTTTATTGCATGACAAAGACAAATGGAGTAGAATGCTAATGTAGCTAACCAATTACTGGCACCAATTATTATGTAACAAATTTTAAAAATACATTCTTTTTTTAAAAGAAGTATTTATTTATTTGGCTGAGTCAGGTCTTAGTTGTGGCACATGGGATCTTCGTTGCAGCATGCGGGCTTCCCTCTAGTGTGGCACTTGGGCTGTAGAGCATGTGGACTCTGTAGTTGTGGTGAGAGGGCTTTCTAGTTGTGGCACACAGGCTCCAGAGTGCACGGGCTCAGTAGTTGCGGCACGTGGGCTCAGTAGTTGCAGTGTGTGGGCTCAGTAGTTGTGATGTGTGGGCTTAGTTGCCCCATGGCATGTGGGAATCTTAGTTCCCCAGCCAGGGATCGAACCCACGTCCCCTGCATTGGAAGGTGGATTCTTAACCACTGGACCACCTGGGAAGTCCCCAAAATACATTCTATCAATTAAAATAATGCAGAGCTAATACTAATTGTACACTCACTACGTGTCAGGCGTTTTCTGAGTACTTTGCATATATTATCTCCTTCAACCCTCGTCACAGCCCACGTGCTCAGTACCGATATTACCCCTGTTTACAGGCGAGGCAATGGAGGTGTGGAACGGGGAAATCACCTGGCCCAGGTGATTGTGGCAGAAATCTAGGACGTGACAGCTGCCGCCGCTGTGCTTAGAATTAACTCTGAGTTTCCTGAAAGCCACGTTTCCTTTCTTTTTTCATGACACTGGAATCCAAGAGTAATTTAAATAGGGGCCACTAGGTGTCATTACCCAGAGCTCCCTAAAAAAGAGCTGGGCAACCCTGTGACTCCACCTTGAAGGGAACAGAAAAAAACCCGCACGAGCACTGGTATTTCTGGTCTTCCTGTTGGAGATGCCGACATGACCTGGTCGCCACAGCATCTGTCTCCCTCCTTCCCCCGCTTGGTCCAGCCCAGCTAGCTGGTGCTGTCAGACCCCCAACTCTGCTTTATAATTGTAGAAAAACAGAAGGGCCTCTGTCATTTCAGGAGTCAGTTCCCTCCTGCATCTGTTGACAGCTCCACTGAAGGCAGAGGGGCAGGACTGGCTGAGGGGGCTTTTGGTGGTTGTTGCTGGTGTGTGTGTGTGTGTGTGTGTGTGTGTGTGCGAGAGAGAGAGACAGACAGACAGATAGACAGTGAGAGTCTGAGTTGTGTTTTTTCCAGTTTTGAATACCCTGGGACACGTTCTTGCAAATCGGACTGGTGCTTCCAACTAAGACCCTTTCTAGCCCCGTGCTTGCCCAGGGTAGAAGTGCGACCAACATCTGCTGTTACACAGAGGGCAGGAGTGGGGCTTGTGCACAGGGCGCCAGTGAATGAGAGGAGGATCTGGAAAGGGTCCAGGGCCTCCCAGGGCAGTGGATGGTGGAGGGTGTGAGAGGAATGTGCTCATTCGGAGGGAAATAAAGGGGTGCAGCAAGGGGCACTGTGCTTCCTTACAGGGTACCTGACTGCCACTGATTTAGGACATAGTTATAGAATGTCCACGTTCTACTACAAGTGCGTTCAGAGATGTGCCAAGAATGAGCAAATCAGAGGTTTACAAACATCCTTCCTCCTCGACCCCAGCATCCTCCAACTGATTTTGAAATCTTCCTTCTCTACTGTAAACTTCTCGAGACTTCTGCATTTATATCTAAATACAGTCAATAGATTGATGAATTACATTTCCATCACTTGAGGCAGGGAAATGAGGAGAGGGTTCTCTAAAACATGACGCTCATACAAAAGTAGCGCAGAGAAGGGGGAAAAAACTGCAGGGAAAAAAAAAAGTGTAACGTTTTTACTGAAATGTGTCTCCTTTCTTTGGGGTCAGAATATAATAGACACATTCAGGAACTGTTTTGAAAAATGGGGCTAAGTTATGAGAACAGCTGCAGAGCTCTTTTTAAAAAATATGGATAATAAAGCAAAATAGTATAGCTGAATGTCTTTAAATAATAGGAAAAAATGTCAGTATTGGGCAGAACTTTGTGTTTCATGTGGGCCCCGGAGATAGAAATTCATTTGCACAGAAATGGAAAGCATGCTTTATGTTATGTTCATTGATAGGATGTGTTTTAAAAATGTGGAGCATAATAATTGGTGCTCTCCAGAAACTTTCCACTTTTATTAATTCAAATCGAGACTTTCTGCTACACACATAAAATGCAAATGCTAATTTATAAGCTACAGTCATCAAGACAATATGGTACTGGCACAAAAACAGAAATATAGATCAATGGAACAGGATAGAAAGCTCAGAGATAAACCCACGCAACTATGGTCAACTGATCTATGAAAAAGGAGGCAAGGATATACAATAGAGAAAAGATAGTCTCTTCAATAAGTGGTACTGGGAAAACTGGACAGCTACATGCAAAAGAATGAAATTAGAACACTTCCTAACACCATACACAAAAATAAACTCAAAATGGATTAGAGACCTAAATGTAAGACAAGACACTATAAAAATTGTAGAGGAAAACATAGGAAGAGCACTCTTTGACATAAATCACAGCAAGATCTTTTTTGATCCACCTCCTAGAGTAATGGAAACAAAAATAAACAAATGGGACCTAATGAAACTTCAAATCTTTTGCACAGCAAAGGAAACAAGACGAAAAGACAACCCTCAGCATAGGAGAAAATATTTGCAAACGAATCAATGGACAAAGGATTAATCTCCAAAATATATAAACAGCTCATGCAGCTCAATATTAAAGAAACAAAAAACCCAATTCAAAAATGGGCAGAAGACCTAAATAGACATTTCTCCAAAGAAGACATACAGATGGCCAAGAAGCACATGAAAAGCTGCTCAACGTCACTAATTATTAGGGAAACGCAAATCAAAACTACAATCAGGTATCACTTCACACCAGTTAGAATGGGCATCATCAGAAAATCTACAAACAACAAATGCTGGAGAGGATGTGGAGAAACGGGAACCCTCTTGCACTGTTGGTGGGAATGTAAATTGATACAGCCACTATGGAGAACAGTATGGTGGTTCCTTAAAAAAGTAAAAATAGGGCTTCCCTGGTGGCGCAGTGGTTGAGAGTCCGCCTGCTGATGCAGGGGACACGGGTTCGTGCCCCAGTCTGGGAAGATCCCACATGCCACGGAGCGTCTGGGCCAGTGAGTCAAGGCCGCTGAGCCTGCGCGTCCGGAGCCTGTGCTCTGCAACGGGAGAGGCCACAACAGTGAGAGGCCGGCGTACCGCAAAAAAAATACACAAATAAAGTAAAAATAGAACTACCATACGACCCAGCAATCCCACTACTGGGCATATACTCAGAGAAAACCATAATTCAAAAAGACACATGCACCCCAATGTTCATTTGAGCACTATTTACAATAGCCAGGTCATGGAAGCAACCTAAATGCCCATCGACAGACGAATGGATAAAGAAGATGTGGTACATATATACAATGGAATATTACCCAGCCATAAAAAGGAACAAAACTGGATCATTTGTAGAGACGTGACGTGGGTGGATCTAGAGACTGTCATACAGAGGGAAGTAAGTCAGAAAGAGAAAAACAAATATCGTATATTAACGCATATGTGTGGAACCTAGAAAAATGGTACAGATGAACCGGTTTGCAGGGCAGAAACTGAGACACAGATGTAGAGGACAAACGTATGGACACCAAGCGGGAAAAGCTGCGGGTGGTGGTGGTGGTGGTGTGATGAATTGGGAGATTGGGATTGACATGTATACACTGATGTGTGTAAAATGGATGACTAATAAGAACCTGCTGTATAAAAAAATTAAAAAATAAAATACAAAAATTCAAAAAAAAATAATAGCCATACCACACATTTGAATCCCACTTTATCATGTGATTACATTTAAATCTTATATCAGCCCTGTGTGGTGTAAGGTAGACATTGTTAATTATATTTGATAGGTGATGGATGATCAAATCAAGGCTCAGAGAGGTTAATTAACCTGCCCAAGGCCACAGCTAATTATTGTATATGTTGATCGTGAAGAATCCTTATTAAAATGAATAGATCCCATTAATAAACATTTTGCTATGGGGAAATTGCAAAATCTTCTACTGCAGATGTGTATTTAGACCATAGTCACTGTGTAACCTTGGCAGTATTTCTTGTATGAATGTGCAGAGAAAAAGCCAAGAAAATACATCTTTGATTTCTATTAGCTCCATATTATTTAATATTTTAAAAATTATCTTCCTTAAAAAAATCATATTTCTAATTTGTTGAATCAGGAAGTTCCATCATGGCTTTTTGTTTTTGTTTTTTTGGCTGCACTGTGTGGCATGTGGGATCTCAGTTACCAGGAATCAAACCCGCGCCCCCTGCAGGGGAAGGTCGGATTCTTCACCACTGGGCCGCCAGGGAAGTCTCCATCATGTTTTGTTTGTTTGTTTGTTTGTTTTTTAAGCAAGGGGAGGAGGAAGGAGCCAAAAAAAAAAATCTTCACTTTAAACATATTGCTGCATTGCAAGTCAGCCACTTATGAGACTTTGAAACAGTTGTGTTTAGAAAGATTCTTGGTACCTATAGTGAAGATGCAGGCACATCTGTGAGCGCATCTGAAGCAAGTAAGGGACGATGGTGGCAGCCCTCTTGCAGTGGGGTGTGGCGTGTGAAGGCTTTGGTGTGCCACGGACTACTCCTTGGAGGGCTGGTCATTGTCAGCATCTTTAAGTTTTTGCCTGGCAGGATGGCAGAAGCCAATTTTCTAAAACTACCTCCACAGATCTCCCTGGTATCTTTTTTTTTTTTTTTTACATCTTTATTGGAGTATAATTGCTTCACAATGGTGTGCCAGTTTCTGCTCTACAACAAAGTGAATCAGCTACACATACACTTATGTTCCCATATCTCCTCCCTCCTGCCTCTCCCTCCCTCCCCACCTCCCCATCCCACCCCTCCAGGTGGTCACAAAGCACCGAGCTTTTGCATTGTCTTCGACCTGATTTGAAAAGTTCCCGCTGACCCTTCATGTTGACTTACCCTGTATTCAGCAACCCAGCAGAGCCGCGTTCCCCGCACTCCTTCCCTCAGATCTTGGCCTGATGTAAACTTTGTCCTCCAAAAGTATTTATACCATTATGACTCATTTTTTTAACTGAGTGCACACTGCCTTACCTGATGGTGGTTTCGTTCAGGAACATACATACTTCATCTCCCCAACTTGAGTGTAAACTTCAGGAGGGCAGGATTTGCAGCAACCTGGATGGACTTGGAGGGCATTATGCTAAGTAAAATGAGTCAGACAGAGAAAGAGAAATACTGTACGATATCACTTATACGTGGAATCTAAAAAATACCACAAACTAGTGAATATAACATAAAAGAAGCTGACTCCCAGATGTAGAGAACTAGTGGTTACCAGTGGGGAGAAGGGGAGGGACAATATAGGGGTTGGGGAGTGGGAGATACAGACTATTGGGTGTATGACAGGCTCAACGATGTATTGTACAACACGGAGAACAGAGCCAGTATTTTGTAATAACTGTAAATGGAAAATAACCTTTAAAAATTGTATAAAAGTAAAACATTTTTATAAAAAATCAAAAAAACTTTAGGAGGGCAGGAAGTGGGTCTTAGGCCCTAATCTTTTATATATATATATATTTTTTTTTTGCGGTATGCGGGCCTCTCACTGCTGTGGCCTCTCCCGTTGCAGAGCACAGGCTCCGGACGCGCAGGCTCAGTGGCCATGGCTCACGGGCCCAGCCGCTCTGCGGCATGTGGGATCTTCCCGGACCGGGGCATGAACCCGTGTCCCCTGCATCGGCAGGCGGACTCTCAACCACTGCGCCACCAGGGAAGCCCAGGCCCTAATCTTTTTTTAAAAAAATATTTATTTATATTTATTTGTTTATTTATTTGGCTGTGTCAGGTCTTAGTTGCATACAGGATCCTTGTTGAGGCATGTATGATCTTTCATTACGGCGGGCAGTCTCTTCATTGCTGCAGTCGGGCTTCTCTCTAGTTGCGGTGTGCGGGCTTCTCTCTAGCTGTGGCGTGGGGGTTTTCTGTCTCTAGTTGTGGTGTGTGGGCTCTGTAGTTTGTGGCACGCGGGCTCTCTTGTTGAGGCGCGCAAGCCCAGTAGTTGTGGCATGCGGGCTTAGCTGCCCTGCAGCATGTGGGATCTTAGTTCCCTGACTATGTGCCCTTAGTTCGACCAGGGATTGAACCCGTGTCGCCTGCATTGGAAGGTGGATTCTTTACCACTGGACCAGCAGGGAAGTCCCTCTTAGGCCCTATTCTTGCTCCCCATCCTTCCACCTCCCTTCGGCTCCCAGCCCTGGGCCTGACCCAGTGTGCTGAGAGGCAGAGGCTGTGGTGATCAAGGCCATGTACTCTGGGCCTGATTTCCTGGGTTTGAATCCTAACTGCAGTTTACTGATTGTGACCTTCGGCAACTCAGCCTCTTAATCTGTAAAATGGAAATCAGAACGTACCTACTTCATAGGGTTGTTAAGAAGATTCGGTGAGATATGGTGTGCAGAGTGCTTAGAACAGTACCTGGTGTGCAGTAAATATGAGAGAAGCCTTAGCTGTTGTTATTCTTCAGTAAGTATCTGCAGGCAAGAGACAGGAGGCCTGGGAAGAGGCTGCTGGGGCAGGGAGAGTGGAAAAGCCCGCTGAGGGCCCACACTCCCTGCTGGGCCACAGGCGCCAGTCGCCACCTCAGCACAGGCCCCTTCACCAGCTGCAGGCACGTTCTAGCTGCAAGAGGAGAGTCGAGTCGAGTGCTGTTGCTGAGAGAGGATGCTGAGGTAGAGTGGACAGGATGTGGTGCCCATGAGAGTGGATGTGGGGAAGCACGTGGGGAGTTAAGGATGCCATCCAGCTTAGATGGCTAGGTCGACAGTGATGCTGTTTTTTTCTTCTTCTTTTTTAAAAAAAATTTTATTGGAGTATAGTTGATTTACAATGTTGTGTTTCAGGTGTATAGCAAAGTCAATCAGTTATACATATATCCACTGTTTTTTGTATTCTTTTCCCATATAGGCCATTACAGAGTATTGAATAGAGTTCCCTGTGCTATAAGTCCTTATTATTTATCTATTTTATATATAGTATTGTGTATATGTCAATCCCAATCTCCCAGTTTATCCCTCACCCCTCCCTTACCCCCTGGTAACTGTAAGTTTGTTTTCTATATCTGTAACTCTATTTCTGTTTTGTAGATAAGTTCATTTGTACCTTTTTTTTAGATTCCACATATAAGCGATATCATATGACATTTATCTTTCTCTGTCTGACTTATTTCACTCAGTATGACAATCTCTGGGTCCATCCATGTAGCTGCAAATGGCATTATTTCATTCTTTTTTATGGCTGAGTAATATTCCAATGTATATATGTGCCACATCTTCTTTAGCCATTCATCTGTTGATGGACATTTAGGTTGTTTCCATGTCCTGGCTATTGTAAATAGTGCTGCAGTGAACATTGGGGTGCATGTATCTTTTCAGTAATGCTGTTAACTGAGAAAGGGATCTAAGAGTGGAACAGGTTAGGGACAAATAATGAGTTCAGTTATAGACATGTTGAGTTTCCAGTGTCTGGGATGCTTCCAGTTGGAGCCACCCAGTAGCAGTGGCAACAACAGATAACATGCATTGAAAGAATATCATGCTCTGGTCATTGTTCGAAGCCCTTCACGGGTACTAATCTACTCAGTCTCACAGCCACCCTTTGAAGGAGGTATTAATTGTTACTCCCATTTTACAGATGAGAAAACTAGGTGCAGAGTGGTTAAGTCATGCTGGTAATATGGGATGACACAGATATTGGAACTCTGAGCTCCCAGATTTAGCCACCACTCTATGCAGACTCTGTATCTGTGGTTTCAGAGGGAGGCGGGTCTGGACATGTGGATGTGATGAAGCCATGGTAATGATGATACTACTCAAAGGGAGACTGCAGAGTGGGGTGGATGTTGGCTGGAAAAAACCCATTTGCTGGCATAAGGGAACATCATTGTGGAAGATACAGTTTCAACATAAGGTATGACTGGGAGGAAAGGTTAAGTAAGAGGATAGTGCTTGCTATGGACTGTGTTTGTGTCCTCCCCGAATTCACATTGAAGTCCTAACCCCCAGTGTGAAGGCATTTGGAGGTGGAGCCTTTGGCAGGTAATCAGGTCATGAGGGTGGAGCCCTCATGGTGGGATTAGTGCCCTGATGAGAAGGGATGTGAGAGAGAAGGTCTCTCCCAGCCGTTTGAGGACACAGCAAGAAGGTGTCTGTGTGCAAGCTAGGAAGAGCATCACCAGAACCCAGCCAGGCTGGCACCCTGATCTGGGACTTCCAGCCTCCAGAACTGTAAGAAGTAAATGCTTGCTATTTAAGCCACCCAGTTTGTTATTTTGTTATAGCAGCCCGGGTAGACTAAGACCATACTCTTTGTAAATCTCCAGGAAATAGTTATAGGCTTCATGATACAATGATTTGATAAAACACTATGTCATCCATTTCAGGCAACAAGGTTTGTTTAAATTGTTTTTAAATTCCTTAACTTAGTGTTCTTTAGAGGTAAGTAGGTGGTGAGTGTTGTTATTGAGGGTACATACGGAGAAATGAATATGGGATAGGATCCTAGCTAGACACTCCCCGCCAAGCATGTTATATAACAAAGCACCCACTGGAGGAGGGTTTAGGTTGCAAAATACTAGTTATGTCCTGGAGTTGGTTTAGTTTTCAATTAACTTTTAGGGTGGTATAGCCTGGTACCTAAACAAGATGAAGTGGCTGCTAATGATTTATTTTGTACCGTACATGCTGCCTTAACTATACCAAGAAGATTAATGCTCTCAGCTCTGGCTGCGCATCAGAATCATAATCACCTGGGAAGCTTTAAGAAAATGCACACTTATTAGGCCCCATCCCTGTGGGTTTTGGTTCAGTAAATTAGGGAGGGGGTAGAGGAGCAGACTAGTGGGTTTTGTTTTTGTTTTTGTTTTTGGCTAATGCATTTTTAAAATAGGTGCACTTTTGACAAGATGATGGAATGACATAGCATTTGTTTGCTTTTTACCCCACAATCTCACTGAAATGATTTTCCCCAAAATTTTAAGAAGAAAAATCCATAACAGATGGCAGACAGGAAGGGGTACAATCATCTGATAAGAAAATTTGAGGCTTTTCTGGAATATACCAGCAGGTGAGATTGGATTTTAAAAGATAACAGAGTAGAAAACTCAAAAGGATCTGACATGGGGCTTCCCTGGTGGCTCTGCGGTTAAGAATCTGCCTGCTAATGCAGGGGACATGGGTTCGATCCCTGGTCCAGGAAGATCCCATGTGCTGTGGACCAACTAAGCCCGTGCACCACAACTATTGAGCCTGCACTCTAGAGCCCACAAGCCACAACTACTGAAGCCCGCATGTCTAGAGCCCATGCTCCAGAACAGGCGAAGCCACCACAATGAGAAGCCTATGCTCCGCAAAGAAGAGTAGGCCCCACTCACCGCAACTAGAGAAAGCCCACGTGCAGCAACGAAGACCCAACGCTATCCAAAAAAAAAAAAATGTATTTAAAAAAAAAAAAGCATCTGACGTGACCTGCTGCTTGACGTGAGTGCTGTTTTTTGCCCTGGAGCTGGGAAGAAATGCCACAGTGCCATCTAGGGAGGTTGGGAGGATGCCTTGGAATGATTGATTATCAGGGTAATTAATTATTGACAATAAAAGACACCCTGTTCGCACCTGCTTCCTCATGCCCAGCAGCTGGTGGCAGCATTTGTCTCCAGGCTAGAGCTGCAAGAACAGTTCTCTAAATAAAATTTGGGCTCTCTTGGGATGAGAGGGAACATTGGCACTGAGGCGACAGAGAGAAGCAGAGGTAACTTTGGACTTTGAGGTGAGTGAGACTTGCCACGCTTGTCCCACTTTGGTGGAGGGGTTGGTGACTTGCTTATTGCCCCGCTCACACACCCAACAGGAAGCCTGGCTGTGAGCCTGTCAGCTCACTTAATAAGCAGATTCTCACAACTCGGCTAGACAGCACTGGAATTCAGGGGAGAGGCCAGTGGTACAAATCGACCTTCTCAGGTGTGTGCTGAATAAAACAACATTCTGATCCAGATTTGGCATGGGCAGCCAGTTATTGGTCATATCCATCGTTGATTCTCCTAGATGGATTGCTCAGTGCCTCTACTTGCCTGTTTGCAGAGGGGAGATGAAGCAGTGAGAGGAAGGGTAACAGCACTGGTGGTTTCTGTGCAGCCCCATCACTTTCACGTCAGAGCCTTGTAATAACTCTGTGAGGTATTGGTACTTCGGAGCACAGGCTCCGGACGCGCAGGCTCAGCGGCCACGGCTCACGGTCCCAGCCGCTCCGCGGCATGTGGGGCCCTCCCGGACCGGGGCACGAACCCGCGTCCCCTGCATCGACAGGTGGACCCCCAACCACTGCGCCACCAGGGAAGCCCTGTATTGGTACTTTTATTTCCATTTTACAAATAAGACAGCTGAAGCTCAGAGAAGTTAAGAGACTTATTAAAGTTCATACGGATAATACATGGCAGAGTCAGGATACAAAACTAGGTTTGGGGACATCATATTACGTTCTCTTTCCGCTTACCACATAGGTTCTGACTTAATTTCAATGACTTGAAAAACATTCATTTCTCGAAGACAGAATGGACTTGGGGATTGTTAGGTAGCAATTGTTACCTGTGCCGGTGTAATAGCTGCAAAATATTGAGGAGTATTCGCAAATGATGGCTCCTATGTAAGGTGATGGTAGTGAAAAGGACAGTTTAATGTATTAATAAGGGGTTATTTTAGGGGTTTGATTATAGATGGATGGAGTGTGTATTAGTTTCCTGTAGCTGTTGTAACAAATCACCACAAACTTGGTGGCATCAACCAGCAGACTTATTTGCTCATAGTTCTGGAGGGTAGAAGTCCAAAGTCAAGAAGTCAGCCACGGTCACCTTTCTCTGAATCTCTAGGGGAGATTCCGTTCTTTGCTTCTTCCAGCTTCTGGTGGCTGTTGGTATTCCTTGACTTCTTGGCTTGTGACTACATCACTCCAATATCTGCCTCCATCTTCACATCACCTTCTCCTCTGTGTCTCCCTGTCTTCTCCTCGTCTGTCTCTTTTAAGGACACTTGTTATTGGATTTAGGGCCTCCCTGGATAATCCAGGGTGATCTCATATCAACATCCTTAACTTTATTACATTTGCCAAGACCCTTTTTCCAAGTGAGGTATCCACTGGGGGATCCAGGAATTTGGATGTGGACATATCTTTTGGGGGGCTACCATTCAACCCACCACAGAGTGTAAACATTTTATTTTTCGTGGTGAAATTAAAAAATCCCTTCGTCTTATTCTCTATGGTGTATATTTACACAACCATCAGCATACCTCGTCTCTAGGGACTAGATCTATGTCATTTTTTCTTTTTTTTTTTTAGTATTTTAATTTTATGAAGAATAGTTGATTTACAATGTTGTGTTAGTTTCAGATGTACAGCAAAGTGATTCAGTTATACAGATATATATTCATTCTTTTTTTTTTAGATCCTTTTCTCATATTGCTTATCACAGAATATTGAGTAGAGTTCCCTGTGCTATATATACACTAGGTCCTTGTTGGTTTTATATCTTATATATAGTAGTGTGGGTGTGTTCATCCCAAGCTCCTGATTTATCCCTCCCCACCAAGTTTCCCCTTTGGTAACCATAAGTTTGTTTTGATATCTGTAAGTCTGTTTCTGTATTGTAAATAAGTTCATTTGTATCTTTTTTTAAAAATTAGATTCCACGGGTGAGTGATATCATATGATATTTGTCTTTCTCTATCTGATTTACTTCACTTAGTATGATAATCTCTAGGTCCATCCATGTTGCTGCAAATGGCATTATTTTGTTCTTTTTTATGGCTAGTAATATTCCATCATATATATTGCGTTGGCCAAAAAGTTCTTTTGGGTTTTTCTGTAAGATGTTATGGAAAAACCTGAACGAACTTTTTGGCCAATGCAATATGTACGTCTTTATCCATTCCTCTGTCGATTGACGTTTAGATTGCTTCCATGTCCTGGCTGTTGTAAACAGTGGTGCAATGAACATTGGGGTGCATGTGTCCTTTTGGATTATGGTTTTCTCCAGATACATGCCCAAGCATGGGATTGCTGGGTCATATAGTAGCTCTATTTTAAGTTTTCTAAGGAATCTCCATACCGTTCTCCATAGTGGTTGTACCAACATGTCATTTTCTCTTAAATGCCAACAGGTAGCAGCCGCGAGTTTGAAAATCAGAGCTTTTCTTGAGCCTTTCCTATGTTTGCGTGTGATGACATTTCTTATGACTTTGTCTCTCCCTTCTTTTCTTTAGCTTCCTAGGCAAGACATTTGGATTTTCAGTCTTGGAAACTGCTATTCAGAAGAGAGGCAATCAAGCAAAAGAAAATAAGAAACTGTTCTCTGGTTTCTGTATTCTTTAGTAGTGGAAAGGACTGGCAGGTTTCTTCAGGTCCCAATTGGAAAGAAACATAAAATCCTTGGGAAGGGAGTGGATACTGGGCTATTTATTTTTCAGTCACTCACATTCTTCAGTTTGCAGATGGGAAAAACTGAAAGTCAGAAGGATTATATAAGGTCACTTGGCAAGTTGAAGGCTGACCCAGCATCAACGTAAGGAGCTTTGGAGCTCTCTATTCCCATCATTGGATCGTATTACATCTCAGGGGGTTCTTGCTCCATTAATCTTGGGTTGTCTGGGCAATAGATGGGGGTCTTGACACTCACAGTCAAACTGACACACAGGCGAAGTCAAGCCTTGAATTTGTCGAGTTGGAGCCTCATTCAGTAAATGAGTAGAAAACCGAATGGTCTGATTGTATGTTCAGGCTTTCTCTAAGCTGGCTGGTGGTATGGTGTCTGCAAGCAAATGGATTTTCAAAACTCCCTTCCTAATATCTACCACTGGCAATGCCTTCCTTGAATCCAAGTAAATTGTCTGTAGGATAGCCATGGCTAGAGTCATTGTGTGCCTGGTTGTATGAGAAAAACAGCAACAAAACAGAAGACCGCCTTTCCTCTTCATATGACCTTGTTCCAACCGTTCACCTAAAAGCAGATTTTCCCTTTGCAGACTTTGAACTGCTTTGAACTTGTTTGCATGTTCAAATGATCTGGTGGAATGAAAGCTATTTGGGGAACTGGAGTAAATGTTTAAATAAACCGGGCCAAGGAAAACTTTGCTTCATCTCGGGAACAACTGAGAGCTCTAACAGGTACTGGTGGGCCATGTTCCAACGTGAGGCCAGCATGCCAGGCAATATTGCCAGGCTCCACAGTCCTCCAAGTGACAATCAGGCTTTAATGGAGCATCTCTGTTAGGGATACTATGCTTTGAATCATTTAATCTATGAATTTGGTGCCTGATTCTTTTTTTGCTAATGCTTATTGAATCTAATGTACTAAGCTTTTTTTTTTTTATGGTAAGCACATAACTGAACTACTATAAGCCACGAATCTGACACTCAAAAAGTTCACATATGAGGTTTCTTCATTTGACCTAATAGCTGCATTGATCTTGTGGTTTATTGTCACGCCTGGGGGAGTTTTCAGGGTACATGTTGATTCGTGTCATCTAAAGGACAAGAACACTCCCGGTGTGTATCTAAGGGAATAGTCGTGTTGGTAGTTACGTTGGCAGTCATGCTTGCCAACCTTTTGGAGTTACTCAGTGGGCCAGTAATAGTTTGGAATATGTCTTGTTGAGTATAAACTTCTGAAAAACTTAAAAAACCAAAGTTTCTGCAAATGTATCAAATTCCTGTTCTGATCAGCACATGAGTCTCAAGGCTAAGTTTGTTTCTCTATCTTTGCTTGGGCACAAAAATCATTGCAAGAATTTTCAAGGCTAGTAGAAATCAGTGGGCTAAAAGGGACCTGGCCTCAATGATGTATGTGCTAGATGTAGGCTGGGCAGGCAATAATACTTGCTTAAGGAGACCAAGAGGCATCCTGTAGAAAAGAGACTCTTTCCCTGATTGTAGATAGGAAAATTTCACATGAGACTGATTTTGTAGATAGGAAAATTTCACATGAGACTGATTTTGTCTAAATGCATTTCTTTGCATTTATCCATTTCAGCTTTAAAAGTGGTCGCTGGTCTCTGCTCCTTTGTTCAGAGAATTGGCTTCTGGAACTAGCCTACTTTTCTAATTACTTACCTGGCACCTCATGCAATTTGTTTGCCTCCCCTGGCCTACAGATTTCTCACTGCTTTGTTGTTTCACCCTTGTTTTGCCACTTTTACCCTGTGTTCCTTCTCGTCTGCCTCAACTTTCACTGGCTCCTGTGAATATCATCTCTCCTGGGCCCCAGGTTCCTACTTCCTGTCTCTGAAAGTAGGTCTAGGCTTCCTGGGTCAAACAAAAATTGTATCTACAAATTACTTTGTCTCAAAGAGTGTTTCTAGATATAGTGAGTGATCAAAAATGTGTTTTCTAACAAAAGGAAAGTTTATGGGTAAAACCTTGATAGTTAAAAAAGATGTTAAGAAAATATGGTTCAACATCTCTGACCTTTGGGACGTCCCCCGTGGTCCAGTGGTTAAGACTCCACCCTTCCACTGCAGGGGACATGGGTTTGATCCCTGGCCAGGGAACCAAGATCCTACATGCCGCGCAGCATGGCAAAAAAAAAAAAAAAAAAAAAAAGAAAGAAAAAGAAAAGAGAGAGAGAGATTTGCTAAAGCTTAAATGGAAATAAAGATTACTATTAAAGAAAAAAAAAAACAACTCTGACCCTGACCTTACCAAAGATGTTTTCTTGTCCTTTCTTCCCACATCTACCACAGAAAGGTACCAGAGTGGAGAACCTTGTGAGAGCAGGCCTCAATTTCAGGCCTGTCAGTGGGTGTGAGGAAAACAATAGTTACTGAATTTGGAAGCCTAGGCAGGTGTCATTTTGACAGTACCGAGAACTGAAGTTTTCTGTTTGCATTGCTTGCAAAACTGTTTGCAATTTAGGAAGTGAAAGCCTCTTTGGTGACGTGGCTTGACCTTGATTTTGGAGGAGTAAAAGTCAGTCAAAGGATATGCTCAGCTTGCATCAACTAGGTGCTCATAGCATCACCTTTTTCTAGGGTGACAGAATGAATCCCAGTTGTAATAAGGGAAGAAATGGGCCTGAGTTGCATCTTTGATTGACACAGTAACTAGGGTCGGTTGCAGCTTTCCTGGAAACTTAAATATACTCCCCAAGGTGCCCGTTTGCATTTACACCTACCAGGAACTGTCATAATGACACGTGAAACAGTCATGCTGTTTACAGAAAGAGCTAGAACTTTGTGTTGGTAAGTAAAACCCTCCAGAGTAAGGATTTACTTAGTGGTTCCTGCCAGTGGTTATTATATGTCTTTCCATAGTTATGTACTTGACAACCTCCCAAAGCCATAGTTGCTTTTACATTTCATTCTTAATTACTTGAAAGATAAACTAATAATGCAGGGAATGAATGCACACTGTTATTAATTAAGATCCCCAGGAAATGGGACAAATGGAAGAGAAAAGTGCTTCTTAAAAATAGTTAAGTGAAGCTTGCCACACTGCGTAGAGAGTCTTATACCCACATAGAGCTATGGCTGGCACTTCTGGGGCCTCATGCCACATCTCGCTGGCCCACCTCAGATTTCAGCTGCAGCTGTGGTGGACAGTTCCTGTGCTTGAAACTGGCTTACCTTCTCTTTATTTGCCTCAGGGTTTCCCTCTGGAACCTGTGGAGGTTACTCAATCCTTGCTAAAGCCTTTTCCCAAATGCAGGGGAGTTAATGCCTTCTCAGCCACTGGGTCAGGAGAGTTGATGATCACATGCCCTAACCTGTCATCCTTCAGAGGGACAATTTTAAGGAAATTTTACTTAGTTGCTCAGAAGTCCTCAGTGGGATTGAGCCTGTTACCTGAAAAGTCAAATCAGTAATGCATCCTTCATTGACTTTTCCTTTTTCCCTAATACACTCTCCTGTCTCCCTCATTCCTGCTCCCTGAGACCACCTCCTAAAGTCCTTTATCTTAGGTTCTGCTTTGGGGGACTCCAAAGAGGAGAATGGATACATGTATATGATGGCTGAGTTGCTTTGCTGTGCACCTGAAACTATCACAACATTGTTAATCAGCTATACTCCAATAGAAAATAAAAAGTTTTTTAAAAAAGGATTAAAAAATAAATAAAATAAAATAAAATAAAATTCCATTTCCTAAAAAACAAAAAAGACATCTGCCATCACGGATGAAAAAATCATTAGAAGCAGCTTTTTCGGCATTTCCTCTTAACTCTCTGTAGTTAAAGATAATACTTCCAGATTAAAAAAAAGTTTTTTGGAAGCCAGAAAAATGGAAAGATGAAGAAAAGGGTTATTTGTTTCTTATGGTCATGTCAAAAAGACTCTCAGAAGCTGTGCATTCAGATGGTTATGGCTTCAGAGAGTTAGAAGCATATTCTTCACACACTATTTTCAATTATTGGCATGTCATTTGGCACATTTTCAGAGTTTGGCACCAAATGGCTACTTTCAGTTCAGAACCACATAGGTAGAATTATAAGGGTGAAATGAGGAAAAGTCATCTGGTCAACCTCGCAGCCTTCAGACAGGACAAGAATTAAACCCATTTGTCTTGTTAGGGAGCAACATGAAAAGATATGGAATATCTTTTAAGTGTTAAGTGAACTTAACAGCTATGAAGGCCAACTTCTGGGAAGACAGTTCCCCAGGCTGGGTTCCATCCAATATGGAATTTTGGTCTGAAGTATTACTGATTAAGAGCTAACATGGGTCTCCAAAATGGAACTTCTATGCTCAGAGACCTAAGGCTAATCTAGAGCCGAACTCTGAGTTAGCTAGAAGGTGATGAAGCTGCTCAACTCCATTGTTTAGGGCAACACACAACCCATCTTTCTAAAGAGATTCAGTACATGCTATTTTGATGGGAGCATGTTAGAGATAATCTGAGTTTCATCATAGCAGACTTCTGTCAGAGATTTTCTGATGTACCCAAAGGTCTAAAGATAAGTAGGACTTAGACATGCAGTTTTTGGAAGAACTTTAGTATAATTTGTATTCCATATATGATTCATTGCAAATTAATTCCCCCAGATTCTGTCATTTTCTACTGCCACACAATTTACCACTCCCAATTGGAAAACCATATTCCAAAATGACATTTTGAACAACTATTAGTGAGATTGTAAATGGACTTATTTTATTAAACTAATTTTTGAAAATTCTCCTCACATTTCTTCTTATTTATCTGCACATGGTAATCTCTTTCTGATACAGTTGACTGACTAATTCCTTGTTCTCCTTGCTTACTCAGTTGAAATTGTGGCTTAATTGGGATCAGTGTCGTGACCCTGGTGTGTTAGGTATAATCAGAGAGTGAAAGGGAATGGAATGTGTTTCATGGAAACTTCTTTACCAATGATGGGGTTAATCCCAGAATTCTAAAACTCTTTCATGTATTAAAAAAATTGAGGAGCACATTTTCTGTGTAACAGTCACTGCAGTGGCTGTTAAGAAATCAACCTGATCCCGATCAGGGTTCTTGGCCTTCCTTAATCAATAGAAATTGATAAGAGGCCAGACAAGAAATTCAGGCAAGACTTTATTGGGGCCCCTGCTGCAGCAGGGGGGAACAAAAGCAAGTAACAGGTTCGCTTGCTTGCTCACCGAGGGGGTGGTGAGCTGTTTCCTTATGTGGGGTGAGGGTAGGGGCGGGTCCAAGGGTCAGGCTGGAGGGGTGGCTTAGGTGATTTGCCGACCCCTTTGGTGGTGTTCAGTGCAGGAGGCATGCGCAGTACCCTGCTTTTGCTTCTGACACCCTGTTTTTGCTCCCAGCAAAGTGGCAGTTGGTTTTTTTATTGGTCTTTTTGGTATCTTGTTGTCCATAATTTGCCCCAACTGTGCATGCATGCAGTTATTTTTAGTCCCTTATAGTTTCTTTGTATTTTGTTGCTCACAAAATATGAGATGTTTGTCCAGATGCAAACTCTGTAGCAAAGGGCCCCACGTCCCAGGTCCCAGCCTGTCTCAAACCCTGTAACAAGGTCCAGACCCTGTTCCAACCGGAGCTTCCATTCTCACCTGAGTGCAGAGGGCACACTGTGGTCAGTGTTGTGACGTGGTGGCACCTGGACCTGGGAGACGCTGCAACAGGGACAGGTAATCTCTGACCAGAGATGGGTGTGCCTTTGGCAAGGCTTCCAAGGCTTCCTAGGCTGACTTTTGAATGACTAATAGAGAAAGTAAGGTAAAGAATGTGATAGCGAAACCTTTTTTGAGGAAGAGAGTTCAATGTGTTCAGAAACACAGGACAGTGAGTGCAAGTCCTTCAGGACCTACACTGTGGTATGGCTGGAACATAGATGAGGAAGTCTTGTGGGAGACGAGGGTGGTCACATCAGGAAGTGGCTGTACTTTATCTAAAAAAGAATTTGAATTTTATCCCAAAGAAAGGAAGGTGCCATTGATGTCGTTTAAGCAAAGAGTCTTAAGATTTGCAGGATATTTTGGTATTACAATGGAATGATATGTGGGACTTGTGAGATGGGCACAGGTAGAGGCAGAAATACCAATAAGGAGGCTATCACAATAATTCAGGGAAAAATGAGGAGAGCCTAGACTCCTAGGGATTGAGAGAAGAGGAAAAGTTCAAAAGGTATTAGGAGATTAATACAACATTGTAAATCAACTATACGTTAATAAAATAACATTTTTTAAAAAAAGTGTTGGGGTAAACAATAACAGCATGGGGTTCAGTGGAGAGATGGGAAGGAAGCATCAAGGATGGTCCCCAAATTTCCAAATCAGACAATGGGGTGCAAGTGCTATTCTGTGTTATGGTACAGGTACTTGGTTTCATAGAAGATGGAGATGAGTTTGTTATTGGATATGTTGAGTGTAACATGTGTGGCCTGTGGGACATTGGGGTTGAGATATCTGGTGGGCAGTTGCATGGGTAGTTCTGGAACTCCAGACCTAAATTTGAACTGAACAGATTTATTCATAAATTATCAGAAGACAGGAGGTGGTTGAAGCCAAGGGACACCTAGAAATGGAATTCTGGAAAATTGGAGAGGTGGCTAGAGAGTTTCCTTGGCTTCTGTGGCAGGAACCAAGGAACAGGAGAGTTTCCAACAGAAGAGAGGTCAACAGTGTCAGAGGTCATGGAAGATGAGGTTCTATTACATATAGCAACAAAAAGGTCTTTGGCAATTTTGACGAGAACAGTTTGAGTCCAGGATGAGGATAAAGGTCAGATTATGAAGACTGAACAGTGTAGAAGAAGTGAAGGCTGAGGGTGTGGATATACTCTCTGGAGGTTGGCTATGAGACATAGATAGAAATAGGTTGATAACGGGGAGAAACAAGGCCAGGGAAGAGCTGTTGTTCTTGAAAGCGAAGGGGACTTCAGCATGTGTATGTTTAAAGGGTAGCAACAGAGAGGAATGGGTCGAAGTTATAGTCAAGAGAGCAGATGGAATCAGGTTCATATTGAGGTCACAGAAATTTGGATTTTGAGGACAGGTGACGTGATCAACCTTAGAAGGAGGAGGAATACCCCTTCCATTGAAATGGAATGGAATGGAAGGAGGTCTAATTTGTGGGATGGAACAGTAAATTCAGGGAATGTTGATTTGTTTGCCTCCTGGGGAGTAGGGGAGTGAGATCATCTCTTCATGGTAAAAGAAGAAGGATGAGGTAGGAATTTCAGATTGATGAAGATTTCTGTGGAGTAAGGAGAAAACTGATGATACATACAGGAGTGCTGGGCAGTTGTTATGGGCTGAATGTCTGTGTTCCCCCTCCAAGTTCATATGTTGAAGCCCTAATTCCCAGTGTGATGGTATTTGGAGGTGAGGCCTTTGGAGGTAATTAGGTTTAGATGAGACCGTGAGGGTGCAACCCACCACTTGAGGATGTGGCAAGAAGGCAGCTGTATGTGGACCCGGAGGAGGGCTGTCACCAGACACCAAAGTTGCTGGCACCCTGATCTTGGACTTCCCAGCCTCCAGAACTATGAGAAATAAATATTCGTTGTTTAAGCTACCCAGTGTATGGTATTTTTGCTATAGCTGCCTGAGCTGACTAAAACAGTAGCATTGAGAGACCAGTGGAGGTCATCAGGCTGCATCTGCATAATTCTGATTTTTTTAAGAAATGAGACTCTTTACCCACGTTGGTGTAGGGTAGAGGTTTTTAGATTCCACTAGGATGTTCATAAGTGAACATAGGAAAGATTGATGTATTAGATAAAATTGGAGGTGTTTAGGATCGGGGGAGCTCAGCCGAAATGTGAGTAATTGAGAGACACATTTAGAGGAATGAATAGAGGAAATCATGTCCTTGGGTGGGGAGCCTGGTTTGTCTATCCCTTTGCTATTGTTGTCCACTTTGACTTCTTGGAAAAAAATAATTTACAGCCAATCACTGTAACAACTTCTCATTAAGATTTTACTTTAGTTTGATTTCTAGATTATTTTAACAGGGTGTCTTAACCTCAAATTTAAGATTTTTTAAAAATTGTAATCCATTGATAATTAAAAGGGAATATAAAAGTTATTTCATGGAATAAAATTTTCAAAAGGAAGGGTACAATCTTTAATGTAAAGACGTTTTTCACCCAGCTCTATGCAGATGTATAAATCCTCAAGAATGGACACCAGAAAATGATGCATACTGACTGAAATATTGTCATTGGAAATGGAAATGTACAAAAAAGACATTTAAATTGGTGGATCTCATTGAAACTGTGATATAATCTTCTTGTGCATAGGTACTATAAGTTATCTGAGTTAACAGAACTTGTAATGGTACTGAATTTAGAAAAGTAAAAAAAAAATGAAGGGGAGGGAAAGTGCTGGTGTGGTGATTTACAGTGACACACAGCTAAATGCCTAGGTGTGAAGGTGTGACCTTGTGATTACACTTATATATATGTGCCCTGGTTTGCTAATTACAGTCACCAAGTGTGGTGCACTTGTTAATGCTTTTTTTCTTTTACTTAGTTCAAAACATCAACAAAGTCCCTTTCTTTTGGATGCATCATCACAGCTTTTTATGCCCCGTGGCCTCTAAGCTTTTCTGTCCTGAGGCTTTTTTGAGGATGCTGTCCATGGCAGAAACAATCCAAAGGCTGCCAAAGTGGCCCCTGGAGAGACATGAACAGAATGAAACAGAGTGTTCGCTTTGCTTCTCTGAACTCAACTGTGCCCAGAGATGAAAGCAGCCCCCTGAGCTGTAGTAGTAAACCATAAAGGATATTCATGGCCATATAAAGATTTAATTTTTGAAGTTGAAATAGCCTATTCATCATTGTCAGTTAATTTGTACCAAGAGCCCAAGGTGGTTGGCATGGTAATACTGATACTTTGGGGACTTTATCTGCAGAACAGATAAAATAATTCATTTGGACTCACATTTTTCCTAATTTTGAAAATCTGTCCCTTACTTTTCTTATTGGAAAATTGTAGTGACTTTTCCACTTATGGATTTGTCAAGGACATGAGTTTACTCCCCAATCTGACCCAACAGTGTAAGTGCTGGTTCTCAGCGCTTAACTTGGTCCTCTCCTGCCATCTCTTCCTTCCAGAATGGTTTCTCTCTGGTGGTAGGGGATGACCACTTTTAGCATCTGAGAGGGAAGGAAACAATCTCTGAAACAATTCTTGCAGAGATTCTTGTGCTGTTCAATTTGTGAACCCCCAGTAGGGGTTCAGGCTCCAAACAATGCTAGAAGAGTCTGATTGAGCCTAGGCTGTTCTAATACTAGTATTTTCCAGCCAAATGGGGTTTACCAGAGTTGATACGGAGGAAACGTTCCCTTCTAACATCAGAACTTCTTTTTTCCCCCCATATTTCCCCCCATTATTGTGTTAACTAGCCTAGCTCTGTGAGATGAGGGCAATTCCTAAGCCCAGGTTATATCAAGGTGACGAGTTCGCTAGGCCATGTGACACCAGTATCAACAGGCATAGACTGTTCAAGTGTGATGCTTAATTGTGTGAAGGGGAGTAATTGGTTGTTTAGGGATTGGAGTGGGATTGTGGGTGTGTCCAAGGGTCAGCTGGATTTCATATTTTGGTAAACATCAACATAAATCAGTAAATAATATCAACACTTATCCCTGGCCCATAGAATACAGGCAGAGGCTGTCCTTGAGTTGAACAAGGTGCCATTTTGGAAATTCACACCAGATGTTTATCCTATCTGCTGTTGTAAATACTTCTGCCAAGTACTGGGTATATGAATAAATGGTACATCAGTATTTAGATTACTTTCTTTTCACATGAAACAAGGTCATTCTTAGAAATGAGACTAAGAGGTATGGGCAATGTTATGTCACTCGGTAGAAGTAGATCTCACAGGGTCCTAAGTTGCCTTATGGATGTAAGGTAAAAGCACCATAGCATAAAATGATAGTTTAGAGCATGATGCTCTTCATCTTATGCCTAAAGAACGCATGCAGTAACTTATTCACCTGACAGGTGAGACATTTAACTGTTTCAGTCTTAACTCAGTGATCTTCTCATTCAGTTGCCTACTAAAATGGCAGTGAAATGTTTAGAAAATATAGATGATAGAACCTCTACTGAGTTTGAGTCTCCAGGGTGTAAATGATTGTAAAAAAGCTCCACAGGTGATTCTGGTCCTCTGCTGTTGCTGAGAGCCATTGCCGCAGATACTATTTTTGTAAGACTTTCCAAAAAGAGACTGGAGACAAGAACATCACAGTCTCTTTTACTTGAATGTGGAAATTCCTTATTCAGAGACAGTAAATTTGCCATGCTTATGAAAAAGTGCAGTATTATATATATTTCACATGTATATGTTTATTAGCAAAAAATGCAATTTAAAGCAACAGTGAAATGCCACTTTTTCTGTATCAAATTAACAGATAAAAAAAATTAGGGGCTTCCCTGGTGGCGCAGTGGTTGAGAGTCCACCTGCCGATCCAGGGGACACGGGTTCGTGCCCCGGTCCGGGAAGATCCCACATGCCGCGGAGCGGCTGGGCCTGTGA